>NC_081419.1:101646333-101946333 GCF_949786415.1 Peromyscus eremicus
AAAAAAAAGCAGAATCCTCAGTATGAAGTAGCTGGATGAGAGGAATTGATAATTGAAGAAATAGTTAACACACTGAAACCTGCAGACAAAAAAGACGGCACACATCAGCCTGACACTGTCAAAGACAGAGACTGGGAATGAATGAATAAATGAATGAATGAATGAAAATTAGCCCACTTATTTTTCTGATTGAATTATGCACCAAAAAGGAAAACCCACTTTCATTTCCAGTCACCTTCCAAGCAAAGATGGAGGCAAAGGCCAATTACAGAGGGACAGAGCAACACAAAGTTAGGACAATGGCTTTCTGGGAGCCTCTGAGTCTTCTTTACATCGCAGATCTGTCTTATGGTATCCATTGTGTTGAGCTAGGGGTTGAAATAAGCCCCACGGAGGCAAATACTCTGTGCCTTACTCTTCTGTGCAGGAGTTCGTGATTGACACCCCGTGTGAAGATGCCCAGAAGATGTACATTGGCAACGCCATGCACGGGAACTATGCTGCCGTCTTTGCCCAACTCATCATTGAGGGACAGTCTCAAGGTTTGTTACCAACATGAAAGACTGGAAGAATTCTCTCTGCTATTGCTGTTTTCCCATCAGTTCTTTACACGGAAAACATGCTTCCCAGGGCCAGCTTTGTCTTGTAAGAACATGCACAACTAACTTAATCTTCTATGTAAAGGTGATGCTCAAACTTGTTGACACTAGTCACTCACTGTTGGGTGCAGTGCCTAGAAATCAATGGATTTGGAGAGTAAAATAATGTCACATTGCTACAGAGAAGATACGATGAAGTTTTATTCTTTTACTTTTATTTTTTGAGACAGGGTTTCACTAGGTAGCCTTGGCTATCCTAGAACTCTCTCTTAGACCAGGCTGGCCTTAAATTTACAGAGATCTACCTGCCTCTGCTTCCCAAATGTTGGGATTAAAGCCATATGTCACTACACTCAGCTTGAAGGTTTATTCTTTACAAGAGGAGTCTAAGGCCAGGTATGGTAACTTACTCCTGTAATTCCAACAGTTGGAAGGTGGAGGCAGGAGGATTAACTTTAATTAGAGGCCACCTTGGCCTATATGATTAGTTCTAGGATATCTAAGATTACATATCTAGACTTTGTCTCAAAAACAGTGAAAGGGAGACCTAATAAGGGCCTGTCTCTCTGCCTTCCTTAGGACCTCACTGTTTCATCGTTCCTATCAGGGATGAAAATGGAAACTTGTACCCAGGAGTGACAGCCATTGATATGATGCATAAAGAAGGTGAGTCCTCAGATGACCCTCCTCTGTCTTTATTTGTGCCTCTTATGGGTTCTCCAGCCCCCAGCACAGCCAAGGAGAATCTAACCGCTTTCATCACGAGGAAACCATGGCGGTGGACCAAACTGCCAGGAGACCATGCATTGATGCTGTTATCTCCATGCTTCTCAGTTTCTTAGTGACAAAGATGCTTTGTCTCCAAAGGGTGTTTCAACTTCTCTCTTCTTAGACTTAGGGCAGGCTTCTGCTCTCTGGTGAGTCTTCACCTCCAGATTGATGTTTGTGTCCAGTCAGCCCTTGGTGAGCCTTGAGGACTGACTCAGGACATCTATAACAGGCCTGAGATGAGAGAGCTGCCAGGGTTGACTCCTTCTGATGGAGACAATGGAAGGTTCTGGTCCAGGACTCTTGCCTCAGCTTGTGAATGCCGTCTTCACATGAGCATGTCGCCTTCCTGGGCACACATCTGTCTCCAGGTTTCTCCTTCTTAGAAGGACTCCTGTCATTTGTATTAGGGCCCACCTTAATGACCTCATTTTAACCTGGTTGACTCTGTAATGCCTCTGTTTCCAAACAAGTTTGCATTATACACGTAGGGCTTAGGACTTCAGTCCACAAATGGGATCTACAATCTACAAATCATCCCATGGTACTCAGTGCGACCAGGTTTCCAAGGTGGAGCCAGCTAAAGAAAGGGATACAGGAGTTAAGGATAAAAGAGAGAAGAAAGAGAGGAAGAGATAAGGGAGTCGCATGGGACAGTGGAGGAGTGACCTCATCCTTCCCTTCGTATGGCAAGCACGGCTGCTAGACATGGCCCCTGAAGGTCCCTGGAGTGTCAAGTGCCGCTGAGAGCAGAGGGACAGGCCAGTGCTTATGATGTCATGCCACATGTTGAAAACATTGGCAGCTGCGGAAGGACTGCTTTGGTTTTTCCATGTCTTCTGTCATTTACTTTCACCGGTTCATCCTGTGCCTGAGGAGGAAGCTCAGTTGGGGAGGAAGCAAGGAGCTATGCTAGGACAGGCTGACTTCTGTCTTCAGGGTCCCATGCTTTCTCTTGCCTGGACACTCCCTTGTAAACCTTTATCTACTCACTTAGCTTTACATTTGATTTTGCGTGGATGAGTGTTTTGCTGGCATGCCCATGCACCGCCGCCGCCGCCTGCGTGCTTGGTGCTCAGGGAGGTCAGAAGGAAGCGCCAGTCCCTTGGAACTGGGATTGCTTATGGTTGTGAGCCACCATGTGGGTTCTCAGAACTGAACCTGGGTCTTCTGCAAGAGCAACAAGTGCTCTTGACCACTGAGATGTCTCCTCAGGCCCTGAACGTTTCCTTTTACTAACGTTTGCTGCAGGGGAGGGAAATGTGCCCTACCAGACCCTGAACCTGAGTCCCTTGCACACTGTGGGGCTGCAAACAAGGAAAACCACATCACCATCTTCCGGTCTTCTTCAGGGTGGGGGTTGGGGATGGGCCAGGTGTGTCTGAGCCAGGGCTCAGAGAACAAACTGACAGCATCATTGCTATGCCCCCTAACAAAAGAGCACTGCACTCCTGGAAATGTTTGAGGTTTATGTTTTAGGCCCAGGAGTGGCTGAGGCCATCTTTGGAATGTTACATAGCTTTCCCTTGCATCTACATTTTTACTCTGTTCCCCCAGGACTGAACGGTGTGGATAACGGAATTTTGATATTTGACAAGGTTCGGATCCCAAGAGAGAACCTGCTGGATAAGTGAGTAGTTTTCTCCTTATGGTTGGTCTGTGTAGATGATCTACTTGTTCTCTCAAATGAGGCCTCTAGTTTTGGGGTCTCACAGACTGCAGGACCAAGAGGTCTTCCCCTAGGTGTTTTCATAACTAACTGGAAAAGGTAAATAAGCAAATAGAGAAAAATCTAAATGCTCCAACATAACATTGCTCAGACATAATGATTGTTACGGGAGACTTTTCTCTGCGCCAATATGTCTAAAAAGAGACCTACATTAGAATTTTAACATAGAAGATCTGCTTAGAGATTCTGTTCTTTGATGAACTTGTAATTTCCATCTAACATTGCATATCAAACGTACCATAGTACTATGCTAAACAGTCAATGAATTATGTGCCCAGTCCCTTGTTGTTGGGCATTTAGCTTCTTTTTATTTTAGCAATCATGAATAAACTGATGTGTGCCACTTGCTTCCCCTGTGGGTGTGAAAAGTTAAGAGACTACCTTTTGATCATAATCAAAATACACTGTGTACATGCATGAAATGCTCAAAGAATAAATAAGGAATATTATAATTTAAAAAAAACCATAATACTTTTCAGCAGGGGAGGTTGTTAAAACCACTGTCAACTGGAGGGAAGATGCCCAGGTGTCCACCAGGCAGTCAAGGTGAATCAAACAGTGAGAAACCCTCATTCTTTCTCTGGATGACAGTCAGGGTTAAAGACGCCCTTTGCAGATTCTAGGACACACCAGCTACCTCAGTGCCTCAGCTGTGTTTCCTGTGAACTGTACATCCTGAGTCACAGCTGTACTTAAATCACGGGTAGAGTCAGCAATCTGGGTATAAATAAGTTGTCTTTTTACCTTGCAGTGGATCTTCTCCTTTACTTATCTTTGCTACTTACAAGTTCTTGTCAACAAGCAAATGTGGTCAGCTACAAAAGTCTAAGAAAATTGTTCAGGAAACCAACTTAGAATGGACCAAATTCTCTTTGTCTCCCATCCTATGTGATCTGGTGGTAAATAGAACAGAAACAGCAAAGACATCTTTACAGATGTCCTGAAAAATCCCAGCAGCCACCAGTGCTTGTGAAAGTGGGTCTGAGGCCCACCAGCCTTCCCTGGAGGGGCCTGTCCATTTTCTAGGCTCTTTGTTAGCATCACCAATTCTGGAGGATGGGAGAGGGAAGGGAAGTCACAATTGGCAGCTCCCATATTCCATCACACTAATCAGAGGCAGCCACAGAAGACCACTGGCCAATGGGAAGGGCTCACCAATGCACTAGAGATTAGAAAGTCAGATTCAGTGAGAAAGAAGAATGATTATGGGCTTGTGTTGTTTGTAGATAATACATGCTTTGATGAGCAGGATTTGATTTATAATATTATTTCATTACCATTTAAGTTGTCCCCTATACTACAGAAGAGTGGCCGCATGGGATTTTGAAGGAGTAGTCTTCCAGAGTCTTGGTTCAACATTTGATTAGAAAGTGAACCAGTTAATAGATGTAAATAAATGATTCAATACAGTCTCTCTAAAAAAAAATTTCATCTGCCATTTTCATTTTTGAAGAAACTAATAAATTCACCTTAACATTTAAATGCAAGTATAGGAAACTCAGAATAAAGAAAACCATCTTTATAAAGAACGAAGTGGGAGGATTCATACTTGGAATCTGAAAGCTTATGACCAAGCTGTGGTAATCTAGATTGTATGGCATTAGCATAAGGGTAGGTTTATGGACAATGGAATAGAATAGTCTACAAATAAATCCTCATGTTTATTGACAATTATTAGACTTCTGGAGCACCAAGACAAAGAGGAAGAGGAAACAATAGTCTTTTCAACAAGTGGTTCCAGGACATGTGGCTATCTATATTAAAAAATGATAGGCTGAAATCTTATCTCACACCACCCAACATACATGCACACAGTTCTTCAAAGAAACGTGGGGCATAGAGTTAGTGACGTTGGTCTCATCAGTGAGTTATTAAACATGACACCAAAAGCACAGGTAAAGAAAAACCAAAGAAAAGTAGAGCAATTAGAGTTTGTGAAAATTTTTAAAAACTTAGTGAGAATAGTCTTTTGAGCTGAAGAAAGACTTGTAAGTCAAATACATCAGAAGGGCCTAGCATCTAGAATGGAAAAGCTATCCCAGTTAATCAAGACAGATAACCAGTTAAAAAAATAAACAAAATATGAATAGACATTTTCCCAAAGAAGATATTCAACTCTCTAAGAAAACTCACCAGTCCCACTGTCATTGAGAGACTGCTGTGAAGTCACAGTGAGATAGCATTCTGCACCCCTTGGGATGGCCATGGTAAAACATGCAGACAATATCAAGTGCTGGTGAAGTTGAGAAGACATTAGAACCATCACGTGTCACTGGCAGTGTTGTGACATGTCTTCATAGATTTGGAAAGTCACTTAGCAATTCCTCAAAAGCTTTTTGTTTGGACTGGAGGGATGGCTCGGCAGTTGAGAGTGTTTGGTGCTCTTGCAGAGGAACCCAATTCAGTTCCCAGCACCCACAGAATGGCTCATGACTGTCTAACTCCAGTTCCAGAGGATCTAATGTTAATCAGATGCCGATTGCATCTCATCTCATCTTCTGGCCTCAGTGAGCTTCTGTACTCAAGTGGTGTGCATTAAACTCATGCAACACACAGACACACACACAGACACACAGACACACAGACACACACACACACACACACACACACACACACACACACACTACATAAATCTTTAAAAAAATGTTTGAAGTTAGATGACCCAACAGTTCTATTCCCAGATACACATGTATATCTGTATGTATGTGTACATACATGCATACATGTATACGTATATGTGTATTATATATATATATATATATATATATATATATATATATATATATATATATATATATATAGACATTGTCCATATGCTCATTGAAATGTGTACATCTATTTGTCCTACTTAAATTTGAGCACAAATGTTCATAGCATAATTACTCATAATGTCCTCAAAGTGGAAACAATTCTAACATCTGTTAGCTGATAAATGCTAACAACAATTGAGTGAAATAGTAATTCATAAAAAAAATAAGTGCTGATATAAGCTGGAGCATAGGTGAACCTTGCAAACCTTGTTTGCAAGTGAAAGAAGCCAGACACAAGAACACATTCCGTATTTTGTTCCCACTGATGCAAAGAGTAGGATGACCCATACATGTAGGAAAGTTGGTTGCCCAGGACTAGAGGGCGGAGAATATAGAGAGCGACTGTAAATGGTGTGGAGTTTCTCTTCGACTGGTGACAATTTTGGAGTTGAGGAGTAATAATGATTGTGAACATCCTAAAACCCACCAAATCCAGATGCTGAAACAGGTGGATTTTATGGGATGTTAATTGTTTTAAGGAGGCAAGCCAGTGTGTGTTCACACACTCGGGTACTGGCTTTGGTTGATGGTGGTGGTCTTCCTCCTCTCCCGTTTTGGGAGTTGCTACTGCACTGCAAGCTGGCAGTGGTAGAGAACCTGCCCCTACCTTCCACTAGTCAAGCTCTTCTCAGCATTTCCCTTGAGAAGCTCCCAGGATTCCCATTTCTGTGTTTACATGGGAGTCACATGATTTCATTTCTAGTGGTGCCATACTTTGTTTTGTCTTAAACTCCATCTTCTTTTTCCATCCTGCTTCCCTACATCCTCACAGGTTTGGTTCTGTGGCCCCAGACGGACAGTACCATTCACCCATTCAAAGCAAGAGTGCAAGATTCAACGCAATGCTGGCAACGCTGACCCCTTCAAGATTAGCAGTGGCGTTCAAAGCCATGGGCAGCATGAAGGTAGCAGGCTCTGACTCTCATTAAGTTCACTGCTTATTGTTTCCAGGATGAGTAACAGCATCAGATGCTAAGGTTCTCAAACCTTATGTGGGGCCAGAGATACTCATTACATGCTGAGGGGGGCAGACTGCCCGTGAATACAGAACATTTCTGCATCCTCAAAACTATATTCCATCTAGCCGTATCTCAGATGTGTGTTGCTAGGCATAGTTGGAGAAGTAGCAGAATCACAAAAGATGACTCAGAGAGACAGTCTTATTTAAGATGTGTGTGTCTGCTAGGAAAGCAATTAAGCATTAACTCACTCGGGAAGGTCATCATTTCTTTGCTTGGTTCATTGATGCATATTGCTCTACACATGCTATTTGGGTGTGACAATTACCATCACAGGTTAGAGTCCACGAGGCCAGATTTTTGAAGCCGTCTGGGTTTCCCCATCCCCTTCCCTCCCGTGCATTGCTTTGGGTAGAGCCTAGAGAGAGGACAGCTCTGGAAGTCTCTTTCTCTCTTCCCTGAGGCTCCATTGTGTTTTGTTCTTTGGGCTTTCTTAGTCTCTACGTGAGGGAAAATTCTGCTTTAAGCTCCACTGAGTTTGGCAAAGCTGGAAGTAAAATGTAGATTCCCCAGTCGTGTGTATTTGTGGCTTGAATCCAGTTTTTCCACCACGAAGGAAGAAATTTCATTCATCTGACTCCAGGCTTGACACTGGCCTGTGGATGACTGAACAGCATAAAATCCACTCTTACTCACTTCTGCAGGGTCCCTGCAGGCACCCTGCCCTGCCCCCAGCTGCTCTGAATGGTGCTCCTTTTGTGGGTGGACACAGCTGTCACACTGTGAACCCAAATGCTCAGGACTGAGGCCATGATCTGATGCCCTGTGCTCAAGCTTGTTCTGCGGTGGTTCTTATGTAAGACTAGGTGGTTGTTTTGAAGTCTTGTGTCACCAGTCTCTTGGCTAGTCCCTTATCAGCACCATCTGACATGAGAGACCTCAGGAAAACTTTGTGATGAAGCATTGGCCAGACAGCATTCAGGTGCTAAGAAAATGGACGAGCAGGAATGGAAAGCCAATCCAGGGTTGATTGGAGTATAAGGGGAGTGTCTGTACACTATCTCTCCTTTTCATGGAAGTCTTCCAACAACCACTACTCAGCGATCTTCTGGCAGCATTTCTGGGTGTATAATAATATGCTGGTTGGCTAATGGCCCCAGAGGCCACTGGGAAACCCTGCACTGTAATCAAATTTTTCTTTGGGCTGCCAGCTCACAATAATGACCCAGAGACTTATTATTAATTATTAAAGATTGACTTTTAGCTTAGACTTGTTTTCAACTAGCTCTTATAACTTAAATATTTTTATTAATCTACATTCTACCATGTGACTTTTACCTCTATCCCGTTCTGTGTGTCTGACTCTTTCCTTCTGAGTCTCACTGGCCTCTCTGGTGTAATCTGGTCACCTAGATTCTTCCTCCTCTTCCTCTCTCTCCCTGGAAATCCTGCCTATCTCTCCTGCCTAACTATTGGCCATTCAGCTCTTTATTAAATCAACCACAGCAGTATATCTTCACACATTGTACAAATATTCCACAACACTGAACCCTAGACAGATACATGTGAGAGACAGCATGAGGACATCCACACTGCTGCAAGTCTTGTACATGCACCAGGGGCATGCCTGGTGCGGGCTGCAGCCAGATGTGGGCTTTAGATCTCTTGGAACCCATGTTACAGATGTGTGTGAGCCATCACATGGGTGCTGGTAACTGAACTTGGGTCTGCTGCAAGAGCAATAAGTGCCCTTAACTGCTGTGCTGTCTCTACAGCCCTGAGATCTGGTTTTAAATCTCACCAGATCTGGCAGTTCCAGCAGAGGAGACCAATGGGTGATGTGTGTGTGTGTGTGTGTGTTTTCATTTCCTCTTCTCCTGAACATTATCACGGGGCTAGCATTGATTCCCCTGTGCATCTCAAGAGTCATGTTTAGATCAATTCTTTGTGAGTGGTCTGAAATGCATCCTTGGTTTCTGTCAGCGTAGGTATATGATGGTGAGTGTGGGCCCTGAACTCAGGGGACCTGGATTCCAGTCTTATCTCATATGTGTCCAGAAGTGGGCTGTAGGGGAGTCTTTCATCCTCTCTGAACCTCAATTTTTTCACCAATAAAATGAGACTGATGGTGAGGATGGTGAGCGAAGGACCAAGCATGCCGAGCTCATGGCCTAGAACAGCAATTCTGTGGTTCAGAGAACTGTCGATAACGTGGTTATTGTCGTTGCTGCTGCTACCAGCAAGACAGAAGTTGGCTGTGACAAAGGAATAAATGGTCCTTTCCTTGCCTAGAAAACATGCTTCTGTGGAGGGCAACCTGAAATGTCTAGGTTCCTGGGTGTCTAAAATAAACAACAGAACTAGAATCTTCCGCTAGTCTCTTCAACTAGACCTCTTCAGCCAGTGGGATTACCTAGTGTGCCAGTCAACTTTCTGCTACTGTATGTAGGGTTCTGAGACAATTAACTTTGAAAAAGAAAAAGGGTATGGAGTTTCAGGCCACAGGCGGGCATCCCACTGCTTCCGGGCATTGTGGGTTGAGTGCGTAGACAAGAACGCTGTCGTGGCATCTGGGAAGCAAAGAGACAGAAAGGGTCTATACCAGTTACTTGTCTCCCGCTGGGACAAAGTAGCTGATGAGAAGCAGAGTGAATGGAGGAAGGGTTCCTTTGGCTCCGCACTTCAAGCATATATGGTCCAACATGATGGGGACATCATGGCTGCAGGAAATTGAGATAGCTGGCCACATTGTGTCTGCAGTCAAGAAGCAGAGAGTCAAGAAGCTCAGTTCACTTTCTCATTTTTATTCAGTTCAGGACCCCAACCCATGGACTAGTGTTCATATACAGAGTACATTGTCCCACCTTCGTTAACTTAGATGATCCCTACAGACATGCCCAGAGAGTTGTTTTCATGGTGTTTCTAAATCCCATCAAGTCGACAGTCAAGATATACTATTCCTGGAGCTGAGCTCATGGTACCTTCTTCAAGGGCACAACCCTAATGATATTATTTCCTTCTATCAAGCCCTGGATTCTAAAGGCTCCACAGTTTTCCGCTAGTGCCATAAGGCTAGATACCAAACTGTCAACTCATGGGTTTGGAGGGCAGCATTCGAGATCCCGACTGTAGTACCTAGACCATGGGGGGTGGTGCTTCACAGAGCCCAGATGGGGTCAGACCTTGTGTACATTGCTGTGTCGCTCACCGAATGGCGTTTCCAGTGGCTGTGTTGCATCGTAAGTGACTCAGAGCCTCCCCTTGGCAGCTTCTCTTCCCCTGCCGCTCAGACATGTGACGGATGTTTCCTCGGCTGAAACCTAAGATGCTTCTGTTCCTTCTGCTGTCGCTGATGAATGGAAAATGGATCCTACCCTTCTGCGTGCATTCTTGATGTATTAGGAAACTGTCATCCAGGCTGCTCACAATGATATTAGCTCAAGGCCGGGCATGCCCAGTCCTTTTAAACTTTGCCCAGATGTCTGACTTTTCATGACTATCTCTCATTTCCATGACATTCCTCAGCGCATTGGGATTTCTCTCAAAGGTTTGCCACGATAGCCATCCTCTACTTGGTGCCCAAAATGCCATGCCCAATTAAATGATCAACAAGAACAGGAGGAAAAAAGAAACCGAGATGCTTGGAGTGGGGGGTGGAGTGGGGGAGGGAGGCTTCAAAAAGACTTTTGAAGCCTACTTGGGGTAGCTGGGAAGCCTTTCCCAGCAAGGAAGGGAGTTGAGGACAACACTGTGAGTGTGGAGGGTGTGAGCAGACAGGGGTGAGAATGTGAATGGCCAGCTTCTTCTTTTGGATTGATTCTGCGTGGAGGTAACTGTTTTAGCACAAGACACAGAGAGCAGTGTTGGATAGTTGAAATCAGTACCTCTTCTCTCATCTCTCATTAGCTGTCCTAAAGGAAGCATGGTCTCCATGGTCTCCGTGCTTAGTTAGCAGTTGGGCTGAGTTATTCTTTTTCGAGCACACACACACACACACACACGCACATGCACACGCGCGCGCGCGCGCACACACACACACACACACACACACACACACACACACACACACTCACTCACACACGGAGAACAGAGGACCAGGACCTGCTCTGTTGCTGAGAAGTCTGGTGGGATGATGGATGGCTTAACCTAGATGATGGGGGCTGAGGGGCACACGTCTGTGTGAAGGATGCACTTTCCAGGTCTCTGTATGGAAACTTCTCAGGACTGATCACCAGAGGGCAGCAAATACCAACTTGCAGAACGTTTCCTTGCCATTGTGTGTTTGCTCTGCCTTGGGTGTCAAGAATGGCTAGGATTTTGCTGTGGCTATCCGTTTATTTAGCTTCTTATTGTCACTGTGAGCGTGGGGGTGCACCAGCTGTGTGATTGCCAGGCTCAAGATCAAGCTTGTAAATAATCTAGGGCTATTTTGACGACTTTAGAGTATAATTTGACTCATACATGTCTCTTAAAAAAATAAACCAAACGATAACAAAGCCGTTTGTGTCACTTTGGATGGATACAAAAATATTGTTTATATTTTCCACAACAGAAACTTAAACATTTGTCTTTTCTTTTTGAGACAGGGTCTCACTATGTAGTCCTGGCTGGCTTACAGACCAGGCTACCCTCCAACTCACAGAGATCCTCCTGCTTCTGCCTCCCAGTTACTGGGAGTAAAAGTGTGTACTCAGCAACATTTATCTTTTGAAAGATTTAACTGCTGTACTTTCCCCCAGAGTCCGAGGCACTGGAGATAAACACAGCTAGAGATAAGCATGAGTGTCTGAAGTGGGTGTTTGGAAGAGTTTCCATTGTGTACTTAGTTCCATGCACGCGTGCCGAACAATTTCCTTCTCAGCACTTCAGCGGTGGTAGAGATGGCCTGGGACAGGTGCATGCCCCAGAGACCCAGCGTGCACCAAAGGAGCTGGACACCATTGAGAAGGAGCATCCAGGGTTACCCTGGAAGGGGACAGAGGTGGTAGTGGTGGGGACCTGGGGCTAACATATCTTCAAAGGAGAGCCTTGGGGTATTGTGGGTTGGAAGGGACCTCAGAGATCATGTCCTAATCTAAGCCCCATACCCCACCATGTTTGGGATTCACTCTAGGGTTTCATGCACTCAGAACACTTGGCCACTGAGCTATACCCCGCCCCCACGGAGCTGCACCCCGCCCCCACTGCATGTCTTTTATAGAAACATTCCTGAGTGAGGCCTCTTGATCCCTGGCAGAGTAACCTAGAGTTGGCATGCAGCCCATCCCTCCTGAGTCACATATCCAGGTCATATTTACAGATGAACACCCTCAGAACATGTGGCAGGGCTGGAGTTTTTCAGTACTGAAGGAGAGGGAAGTCCTGGGGCATTACTCCCTGTTTGATGTGGCACGGGAACTTCAGATGCCGCGACCTTGCCAGGAGTTCAAGGATCAGGGCTCCCTGTCACTGAGTCATCAGAGGCTGAGCAGGCATTGAAAACTCAGCTTTCTGAGGCCCCGGGTGCAGCCCTGGCAGCTGTAAGGGGGACTGTGATCCTGCCTTGGCTGTGGACTGTTTACAGTGCTCCTTGCCTGGGTCCTGCTAGGAAGGGAGCTGGCCTTCCTCAGCTTGGCAGCCTACTTACCTGGAACAGAGTGTTACCTGGCCTGCAGCTGTGGGGAGCTTCATTGCTTCATGGAAGCTCTGTCACCTGTCCCTGGGGATCATTGTCTCTGCCACCTGGAAGGCTAGATAATGGCGACTGATGGCTGGCAGGTTTTTCTTAGTGTTTCTGCTTGAACCTCTTTCCAGGTAGGATGAGTGCCTGTGAAGGCCATGGTCCCTTTTCTTCACATTTCACTGTTTCATGCTATTGCACCATTTCCCCTGCTTTACTAGATTCATAGAGAAAGGGGCCCAAAGAGAAAAGCCACAGTCAGACTGTAGCTGGCTATGTTGAGAGCCTCTTGTTAAGGGTCAATATTTTAAGCATTTTATGCACAATGACCCATTTGATCATCTCAGCTGTCCTGTGAGATGGATGCTTTCATGATTCTTGTATGTAGTTGAGAAAGAATGTGATTCAAAGCAATAACAGTTTGCCCAGAGTTTGTCAGGGCTCACAGTTCACTGGGGTCCAGTTCTTACTCAAAAGTGGGGTTGTTCTCAAGTGAGAGGTCTCCGAGTGTCTTGCACAAGCCCTACTACCCTCAGCTGCTCCTGGATCATCAACCAAAGATTTAAAACTTGTCCACACTGAAAATTCTGGAGATTCCTACCCAAACTGGAATTTGTCAGGTGTTAGATGACCAGTGGCCGGGCCAGAATCCAGGTCTCTACCCACCTCATTGATCTTTCGTGGGATGCTAACTTTGTCTGAGAGTGGTACCTTTCCCTGGTCCTCAGCATCTGTGCATCGAGAGGGCTAAGGGAGGGACAAGGTGGAAGCAGTCTTTATACTAATGTTCTTCTATGGGGAAAGGGGCCGTTTATGATGGGCATTTATGGAAGGTGTCCAGAGGAGTTGTTAAAAACTCAGTCATTGTAATTGTTTTGAATTTCTCTGCCTATTCTACAATAAAATTTAATAGGTCAAAAAGTTTACATTTCATCAGATAAATTTTAAAATATCCTGGGCCGTTTAAACCAGACACCACAAAGCTCTGTTAAGAGAGGCAAAATGAGAATTTGTGGATTATTTGTATTTCTGGGTTTCTTGATTTATTAATTTTAGGCATTTCCAGATCTCTGCTGTGAGAGATGAGAGTTCAGTTCAATTATGCAAAACCCCACTCTTAATTCCCATTTCACCCTTTTCCTTTAGTTTCTGACTTTTACATTATTTTTATTTTTTATGAAGACTACCAGATCACCTACATATATCCTGCAACCTCCCATTTCCTATCCCGACAACTCTATTTCATGATTCTATCTACTCCCCACTGTGGTCTGCAGAAGTATTAGTCATTTTTATAATGTAGAAAATAAAACATGGATTTTTTTCTTCTGTACGTATCACCTAGCTTTTGGTTTTTGATTACATTATTAAGGCCAGGGTTATGCATTTGTCCACAATAGAGCTATGTAGATTTCCTCTCGTTTCTTGCAATACATATTAAACATCTGGGAGGGTATGTAAACGACTATTTTGTCTCCTTCTGTGACTTTAGTGGTCTTTAGCTTGCCCTTACTTATGACTGATAATTTAACTGAGACTTGTAAATTGAAAATACTCTCCCCTGCCCCAAAAACCTTTAAAGTTTTTTCTCCATTCCCATTTTGCACTCAGTCTGTTCGTGGGAAACCCTGTGTCTCCCTGTAGTGCATCTGCACTTTTTCTCTGTGAGCCGTTTGTCTTGAGTGTGGGAATGTCTTAGTGATGTGTCTAGGTTTGGATTCTCATTCATCCAGTGTGGCACCTGGCAGGCCCTTTCAATTTTAGAGCTTATGTCTCCTTTCATTCTGGGGAATTTTTCTCTTTGCTTAGAACTCTCTTGTTTGGAGGCTAGGACATTTTGCCGATCACCTCTCTTGTTTATCCCCTCTTATATCCCTACAGAGTTGTTCCATATGAAACATTTTCCTGATTTTAGGGTTTTTTTTTTTTTTGCATGATTATTTTTACTTTGTAAGACTCCTTCCTGTTGTCTTTTTTTTTTTTTTTTTTGAGTCCGTTGTTTTCTAGATGTAACGGCTGGCTAAAGATTAGAGTTCTGCTCCCTGAATCACCTTCTTTTTCCCCCTCTAATATTAGTGGGGTTGACCAAGGAAATAAAAAGGTTGAGAGACAGAGAGACCAGCAGTTACAGTTAGTAAGATATAAATGCTGTAACATGAGCAGGATCAGAGGGAGTTACCACCAAGGTTAGCTTTGACCATTCAGGGAATCCCCGGAAGGCCTTATCCTGAGGTTTGAAACCCAGGTAGAAGTTAGTTGGCTAACAAAGTAATGGAATGATGTTCCAGGTATGGGAGAATGCATAAAATCACAGAGTAGGTGAACAGTGTGGTCCAGTTATGGGGCCACACAGGAATTAGCATGGCCTGAGTTTCCATGCGTTGCTTGAGAGAAGATGGATGTCAGGGAGGCTGCAAAGGAGGTTCATATGTAGGAGAAAGATGTGAGAGGAGAGTTCCTTTTTTTTTTTTTTTTTTTTTTTTTTTTTTTTTTTTTTGTAGGCAGGGTTTCTCTGTGTAGCCCTGGCTGTCCTGGAACTCACTTTGTAGACAAGGCTGGCCTCGAGCTCAGAGATCCACCTGCTCTGCCTCCCAAGTGCTGGGATTAAAGGCGTGAGCCACCGTAGCCCAGTTGAGACTTACATTTTTAGATTGACTGTCCTAACAGATGACTAAAGCATGGGAGGACAAAGAGTTGACAATTAGGACTACCATAATGATCTGAGGAAGACATGGCACATCATGGACGTAGAAGTAATACGGACAGGAAAAGAATGGGACATGTGTGGAGGGGCCAGCTTAGAGAGGGCCTGGGGTCATTGACGTGATGGATCAAGGACAGGCAGGTCTGGGTTTGGTGACTGTGTGCCTTGAACTTGTTTAGGGAGATCAGGAGAAGGATATCTTCTCACTTCCATAAGCAGAGACATTTTCTTAAATGTTCATCTGGCCCTTCTTCACCCTTTACTCAGTCTATCATGTAGCCTTTGAGTGACTTACCTCCCCAGAGAATTTAAGAACAAGAGGACAAATCCTGTCTTTTCTTGTTCACCATTGTCCCTTCTAAACTTAGAACAAAGCTTGATACTTAGTGTCTAGTAAATAAATTGTAAGCAGATGATGGACAGATCGCTGACTTACTGTGGTCATGAAGGGAGGGCTTTCTTTGGTAGAGAATGGATCAGTTCAGATCATAATGCTTTGGGGATTTGGTCACTTTCTATTTATTTATTATTTATTAATTAATACTGTCTATTTATTTCATCTATCAGACATTTGGTGGCCTTCTATTTATTATTTATTAATATTAATTGTTTGTTTATTTCAGGGATGGAACCCAGGACCTCATGGCATTTTAGACATGCACAGTAACACTGAGCTACATTCCCAACTCTTATGCAGGGCATTTGAAATGTACTAAGAGCCCTAGAACCCTAAATTAAATTTTTAGAAAGCAAACAAAATAACTCTATTGTCTTGTGTGCCAACCCAGAGCTGTGTTCTAATAGTGGTTCTAGCCTGCCCTGGGGCGTTCCAGTCTGGGCAGTGAGTACACAGGCAGAGACGTTTGTGTTTATTTCCTGTGGTGCTCATTTTTCCTTGGATACCCTTGCGGACTGCTCGTGGGTGAGCCTCCTGGGCCTGACGACACTGTCAGTGTGACTGAATTGCTATTCTGGGCAGATGACACATAGCCCAGGGACGGTCTCTTGTTCTCTAAAGACTCTGTGTAATAGGATTACAGCTTCATAATGCAGTTCAGGCCAAACTTTGGAGCAGCCAGGCTAAGGGGAATTATACCTGAGTGAGAGAAATTGATCCCAAGCCCCAGCAATGCAGACCTTGTTTCAGCTCCTCGAACAGGCCACACTTTATCACCTCTGGGCTCGGCACAGGCTGGTCCTTCTGCTTGTGACTCTGTTTCCTTTCTTAGTCACTGGTTCTTTGTAGGTGGATGTTGTGTTTCCAGGAAAACTCTCTATCCTGTGGAGAACCTTCCTTTACAGAAATCTCAAAGTGCCTTGTTTATTACAGTCCCTGATGTGAACTCTGTATTTGCTGCCAGAAGGTGTGTGGGTGGGTGGGGGCATCACACAATACCAGGCCATCATACATAGGAGGCCTTTAGTAGGTGTCTGTGACCTGGACACAGTCCCATCACAGCATTGCTACGCATACAGGAAGTCCAGGAGGAGGCAAGAGAGCCATGCATACAGGAAGTCAGGAGGAGGGAAGGGAGCTAGGCATACAGGAAGTCCAGGAGGAGGGAAGGGAGCTAGGCATACAGGAAGTCCAGGAGAGGGAAGGGAGCTAGGCATACAGGAAGTCCAGGACGAGGGAAGGGAGCTAGGCATACAGGAAGTCCAGGACGAGGGAAGGGAGCTAGGCATACAGGCATCTACAGTGGGCTGGACTCCTCTGTTCACATGTTCTTACTCAGTGACACTGCATTCCCACCCTAGTGTCTTTTACAAATGGAAGACAAGGGGTTCTGGGAAGTGAGGCCGCTTGGCAGTGGAGTGCTGTGCCCAGCCATGTCCTTCAGTGATTTCAGGCTCTACAAACTTCATTTCATAGCTGGGCATGGTGGTGCATGACTTTAATCCCAGCACTCAGGAGGCAGAGGCAGGATCTCTGTGTTTGAGGCCAGCCTGGTCTACAGAGTGAGCTCTAGGATAGTTAGGACTATATATAGAGACTCTCTTTCTCTCTCTCTCTCTTAAAAAAAAAAAACCAACAAAATCAACCAATCAAACAACCAAACAAACATCCCTCCCCCTCAACTCACACACAAACAAAACGAAATAATCTTCCTATCAATGACCCTTTGTATTAAGGCTTCGCTAGAGACAGAATTATGGGCATATTGGGCTCTAAAAGAGCAATATCTTGGGTTTCTTGAAACATATGTGCTTCTTTGCTTGGATAACAGCTTCTTTGACTTTGGGGCTGAGCTGACCCATGTAATATTTCAAAAATTTCATCCTGCCCATCTTTGTGATTGTGTGGCCTGACCCTTGAATTTAATTTTTGGTTTCAGGGATCTTCCAGATCAGGTCGTCAGAGTCAAGGACATTAGCTCCATACCAAGCCACTGAGGCATATTTTCTTTGTGAACTTTCAGCTGGTAATAATGTTGGAGTGAGTCGACTTTTAAAAAATATTTGCATATCTCATTTCCTTGTCTAATCAGTGTTGTGAGAATAATGCCCCACTTTTCATGCTTGAATGAACAGCTGCGGTAGTGTGAGGCGCTCGGGGGCTGGTTCACAGCAGCAGTTTCTCTTTCTTACATTTCCCATCTCATCCCAGCCTTGCTGCGACCCACACGCTGGACTTTCTTAAAAAGAGCCGGTCTCTTCAGCAGAACCATCCTTCTGGTGTATGACGTTTGCCAGCGACTTAAAGGGAACCTTTGTCACAGCAGCAGCATGGTTCCAAGCATCGTCCTTGGACGTGCATAGTGAAAGGTGTGCTGTGCCTAGAGTCCACTTTAAAAGTCCTTTAGAGAAACAAGGGGAGCAGTTCGATTTAGGGATGGCTTTTCCTTTGGCATGTCTCTATGGTTACCCATGACCTTACAAATTATCTTGTTTATAGGTCACAACTAGGCTAAAGATATTGCCGGGCGGTGGTGGCGCACGCCTTTAATCCCAGCACTCGGGAGGCAGAGCCAGGCGGATCTCTGTGAGTTTGAGGCCAGCCTGGACTACCAAGTGAGTCCCAGGAAAGGCGCAAAGCTACACAGAGAAACCCTGTCTCGAAAAACCAAAAAAAAAAAAAAAAAAAAAAAAAAAAAAAGATATCAGGGGCCTCTTTTTAAAAACAAATACAATGTCCTTCCTCCTGAAGATGTTGATGGGGGTTTGGCTAGCTTTTATGGTAATAGAGCCATCTACTTGAGCCTTGCATGGGAATCCCTCTGTAGATTTTAACATGATCTTCCTTATATCCTGACAGCATCTAATGGAGGGGTGGACTTGAGGCTTGAACCCAAGGGCCTATTCTGTGTCTTCAGCTAAGGGAGTTACTAAGATGGACTTTGGATCCTTGCGTTTTAGAGAGTATATGGAGGGAAAAGAAGAAATAGACAGACCGTTGCTGCCAGAGAGAGGAAGAAAGGGTGACCGTAGGGAGGGTCATTGCGTTGGTTCGTTTTCCTGTTGTGGTGATAAAGTATCTGACAAGCAGCGGCTTACAGGAGGAAGGGTTTATTCTTGTTTACGGTGTGAGGGATTTCCATCTATTATGGCATGGAAGCCATAGCAATAGGAACTGGAGGCAGCTGGGAACCTTACATCCACAGTCGAGATACAGAGAGTGATGAGCACTGGTACTCAGTCCACTTCCCTTTTTATTCAGCCGATGCCATGGTGCCACCTGTAGCTAACATGGTCTTCTCACCCAGGCTAACCTAATCTAGACGGCTCCTTATAGGGATGCCAGAGGACTTTCTCTTGGGTGATTTTTAGGTCCTATTACATTGATAACCGTCCACCTTAGTCACAGAGACACAGGCCTGACTTTACCACAGGTGGAAACTTGACCTTGGTATAAAAGCAGATATTTCTTCCTCAGAGATGGGGAAGAGGATCAGTCTAGAAAGAGGAGGAGCTAGAGAGAAACTTTCAAGGTGGGGCAAGAAAGTTGAAGATGGGACAAAATGACATCTTCTGTCCTCAAGGTCTCAGGAGAAGAGGTTGGTGTGAAATTTAGGAAGATGCTTGTATTAGTCAGCTCTCTGTTGCTGAAAACAAAGTATCTGAGAAAACCAACTTAAAAGAAGAACATTTGTTTTGGGTCATACATAGCCTTGGAGGCTTCAACCCACGGTTGGTGGTTCTGTTGTTTGGGGCCCATGGGGAGGAGGAGCACATTATGGTGAGGAGTGTTCAGCGGAGCCAAGCTGCTCACATCATGGTGGCAGAAAGTTCCAGGAGGTGGGGACATATGGGAAGGGAACACGTTCCCAATATTCCCTTCAAAGAGTATCCCCAGGGACCTAATTTCCTTCTGCTAGGGTCTATACCTTAAAGGTTCTACCGCCTCCCAAGAACATCACAGTTGGAATCAAGCCTTTAACACGTGGCCTTTGAGGGATATTCCAGATCCAAACCATGTTTATCAAGGCTCAGCTGTTTAAGGCAGCAGAATACGGGGTGAGAGGCAAAGAGCAGAGAGGTATGGGGATCACTGAACATGGATGGGGATCGCTGAACATGGATGGGGATCGCTGAACGTGGATGGGGATCGCTGAACGTGGAGTCCGCAGAGGCATGCTTTGGGTTAATCTGTGTCCATGGCAGTTCCACACAATATGAGGATGTGATTTTTTTCCCCTGCAGATGGAAGTGGGAAATGGGATGGCTGGGTACAATCGATGGACTCTCTAGGGCCCAGCAGCTGCCTTGTCCGTCTCTCCACTGCCCCAGGTCAGGTATCACTGACTTAGCATGTCTAAGATAGTGTCTGTAAGTTTTCTCTAGGCTAAAGTACTGCCTGCTCTCACATGAGCAGCTCATGCTTAACATGTGGGCAGTTATGCTGTACTTCCTTAAGGGTGGGCTATCGACATAAATTACTTGGAATTCTTCTGCATCAAAATTTGCTTCTTCCCCTTCATTCACTTATTCAGTTGCTTCTTTTTCTCTTCTTTCTTTGGATTTTTGAGACAGGTTTTCTTACAGCCCAGGATGACTTTGAACTCACATGTAATCAAGGTTGACTTTGAACCTCTGCTCCATCTTTCCAATGCTCAGCTTACAGGTGTGTACTGCCACATCTGGTTTGATCATTTCTTTGTATCATTATATATTTATGGATCTTTAATTTATGTTTTTGGTTAGAATCTAATTCTACTCATTTGATTTTGTTGCTTAAATTACTTCACTTGTGCCTACTGGGAAATCTTTCAGTTGGCTTATTTCTCTTCCGTGTGTGTGTGTGTGTGTGTGTGTGTGTGTGTGTGTGTGTGTGTGTGTGTTAGATCTTTCTTTCTAGTGCTACAAGATACTCCATATTCATCTTGTATTTTCCATGCCCCAGGACCAACTGTTTTGCCAAAGAACCCTGGTTTCTCTTGTTGGAGAACATTTTGAGAAACCAAGATTTGAGTGCTCTGTGGTTTTGTTCCTACAACGGAAATGCATGTATATACCTGTGTGTGAATAAATGTATTCACTTATATCTCTATTAAGCTAAACAGGAATTCATATTATGTCTGAACTCTGATCATTATCACATAGATAGTCTAGACTTCTCTCATGACTTCTGTGTGAGTTACCTGCTCCAACATTGAGAAACCTGGCTCCAGGCATCTGCCATCCATTGTGGTGGTAGCTGGCTTTCAGAACTGTGGACCCTGTGGGCAGCGTTTAGTTACAGCTTGGCTTTGCAGTTCCCTTAGCCCACCCCGATCTGCCCTGCCCCGTCACGTTGTTCTGTGCTCTTAGGCTCTGCGTTCCTTCTGGACTCTCCTCACCTTCTAATGGCTCTGCATTCCTTCTGGACTCTCCTCACCTTCTAATGGCTCTGCATTCCTTCTGGACTCTCCTCACCTTCTAATGGCTCTGCGTTCCTTCTGGACTCTCATCACCTTCTAATGGCTCTGCGTTCCTTCTGGACTCTCTTCACCTTCTAATGGCTCTGTGTTCCTTCTGGACTCTCCTCACCTTCTAATGTTTTGTCTACTTGTTTTGATCTTTCGTTTTCAATTGCACACATTTCATTTTCTCTCCGTGCTGTAAGTTTCTTTCATGTATCTGCTTCGCCAATCCTAAGTGCTGTGTGCTTCTCCTGGTCAATCTTCTTTCTTCTCCAAACCCTTTCAAACTAGACCTATTTACGATCTCCACAGAGCTGCCGCTTCCAGAATGTCCTACTGATAGAAGTACTCAGCAAGCAGCCTTTCAACATCAGCCCCCTTCACTGAACAGTGCCCTTCAAGATTCATCCACCTGTGCAGGCTTTCCTTATGCTCATGTTTTCAAATTGTCTGTGTAAACACCTAGAACTTGCTCACTGGTTGGTTATACTGGGCCAGCAATCTCAAGGGAACCCCCTGCCTCTGCTTCGCCAGGGCTGGGGTTATAGGCTCACACAGCCCCCTCCCCAGCTTTTTACATGGTTGATAGACATATGCTTTTTCCGACATAGAGACAAAGCTACATGAGATGTCCTCATGCTTTCTACAATGCTTTGAGGCCACGGTAGATAAATGCTGGGCCTCCAGCCACAGTGGAGACTTTTCTTGGAACCCTGAAAGGCATTCATTTCCCTGGCAGTGATCTGCCTTCTGCCTTTCTGTATGGTAGACTGGAGGCCTGGGCTGAGCTTCTGGGCGTTCAGTGCAGGAAGGTGTGGACAAAAGGATGCTGATGAGGGGCTGGAGGTGCAGAGGTTTGAGCACTTGCTCCAGGATGCTCAGCCACTTGGGGCTAGGCATCCTAATGCTGAAGGACAGTGACAGGCCCAGCCCTTCTCTTAGAGCCGGGTGGTTTTATTTCATTACCCATTTCGTTTTTTTTTTTTTGAATCAGAAATAATAACTAGCCTCTTTGGAAAGAAAAGTATCTCCCTTTACCTTTTTCTCTCTCTTATGCAGGGGTCAAAAACATTCCCAAACCATCATTGACTGTTCCTTCCTTGGTCACAATCTTCTGTATCTTTCATACTATCTCCAGTACCAAATTCTTATCCCTCTCAGGAAGTTTGCAAGTGAAGGGGCAGACTCCCTTGACAGAATGGGAAAATGGAGACATGGAGAGGTTGGAGTAGTTGTTTACATGGGTAGGAAACCCTGGACTGGGGCTTGGGGAATACTCTGGACATGGGCTATCACCAACTCATACTGACTTGTTGCTCAGTGTTCATTTTAGGTTTTTATTTTGGAGTATTGTGAGGGGTGGAGAGATAGTATTTTCCTACATGCTTGATGTTATTATTTCTTTGTTTAGTGACTTTTCATTTTATACCATTTGGGATTTTTATTTGCTAAGTGTTTTTCTAGTTACTTTTCCGGTTGTGGTAATAAATACCTCAACAAGAGCAAGTCAAAGGAAAAAGACTTATTTGAGCTCACAATTTGAGGGTATAGTCTACCATGGCAGGGAGGTCCTGGCTGCAGGACATTGAGTCACCTGGTCCCATTGCACTCACATTTAGGAAGCATAGCATGATGAATGCTTGTGCTCAGCTAGCTTCTGCCTTTCATGCAGCCCAAGGCCCAAGCCCAGGAAACCATGCTGCCCTTCTTTACAGTGAGTCTTCCCACCCCAGTCAACCAGATCAAGGTGATCCCTAACAGGCACACCTCATCTAAATAAATACCTCCCCCACACACACACAGGTGTGCCAGGAGGCTTGTCTCCCAGGTGACTCCAGATGCTGTCAAGCTGACAGTCAACACAATTGCACTAAGCCTTTGCACCCTATCCCACCCCAACATGGCAGGCCGGGGCATCTCACTGTCAAGGTCGCCAGTGCAGGTGGCGCTCCTCAGACCTCTGCCGGGCCAGGGTGGCAGTGAGAACAGCTCTCACGCCCCAGGGAAAAGCTGCAGCTTTGAGTTTAGAAGGCAAAGCTTGATTCTGGTTTGGGGCATGGGGCAGGAGAGTGGGGGCTAGACGTGTGTGTATTCCTCCATTTTCAGCTGTTTGGTGCCTGTTTTCTTAGGCTAACTGAATGGCCACATTTTGGTGTGTCGTTTCTGTTAACAACCATCCACGTTTCCACTTGCCCATCACACCTGCCTTTCAAAGTTTCAGATAGGAGTTACTAGGTTTTTAAAAAGTTGAGTAAATATTTACTTACACACACACACACACACACACACACACACATGCACGCACATGCACACATGCACACACGCGCGCACCCCCCACCCCCACGTGCACATGTATACACACACACACACACACACACACACACACACACACACACGCGCACACACACAGACACACACATGCCGTTCTTTTCCTAAGCATGGTTGTGTTATTTTCTTCCACTCTCTAACACATTAATTTCCAGGCATCCAGGAACGAGCATGCTAACATAGACTCGGTGATGACACATGGCTTGCTGCTTTTCTTCCATGTCCCGCCTGGCTGTCTTTTCTCCCCTGTTGGTAGGAACGACAAAGAAGAGGTGAGGGCTACGAACCCGCCCTTGGCCTTGATGAAGCTGGCCCACCCTTGCTTGATAACAGGGTGGGAACACCTCTCCCTGCTGAATGTCTGGTTCCCTGCCAGTACTACAGGGCCTGAGTTCACAGTGACTTCGATCTTGAAGTTGAATTTGGGACACTGAAATGCCATTTAAAGGGCACAGATGGGAGATGTTTCACTCTGAGCTGTTCGCATCAGCAGCACCTGGCAGTCAGTGCCGACCCATCGGTGCTACGTGCATGGCTGACATCTTCCCATACATCATCACGTCATCAAACTTGACCCCTGGAGGACCAGAGAAAACACTAGCTTTCCTGATTCTGTGGGCTGGGGCTGAAGAATTTGCATTTCTCATGAGTTCCTTGGGCAGGCTAATACTTAGCATTGAAATTAATCTGTGTAAATGATCCCTATGAAGCAGGGAATGTGGTCCACATTTCACAGTAAGGAGTCAGTGGTAAAGGTCAAGGGACTTGGCCCCATAGCTCCTGCCTATCACTATGAGTAGCTCCTATCTCAGCACGGTTAGCCTATCAAAGGAAGTAGGGAGAGCCTCAGGAAGTTCTGGGGAGTAGGAAGAGCCGAAGGAAGTCGGGGCAGAGGTGTACTGAGCTGTGGAGGTCTGATGTGGTTTGAACATTAGGCAGAGGCTCAGGGGAGCAGGAGGGATCTATGTGAGGGACCAGCCTGAGAGGGTGCTTGGGGGTAACATGGAGGCCCTGGCTTCTCAGGAGGAAGCCTCCAGGAGAGCAGGGAAGGGGTTAAAGGAATCTGCTCTGTGGGTCATTTTCTCCATACCCAGTCATCTTTGCTATTAACACATCATGGCTCTACATGGAAAGCTGTCTACACTGAGGCTGTTTATGGGAGAGCCTGTCTACACCACAGCTCTTTGTGTGATCTCCTCACACCATGGCACTGCTTATAAGAAAATCTGTGCATGCCATGACTGTGTGGGTACTACCCTGCCCATGATGTAGCATTCTGGGGGGGGGCACACTGTCTTTCTGCTGTGACTCTGTGTGAGTGCCATACACTCTCTCTTTATGTTGTGACTGTATTAGTGACTTTCTCTGTACTGTGACTATGTGAGTGGTGTTCTCTCTCTCTCTCTCTCTCTCTCTCTCTCTCTCTCTGGAGGGTTGGCAGTGTAGAGATATGTCCAGTGAGGTTGTAGATGGGTGGTCCTTTTGGCCAAATTTTACTGACATTTTTTTGGCTTTTATAGCATTTGAAAAATATTCAAATTATTTTAAAATACAGGCATTTTTCACAATAAATCCCCTAGTGTCAGCTTTTCTTGAGAAACTGGGAGCTCTGGTTGAGAGGTTGTAGCTGCCCCCGAGAAAGGACCTGGTCATGGCACCTTCAGCACAGGTCTTGGGGCCCTAGATTGTACTGTCACTGGTTTAGAAAGGTCTAGACTTGGAACACCTTCCACTAGGTTGAATGACTCTGGGGTTTACTGGAGTCCCCTTTGCACCTGCCAGGCGTCTGTGTACAAGGACTGTGGTGGGATGTGTTTTTGGAACAACCACTTCCTGGTGATCCGTGGATTTGGAAGGGAATCTCCCCAGCACCTTCTGTGAGAACTGAAACCATTTCTCTCTCTTTTTTTAAAATTATAATGTGTTTTCAGAATGTGATTTTATAAATTATTATTTTACAAGGGCCACGTTGTTTGCGTAGTGCTTTATAGGTTATATCTGGCCACAGCTGGAGCACTTCTGGGTGTTTTATGGCAAATTATTCTCAGATTACCCTTTAATGCAGGAGGGGCTGCCTGCTGTCTGAGCTCCCTGGGTCATACAGAAACCCCAGCCTTGATACAAAACAGCTGTCTGTGTTCCAAGGAGGAACGCTTCAGGCAGAAACAGGAGGGAAAAGGTTTTCGTAGCTGGTGGGGGTTTTGAAAAATGTTTAAGTTATTCTTTCCTTGCCATTAAAATGTGATTTAATTTTGTTACCAACAAATTGTGTAAATCTAAGAGAGAAGTACTGTCAAAGGAGTTTCTGAAGAGTGGTCTGGCAATACTTACAGCGTGTCCTGAGGGGGTGCTCCCCAGGGGGGCCAGCACACAACTCCTGCTGACCTCCATGTCCCTG
Source organism: Peromyscus eremicus (assembly GCF_949786415.1). NCBI lineage: Eukaryota > Metazoa > Chordata > Mammalia > Rodentia > Cricetidae > Peromyscus > Peromyscus eremicus. The sequence goes on from NC_081419.1 coordinate 101,672,128, forward strand.
GGCCTCAGTCCGGCTGGGCCAGGGTCAGGGGGCAACCCCCAGACCTCCCTCCCCTTTCTCCTCTGGGCCCCTGCTGAGACCAGCAACAAAGGGGCCAATTGTCTGAGGCATCCCCCTGTCTGAGGGGCTCTAGGAGCCTTTCTGAATGCCAAAGTGTATCCATGCACGTTGGAGTGTATGTGTGTCTATACATATGTATATGTATGTATGTATGTATGTATGTATGTACACATGTGATAGTTCTTGCCTACATGTGCATGTAGCAACTGTGCAAGTGCATACATTCACACATACGCACATTTGAGCAAGCATGTATGTGTATATATATATATATACACACACACACACACACACACTGTGAAGATATGTGTGTATACATGTGTGCACATGTATGTGAATGGATGTGTCCATATGCACACTAATGCATTTGGGTGTGCATGTGTGTGCGAGTGCATGAGATGCACGCAACTTGCTTAAAGAATTTCTGAGTCATTAGTGCATCTACACAGAGCCAGTGGCCTCAGAAGCTGGATTGGCCAGTGGCGGCTCCTAAGGCTGAGGGAATAAAGGATCTGGCTCACTTCTCAGCAGGTTGCACCAGCTGCCTTTCTGTGGTGTTTTCTCTGGTATGGAAAGCTTAGAGCTGTTTCTCCTCACTTGCTTTCCCTGGAAGAAGTGGGGGAGAGCAGGCCCAAGCAGGCTCCTCACGTAGCCTGTTCTGACCTGGGCTTGCAAGCGAGACCCTCCAGAGATTGTCTGCTCCCTTCCTGTCCCTTCCCGGGGCTGCCTGATTGGATCCAGTACATCTGTGTACAACAACCGTGAGATGTCCCGTCCTCATCAACACTGTGAATTAGGGCTCTTTCCTGTGTCCCATCATTTTGGTCCTTAACACAGACTGTTCACAGAGGTCTGTAGGGATCAGTGGCTGGGCCAGCCTTGGGTATATGACAGCCCTCTCTGATGGAGTCTGCAGGGCTCAAATTTTCTTCTTTATTAAAATTGTCATTCTACAAACGTCATCAAAACACATTTGACTCTGAAGTTGGGGAGCGAGAAGGAAAATGCTTGAATTCTCTGGTCTACCTCCACAGTAGTTCTCCCTGGCCCCTTCCGCCAGTGCAGCTGCGCGGAGTAGCTTTCCACTCTTTCCCTTCTTGTCTCCCCACTCCCTCCCTGCTTCCTCTTTGCTCCCAGCAAGGGCTTATCTTTCAACTGTGGAAAAGCCACCAATTAAACTTTACTCCAAAGCTTATCAAAATATTCAGTCGGTAAAATTATCTTATAATTAGCTGAACTGTAAGCCCGAAGTCTTTAAACCGCGGGAAATGTAAGGTGACCCAGTGTGTGGCGGGCGTCTGTACGATGCTCATCCCCACCTTGGCTGCAGCTGCTGCTGCTTTCATTTTTTCCCCGTGTTTCCTCCTTGTTCTGTGCGCTCTTAATGGTCCCTGAGGCCTCAAAGAAGGTACACCACACGTTTAGCTGAGGTAGATAATGGAATAAATTCAGTTATGTATAAGATTAACTTGATTTTCAATATTTCTTGCATGCACATTTATATACTCTTGTGCGCATGCATGTTCACGTGTGTGTGTGTGTGTGTGTGTGTGTGTGTGTGTGTGTATTTGTTGGGGGATGGGCATGTGTGTAGAGGCCAGGAGACAGGTGCTGTTCACCTGTTCTATCTATCTATCTATCTATCTATCTATCTATCTATCTATCTATCTATCTATCTGGAAAGGTCTTTCTCAGGCCTGGACTCACCATGTAACTAGACTGACTGACTGACCATTGAGTCCCAGGAACCTGCCTTGTCTGTTCCTTCCTGATGTGAGGGTACCATATCCAGTTTTTTTTTTTTTTTTTTTTTTTTAGTGTGGTTTCAAATGTGTATTGAGGGTTGGGGACTTAGCTCAGTGGTAGAGCGCTTGCCTAGCAAGCACAAGGCCCTGGGTTCGGTCCTCAGCTCTGGAAAAAAAAAGTCAAATGGGTATTGAACTCAAAGTCCTTCTGCTTGCAAGACAAGCACTTAATCAACTGAGCCATCTTCTTAGTCCCTGTATGCATTTTTTTCCCCTGTAAACTTACACCTACTTTCCTGGGTTTGCTGGTGTCTCGCCATGATTGGGTCTGTATTTTGGATGGCTGCAATATTATGCTGAACTACTCTGGAGCTGTGCTGTTCCAACGATATACAGGGGATTCTGCAGCGTGGCCAGCTGGACAGCAACTGGTCTGTCTTGTCTCAATTATTTCAGTTTGCTCTCTCTTTCCCCTTCTCTGTTCTTCACTCTTTCTATAATCCCACGGCCTGGAGTCCCGCCTGCCATCTTGCAGCAAATGTGGCAATATCGGACATGTCATCTGTCACCCTCTCCCCCAACTCTTCTGGGGGATAGCAAGGAAGCATGGATGTGTTTGGGGGTCTTCAGGTACAACTTAGGCTTCCATACAGAAACAATATGACAGGTGATACCTAGTTCTCAGTTACTGTGAGCTTCTAAACTATGAATGCCATGGCTGGGCATAAGAGGGCTCAGGAGACTTACACAGGTTCACTGGACAGTGATTACCACCTTTTCTATAATGAAGTACTTCCAAAGTTCTAAAAGCAAATTGAAAATTAATTTTGGGATGCACTAATGTTTTCATAGATGGGCATTACAGATAGTACCAGTACAGTAGTTAATGTTGATAGACTTTTCTGTATTTGTCAGAGAGTAGGCACACGCATTTATACAACTATAAACACAAATGTAGGAAACTTCTCCATCCTTACATTACTCTCGAGAGGAAACAATGGTTCTGCTCGTTTTAGAATTAGGACACTGGCATGAAAAGCCTCAGTGACTTGCTGTTGCAACTGAACTCAGCCCGCTACCTTGTTCTGTCGTCCACTGTTTCCCTGTGGGAACTGGCCAAGGGCATGCCTTAGGATTTTGACCATGCCTATTTGAGAGGTTTCTGTGATACCTCCGTAGAATAAAGAGGAAATCATAGCCAGGTGGTGGTGGCACACGCCTTTAATCCCAGCACTTGGGAGGCAGAACCAGGTAGATCTCTGTGAGTTCAAAGTCAGCCTGGTCTACAGAGTGAGATCCAGGACAGGCACCAAAACAACACAGAGAAACCCTGTCTTGAAAAAACCAAAAAAAAAAAAAAAAAAAAAAAAAAAAAGAGGAAATCACGAAGTTTCATCTCAACCTCCCGTTGCTGCTGCCTCCAGCTGTCACATGTACCATCTCTTGAAGTTACATTTCCATGTTGGCCTTGATTTCTTTACTGTCTTTAGAATGAGGCCTGACTGATCTTGAGCTGATGGGATCTCCATAAAGGCTAAGCTGATCCCCAGGAAAGCTCTGGCCCAGGTGTTCAATCCCTCAGTGGTCTGGGGTCTATGTGTTGGCTCCCGTGGAAGGGGTGCTGAGGGGACCCACTCTTGGCTTTGTTATCTTAATGCAAACCTGAGTATCAGCTGCATGCTGACACCCCATCCTTCCACTACTGTCCCAAGACCCCTACCTGCAAGTCGCTCCCAACTAAGGATGTTTTCTGTCTGAGTCACAATGAAATATTCTCGGCCTTCTAAAGGCCCTTTCAAAATATGATGATCCTTTAAAAGCAAAGTTGAAGTCAAGGAGCTATCATTAAAGGTATTATTTGTGAAACAACAGGCCCCTTTAGGGACTGTTTTAAGATTTACATTTGTTATGTGTATCAATATTTGTCTGCTTATGTATGTATAGGCATCATGTATGTGATTACTGCCCACAGAGGCCAGAAGAAGGGCACCAAGTGGCCTGGAACTAGAGTTGTGGCTGGTTGTGAGCCCCCATGTCAGTGCTGAGAACTACAAGAGCAGCTAGTGCCCTTAACCACTGAGCCATCTCTCCAGCCCCAGATATTAGGACATGTTTCAAACTGATTGGCCATATTGAATTAATTTTCTTGTGAATTCAGCATGTTCTTTATAGTATTTAATTTGTACTTTTCCTCTTTTTTCTTAATTACAGCTTGGACTGACGATAGCCATCCGCTATAGCCACAGGTAAAGCTTCAAAAAAAAAATTTTTTTTTAAAGAAATGTGCTTGTGGTTTAGAGGTTTTGGTTTTCTTAGATCCTAAAGAATTTTGAGGTTTGTGTTTTATTTTGGTTTCTTTTGTGGTAGCTGCTTTTCCATGATGTGGACGGCACAATTGAAATTGCTGTTTGGAGGACTATATGGCGGCAGTGGGATGGTTTTAGTTTTTGCTTATGCGTTGGACGCTGGCCTCAACCTTGTAGTCCTGCTTCAGCCTCCCTAACCCTGGGGTCACAGGATCATGCCACAGCACTCAGCTCTGCCGTCAGTGTTGTTAACATACAGTCTCACTTGTGGCTCAGCTTGGCCTGTCGACTTCTGATCCCCCTGCCTCGGCTTTCAAAGTGGTCAGATCCCAGGTGTGACCACTGTGCCCAGCAGCATTTTCTGAATGACACAAAGATGAGAAGCTCTATGTTAGGGCACAGATGTGATTTCCACAGACGTGGCGTGTTGAGCCTGAGTCTGAGAACCAGAGTTAGGGAGTTTTAGCTGTGAGGCCAGGCCAGGCCTGTTTGTGGAGCCCTTTCCCCCCACCAACCAAGTCCCTCTTCTTCCCCCTCTGACGGCAAAGTGCCTCTGTTTTGTCTGGCTTCACGATTTCCACCTTGGTGCTAATCGCATCATGTCAATGAAAAGTAACCATTATTTCCTCAGGTCGTCGTTATAATCTTGTTCTATGAATGTTTGTTTCCAGAAGCATTCTTTCCTGTTTGTGTGCATCAAGACATATTGTGCTGAATGAATTAAAATGAAGGGCTGATAAGCAGCGCCTTCCTGCTCTCATGCACACTGTGTTCGCGGCTTCCCCGAAGCGTCACCCTCGGATCAAAGTCTTGCAGCTCAGGTTTATCTGGTCGTTCATTGCTCTGCAAACAACCCAAAGGAATATCGGGTGTTGGAACAAATTTTCATCCCAAAAATACTTGTTACAAGTTGTGTGTACAGTTTTGATAAGTGTGAGACTCAGATGACTGCTGAGAAACAGCATGGGTATGGGCAGGAAGAGGGCAGCAGTGGACTTGAACTTCTTGTGTGAGAAGAAAGGTGTTTTTAGGAGACATGTCTGGAGCAGGTGGAAGAAGGCTGCTCCAGACAGGTCCACGGCTGGGCAGGGGTAAAGCAGCATCTTCCCCTTGCCTGTCACATGGGCTTATGGCTGAGGTCCCATAACGAAAGGCAGGTATTGAGAGGACAATATACACATTCGTTCAAGATGTTTTCCGTGAGTAGGAGCTTTCATAAGGAAACAAGGACCTAAAGTGAAGAAGTTGATTAGACAGGGATATGATCTAGAGCAGCAGTTCTCAACCTGGGGCCCAGACCCCTTTGGGGGTTGCATATCAAATATCCTGCATATCAGACATTATGATTCTTAACGGTAGCAAAATTGCAGTTGTGAAGTAGCAACGAAATAATGTTATGGTTGGGGGGTCACCACAACGTTAGGAACTGTATTAAAGGGTCTCAGCATTAGGAGGGTTGAGAACCGCTGATCTAGTGGGAATAAAGTGATGGACTTTTTCGCTCAGATCTTTGCTGTGCTCTGGTGTTTTCAGAGGTCAGGATGCACCTTTGGGAATTAGGAGGGCACCTCTAAAGAATCTTACGATCTGTTTTGGCCATCTTCTCTTCTGTGATTTTTCTCATACTAAGGTGCCATATTTTGCTTGTGCGTTTCTGAGTGGAGTGTGTGAATGGTGTTTGGATGGTGTGTGCACACATAAAAACACTGTTCTGAAGAAGCGTGCTCTCCCCTCATCAGCACGGCTAGGTCGGTACAGCTGACGGGATGCATCTCACTGTGCCCTTAAGACACACGGCATGCACCACACTGAGCTTTAGGCTATTAAGTCAATGGGAAGCTGGGTAGATATTATGCGGGGGGGGGGGGGGGAGTGTTGGAAATACCAAATGAGGGTGCACGCCTTTCGTTCCAGCAGTTGGGAGGCAGAAGCAGGTGGATCTCTGTGAGTTTGAGGCCAGTGTGGCCTACAAAGAGAGTTCCAGGACAACCAGGTCTGTTACACAGAGAAAGCCTGTCTCAAGAAACAAAACAAAATGAAACAGAACAGGAATGTTCTAAATGTAGACTGCTCTAGAATGAGGGGTGTGTGTGTGTGTGTGTGTGTGTGTGTGTGTGTGTGTGTATGTGTGTGTGTGTGTGTGTAAGAGACAGAGAGACAGAGAGACAGAGACAGAGAGAGACATGGAGAGACAGAGACAGAGAAAGACATGGAGAGAGATACACAGAGACACAGAAACAGAGACATAGAGGAACACAGACATAGATAGACAGACAGAGACACGGAGAGACATAGAGACAGACAGACACAGACAGACAGACAGACAGAGGCAGAAAAAGAAGACCGTGCCTTACATTTCTTCTCTCAAGCACTAGCACATTCACTTAGGATCTGTGGCAGACTGAATTTTCCAAAGATGGTGCTCTGGTTTCATTTCTGCTGCTGTGATAATATGTCCTGACAAAACCCCACTTCAAAAGGATTTGTTTTAGGTCTCAGGTCCAGGTTACGGTCCGTTATCGCAGGGAAGTTAAGGCGGTAGGGGCCTGAAGCATCTAGTCACATCACACCCACAGTCAAACGCAGAGAGGAATGAGTATGCCTCGTGTTCAGCCAGCTTTCTCTTCTCTTACACAGTCCAGGACCTCAGACCAAGGAATGGTGCCACCTCCTTGTAGACTAGGTCTTCCCACATCAGTGAAGGCAGTCAAGAAACTTTGGTCTTGCTCAACCTGTGGTCACACTTAGAGAGTATATTCCAGTTCCGTGGCTGCCTGCCGTCACTTATCTCTCATTTATCTGACTGGTATATTCTACAGATCTTAGGTTTTGAACAAGCAGTGGTCATGGCTTATCTCTGCTTTCACAGAGTCTGGAGCCTCTGCTGGAAGACTTGAGGGCTGGGAGCCCTGTTGTCTGAAAACTGGGATTTGCTTCTCTGGAGGGAGGTGCCAGCTGAGGTTTTTGTCCTGATATTTTGTCACTGCAGCGTGAATGAAGCTAGGACCCACTCTTTGGGAAACACAGTTTGCCCTAGAGTCTTAGTGAGTGAGGGAAGAAATGTAAGATAATATCTTTTCTACAAAGCGCTTGCCTGAGGGGTGCCCAAAGGTACTTGTGGGGCTCAAGAGCAGATGCAAATCTTAGAGGAGGCAAGGAAGCTTTGCAGAGGAAGGGACTCTCCAACCGTTCTCATTCCCCTGAAGTGAGAAAGCAAGACAGAAGCCTCGCTGGCTCAGGAGACACCCCCGGCAGGCTGGTCACATGGATGCCGTAGAATGCATCATTTTTAAATTATTGTTTAGTGTTTATTTGGAAGAGAGGCAGCATTGGTGGGGGGGGGTCAAAGGTAAGGTGTCATGTGAATTCTGGTCATTTCCAATTGCCTCTACAGTTTTAGTATCCCCCCTGCCTCTCTGTTCCTGCCTCTCCCTCTCTCCCTCCTTCCCTTTCTTCCTTTCCCTTTTCTGTTTTTACATCCCAACTGCAGCTCCCCCCCTCTCCTTTCCTTGTTCTTCCCCACCCCCACCCCTACTCTGCTCCACCATCCACTTATTCTCCATTTCTCTTCAGAAAAGGGCAGGCCTCCCATAGATATCAGCCAGCCATGGTGTATCAAGTTGCAGTGAGACTAGGCACCTCCTCTTTCTATTAAGACTGAATGAGGCAACACAGTAGGAGGAATGAGTTCCAAAAGCAGGTAACAGAGTCAGAGACAGCCCCTGCTCCCTCTGTTAGGAGTTCCAAAAGAGGACCAAGCTACCCAACTGTCACATAGATGCAGAGGGCCTAGGTCAGTCCCAGGCAGGCTCCCTGGTTGTCACTTCCGTCTATGTGAGCTCCTATGAGCCCAGGTTAATTGATCCTGTGGGTTTTCTTGTGGTGCCTCTGACACCACTGGGTCCTACAATCCTTCCTCCCCGCCTTCCGCAGGATTCTCTGAGATTTACCTAAGGTTTGGCTGTGGATCTCTGTATCTGTTTCCATCAGTTTCTGGGTGAAGCCTCTCTGCTGACAGTTGGACTAGACACCAGTCTATAAGTATTGCAGAATATCTTTAGGAAGCAATCATTTCATTGATTTTTTTTTTGCCAGTCGTGTTTGTTTCCAGTCTCTGTCTCTGGGTCCTGGCCCTCAGGGATGAACTCCCTCTCATGGTATGGATCTCAAGCTGGGCCCATCATTAGTTGGTCACTCCCACAATTCTGTGCCACCTTTACCCAGCACATCTTGTAGTCAGGACAAATTGCAGGTTGAAGGTTTTGTGGCTGGGTTGGTGTCCCAGTCCCTCCACTGGAAGACATGCCTGGTTACAGGAAATGGCAGGTTAAGGCTCTGTATCCTCCATTGTTAGGAGTCTTAGCTAGGGTCATCCTCATGGATTCCCGGGAGTTTCCATTGCTCTAAGTTTCTAGCTTGTCCCTGAGATGTCCCCAGATTCCTGTTGTCTCTTCCAGTACTCTCTCCCTCTCCTCTCCCCTTACCTGATCCCTCCTGTTCCCATCCCCACTCCCCATTCAGACCCCCTCCACTGGCCATGTCTATTCCATTTCCCCTTCACAGTGAGATTCCTGCAGGGAGGAAGCCTGACAATGGTCACCTAGGGCATGGTTCTTCAGGGCCCAGGTCCAACGGAGCATCAGACCAGCATGCTCCTGCCAGCTGCCCTCTCTGCTCTCAGGAGATGTCCTGGCAAATGGGACTTTCCTAGGTGCTGTGTTTCTGGGGATATTGCCTATAGACTGTCCTGTATTGTTTTGGCTCCAAGGTATTAGAGTTCTGTCAAGTTATGTAAATGTAGCAAAATGCAACCAACTAGACAACAAACCAATACTAAACAAGCTGGAGATGTTACAACAGAGAGAAATGAGGCTGAGGAGGAAGAATGACATCTGCTGAGACTCGCTTGCAGTTTCCAAGGTCATAGGCTCCTTAGCTTGGGTCTAAGGATGTGGGATGGAGTTTTGACTCTGGCAGTCACAAAAGGCTGACCAAGCATTTGACATCACCTGCTCAGGAGCCAGAAGATCATAGGACTATGAGTACATGCCTAATAGTTTTTATTCAACACTACTATCTATCTTTAGAACCTTTGCATTCTATTACACCATAACTGTGTACCATTAAACAGTAATACCCTTCTTCCATCCCATCCCCTTTACAGCTATGGCAATCATGTGTTATTTTCTGTTTTGATGATTCAGCTCTGCTGGGTACCTTGTATTAGTGGGATGAGATTGTATTTGTCTTTTTAATCTATTTTTATTTTAGTAAGCATAATGTCAAGACATCATTGGATGTAGCATGTGCCATGGTTTCCCATCTTCATTGAGGCCAGTATCCATTGTATGTGTCTGCCTATTCATTCATCCATCAATGGACTCATGGGTTGGGTCTACCTTTTAGTTACAATGGATATTGCTGTTATAAACATAGTGCACACATGTCTAGTCCTTGCTTCCACTTCTTGGGACATACATCAGAATTAGATTCCAGATTAGATTCCAGTCTAGGCAATTCTAGACTTAAGTGTTTTGAAGAGTGTTCATACCATTTCTTTCTCATTGCTACCTGAAATGGGAGTTGTGTCAAGCCCACACAGTTCTGGTTCCTTCAGAAACTCACAGTTGTGACTGAGAATTTCACTGTCATGTTTCAGCAGAACCCAGATACTGGAGTGAGAGTTTTCTGAGTCTTCTTTGTGTGGACAGGAAGACTTTGGGGAGCAAGGTTTGGGGCCTTCAGGTCTCATCATCAGACTTTTTCAAAAATTCCCACAGAAAGTCCAGCACAAAAGCATTGGTGATGAGGGCAACCCCAATAGAAATCTAGAATGGATGGAGATAGATTAAAGAATCTGGAAAAGGCAAATGTGCTTCCAGAATGACAGATGTGGAGGGATGGCTTCTCTATAGAGCAATGGCCTGGAGGCATCCTAAGGAGTGGAGTGGGAGGAGAAGATGAAGGAGTCAATAAAATCATGGAAACTTGGTGACCTGCCGGCAGGCCGATGTGGACAGAGGTGGGGACAGAGCCCTTCCAGAACGAGGGGACCTTGCACAGTAACTAAGGTACTTGAGGCCCAAATGCATCCAGGGGTGCTTCAGCTGTTAAATCCCTCCCATTAAAAAGAGGACAACATGCTGGACGGTGGTGGCGCACGCCTTTAATCCCAGCACTCAGGAGGCAGAGCCAGGCGGATCTCTGTGAGTTCGAGGCCAGCCTGGGCTACCAAGTGAGTTCCAGGAAAGGCACAAAGCTACACAGAGAAACCCTGTCTCGAAAAACCAAAAAAAAAAAAAAAAAGAGGACAACATTCAGGATTAAGAACATCCCCCACAGCACACAGAAGTGCACATGTGCACACAGGCATTCACATTTATTCACATGTGTGACCACACACACACACACACACACACACACACACACAAACACACCCATACACCAACACATACCCCACCCACTTTTACTTTTGCACCCATTCCTGTATATCCATCATTCCAGATCTGTTTGTGTGGCACAGGGGTGACTATGGTATGCCATATAAGGTTGGTGCTGAGGTATGGGGAAGAGGAGGATAATGCAGCCATATTTAGATAGTATAAATGTATAAAGCAAGAAGAACACTTGCCATGACTGATGGACATTTCACAATAGGTCTTGCTCGCAGTCCATTTATTACCAGGGTGCCTTAATTTATTTTTATAAAGTCAAGCCATTTTTTTTTTTTTGCGAGTGGAAAATTGTCTCTTTGATGCTCATTTCCCATTGTTTAGCTTGAGGTTTTGGGTGGAATCCACACAAGGTGACAACTGGGTAGCCCCGAGAAGTGCCCTTTGCAGATAACAGCTCTTGGGGCCCCACCACCCACGCAGTGGGGAGCAATTTCCCCAGTGTGTGGGTGTTTCGTTTTGTTCTTTCTCTGTAAGGTTGAAAGAATTGCACTCTTCCTCCTTCTGATCCAGTGCAACAGCCTGAAACAGCATGTTCCCTCGTGGTGGATACCCTGGGGGCAACCCTGAAAGAGGACACGGGCTTAGAAACGGCACCTCACCTTTAGCTCTCTCCCTCTGACACAGGAGCACCCACGTGAGCCAATGGTGTGGCATGTTCACATGAACACCTACAATTGGCTTTTCAAAGCAGAAGATAACAGCAGGAAAGAAACCTGCAATAGAGTAATTTTGTTTGTTGGTTTTGTTGATTTTCTTTCTTAGATAGATAGGAAAGGAGGCAAATTTTCCCTCTGATACAGGAAAATCTATAGGGACATAAGTTTTAGATAAAACTGAACAATGATTCTTCTCCATAACAGACTTATATCTCCTGACTTCCTATAGACCCTAAGAAAGACCAACTTAGCTGTCATTGAGGCCAGTGCCACATCAAGACATTGGAGTTCTGGGGGACAATTCTTCCAAAGGGTTTGGCATCTCTCAAGGTATTCTGGATAGTTTGCCAACTAGAAACACACTAAAGTAATCTAAGGGGATGGAACCCCAATTAAGAAAATGCCTCCATGATTTCCAGCTGTGGGGAATTTTCTTAATTGGTTATTGATGTGGGAGGGCCCAGCTCATTGTGGTTGATGCTATCCCTACGCTGCTGGTCCTGGGTTCTTTAAAAAAAAAAAAACCCACAGGCTGAGCAAGTTGTGTTGAGAGGCCAGTAAGCAGCACCCCTTCTTGGCCTCTGCATCAGCTCCTGCCTCCAGACTCCCACCCTGTTTGGGTTTCATTGCAGTAATAGTAACCTAAGACACAAGGGCTGTAGACCAGAGATGGAGCAGAGAGAACTGGAGGCCCTGTGTATCACCAGTCCCAGAGAGGCGAGGAGTGTCTGTGCCCAAGGTAGCCGCCCTTAGATGAACATGCAGACCTGTGGCTGAAGAGTCACCCCAGGTCTGTCCTTGCTTTTGTTTGGAATGGCTTGGCAAGAAGTGAAGGGGTCATGTACTCTTCTGCATGACTTGGATTAGAATCAGAGTCTGAAGTTGGCAGATGAATCAGAAAGCTTATTAAATGGACAGGTGACATCAAGTCAGTAATGAAACTGTCATTTTGAAACACAAAAGTAAAGACAAGACAAGAAACAGGGTCATTGGGGCCATTGGGTTTTGATTTCAAGTGCTGGCAAATACCTAGTGACTCCCATTTGGAGCTGGTTTGATCTTGTGGGGTCAGCTCAGGGAGAATGTTGTTCTCCAAATTTTGTAAAAATAATAATAAAAAAAACGCCTTTCTACCCTTTTTTTCCATTTTCAAGAAATAGTTGTTTCTGTCACCAGGGCTCTGGCCAACTGCTTTATCTGTCTCTTTCTCAAACTTCACAGTAAGGCTCTGACCAGATTTATACACAAGAGTTGCCAAGAATTATTCAGCTCTGATGGTAGAATCTTAAAAGTCAAGCTATCTTTAGAAGGTTGCATTTTTTACAACCTTCCTACTCAATATTATTCTCAAGGGGCAGACTACAGATCTTCATAGAGTGTTCAAATCATGTGTTTTTACTTAGTGTTGAGGGCTGTGGGTTATGTCGTTGGTATTTCATGGTAGAACTCAGCACAGGCCTGGAGATGGGTCTGGTGAGTGACAGATGCTCTTCAGGGTATACGTCTTCTGGTCCCTCTTCTATCCACCCCACCCCACAATCCCTTGTCACTTCTCAAGATAATGGCCTTATCTTTTAGGGACCTTTACATCCAACCTCAAACCTGCTCACTGCATGCCATCACCACACTCACAGGGTTTCTCCAAGGGATCTTTGTCCACCAACAAGGGGATCTTCCTCAAACACAGATCTGATTATACTTTTCTACTCAGAAGAAGCCTCTGTGGGCTTCCAGGCCCAGAGCATGAAATCCAGATCCTTGCATGGGATTCTGGATTCATTCCTAGTTCATCTCCTCTCCAGCATCCTGCATCTTCGGCCCCTTGATCCTGTTATTTCCTTTGGTGAACTAGCTTCCTCCTCTCTTCTTGATCAGTGAACTCCTGCTTCGCTTCAGGCAGCCCCTTGGGATGTTGTAGTCTTTTTGGAGACTTGTCAAGAACCCATTCTCCTTTTGGTTAGGTCTCAGGGTGTTTCTCAAGATGGATTCTCTGTGTCTACTTTCTGTCTTTATCTGGAGTTGTGAAGGACAGATTATATTCTTGTCACTCCACATTGGACCTGTCCTGTACTATCTCTTCCCCAATTAGCTCTTTCTTGACCTAGAGCTGAGGCCATGGACAATGGTGCTATGTTGGTGGGTCTGAGAACACTTAGATTTTTCTTTCATAATCTCTCCCTGCAAAAAGTGACCTTTCCCTTATTTTCAAAATACTAAGGTAACTATATTATTTTTCTCGTCACTATGATAAAAATACTCAAATGAAGCAACTGAAAGATTTATTTTATTGTTCTGGGGTACAGCCATTACAGGAAGGAGTGAGGATAAAGGAAGGCAATGTTAGCAGGAGTCCGAGGTGGGGGAAGGAGAGTACTGACATTCAGATGGCCTTTTCTCTTTCCCATTTTTATTCAGTCCCAAACCCCAGCCACCTATGTTAGGTGGTACCACCTCCATCCAGGACAGGACTTCACCTCTTAGCCAATCCTTCCTAGGCATATCCAAAAGTGTACCTCAACAATTACCTAGGCATTTTTAAAATCTAACAAAGTTGACAAACAGAATTAACTGTCTCAAGTCCACCCTTGTCAACTTGGCACTCAAACACGTGACTTTAAACCATAGCTTTCTACCCCCAGCTCCATGCTCATCTCATAATGCAAAATGCACTTAGCCCATCTCTAAGAACCCTGAAAGTCTAACAGTGCTAATGTTGTTCATAAGCCCAAATTCAGTGTTTTCCCTGAGACCCAAGATAATCTCTTAACTTAGAGACCCTTTAAAAACAAAAATGAGCCGGGCGGTGGTAGCGCACACCTTTAATCCCAGCACTTGGGAGGCAGAGCCAGGAGGATCTCTGTGAGTTCGAGGCCAGCCTGGGCTACCAAGTGAGTTCCAGGAAAGGCACAAAGCTACACAGAGAAACCCTGTCTCAAAAAACCAAAAACAAATAGAAAAACAAAAATGAAAAGTATGTACTTCTAGTAAATTGGTATTTCCAATAAATTGGATAGTGTTATTCTAAAGAAGAAACAGAAAGATAACAAGGAACGGTCAGACAAAAGTACAACCTAAACCAAGCAAAGAAAACACCAAACTCTGAAGCTTTGTTCAGCATCTGGGGGCTTGTGATAACATCATCTGGATGCCAATGGGCTTGGGCAGCCCCACCTATTCAACTCTGTTGCCTGTGGCAATTGTAGCTTCTCGCCCCCAGATGACTCCATGAAGTACCTGCAGCTTCCCTTGGCAAACAGCCCACATTTCTGGCATCTCTAATATACACGAGATCTCCATTGCATCCTAGATTTCACCTTCTTAAGTTTGTGCATAACCAATGCAGAAGCTATTTACAGCAACCCTGACCCTGCTGTACGTCATACCACATAGGAGTGATTCTAGAACCTTGGTGTAAGCTTCTGACACCCCCTCACTCTTGCAACTCCTGTGCCCATGAAACCAGCACGATATGGATGCCATCTCCAAGTTCTGCTTCCAGCTCAAGGTGTATCATGTCCTTCCCTTCTGTAGTGGCCTCTGGGAACCTTGATGGCTGACTCTGGAAAAATATTTCTCTGGGTGGAAGGAGTACTCTCCTTCCAAATGAACCGACATTGACCCAAACTGAAACCTTTGATGGGTGGGCACTTGTCCTCACATCACCTTTCCTACTGATTCAGTGAGAGCAGGAGGTTTCTCTTTAATGGTGCTAAGTCCTTATCTCAGCTGCTTGTCCTATACCACCTTCTCCACAAGGGCCAATTTGCTCACAACTTTCTCCACCAAACTGCATATTTTCATGTTTTCTTCTGCTTCTCACTGTAAATATGATTAATAACAGTGAGCAGTAACCATGCCATAGGCGGTACATAACCAAATGCTTTGCCAGAATATGACATGAATAGACTTGATGGAGCCTGGTGTCAGAGGAGTGGTGGTAGACATGTTCTCTGTCATTTAGGAAGAGGGCGCGCGCGCGCGCGCGCGCACACACACACACACACACACACACACACACACACTTACTTTCCTTGGAACTCTGTCTGGGCCATCTGTTGGAAGATGCTGCCCACCTTAAGGGTATGCCTACCTCCATCAGGGTAGCCTCTGGAAATGCCCTCACAGACATGCCCAGTGTTGAGTCTCCTAGGTGGTTCTAAGTTCTATCAAGTTGTCAGTCAAGATTAATCATCACAGTACTCAAATAAAATTGATCAAAATTCAACATAACTCAAATTAAAATCCCAATTATCTCTCATGTAGAAATCAACAAGCCAATTACCAAACTCTTGTAAAGACAAAGATCTAGAGTAACTATATTAATCAGACATTTGTCACTGTGGCCACATGTCTGGCAGAAACAATTTAAAGGAAGGAAAGACTTACTTTGGCTCATAACTTCAGTCGATCATGGCTCGAGGTAGCTCAGGGCAGAAAGAGTGTCTACACTCACAGGCTTTCTCCTTCTCTTTTGTTTCATTTGACTTCCTGGCTATGTGGTGGTGCTTTCCACAACTTGAGGAGTGTCTCATCCTAGGTTAATTCCCTTTGGAAATCACCACAGACTCTCTCAGAAGACATATGCTTTATTAATCTCCTTCTTAACCCAATCAAGCCGACAACCAATATTAATCCATTATGCCAGCGATCTTAAAAATGAAAGAAAACAAAACAGAATCATAAAGAGCTTTATTTCAAGACTGACTATAATGTTACAGTAACCAGTTCAGTGTAGGATTGGTAAAAGAACAGACATATACTGTATACGTGTACACACACACACACACACACACACACACACACACACACACACGTCCCTTACCACATATCATCCCTAAATGTAAAACTTAAAGCTACACACCTGGAAAAGAGTTAGGAGAAAATCTTTGTGACCCTGTGCAAGGCACAGCTTTCTTCAGTCTTAAAAAAAAGCAGTATAAATGAAAAGATTGAAAAAGTAGATTTTATTAATTAAATACAAGTGCTGCTTGAAAAAGCAGGGCTAAAAGATGAAAAGACAATCCACAAATTGGGAGAAAAACATTTGCGAATGCACATTTGACATGAGACTTGGAGACATGAAGAATGTATAAAAACTGTTATGGCACCCTTGACAAGAAAACAAAGGAGCCCGGCTTAATTTATGAACAGAAATCTTGGAACCGTGAAGAGATGTTTGACACCATCAATTACTAAGGAAATGAAAACACACTGAATGTACTTTAGAATGACTTAAAAGAGCCAATGTCCTCCAACCCACACAAACCAGCTGATGAGATGTGGACCCTCCAGCATTGCGGGGAGAAGGCAAAACAGTGAGTACAGCCACTTTGGGGAAAGATGTTGGTAGTTTCTTATAATGTTATATACTTAACAAGATCGTTAAGTGATTCTACTTCTGGGTATTTATACAAGAGAGATGAGACAGACCTGCGTGCAGATGTTTACGGCACCTCTCATGTATAACAGCCTCAAACTGAAAACAATCCCCAGCATCCCGGGAAATGGACGGAGGCCAGCACAGCCATGTACTGAAATACACTGAGAAATAGAAGTCACTATGTAATGAGTGAAAGGATCCAGAGTCAAGGGTACACGTACCATGTGACTCACTCCAGCTGAACTCCAGCTGAACCACCTGAAGAAGCCCAGCTATACATTAACGGTGTCCCGGGAGGGTGAAGGGATCGACTGGAAACACTTCTGAGGAGTTTGGGGACAGAGTGAGAGGTGCTCTGGGTCCTGATCGTGATGGTCACACTTCGTTTAAAAGGAGTTTTACCGTAATGGGATTTTGGTTAATGAATGTGAGTTAGAGAGCTGTGGTGGGGAATCTTTGCACCCCTTTTGCTGGGGCTCCTTCAAGAAGGTTGGGTTTCCAGTTCTGTCTTCCAAGGCTCCTGTGTGGGAGCCAAAGGGGCCCTTCATTTGGAACTGTGGTGTGTGTTATGTGCCCAGGGTGAGGCCTGGAGTTCATGTTTTGGCTCACCTTATCACTTTCCAGGAAGCTGTTCGTGCGCAAATGCACTTAGCTCAGCTCGGCTCTGTCTTTCTAAGACTTGCCACATAAACACAGGTGCAGCCAGATCTTTTGTCAGCTGTGGACATTCCAGATGGAACAGAGCTTGAGTGAGGCCTTCTCACTGGGGCAGTTCAGCTTGCAGTAATTGGATTTGACCTTGTTCTTCACCCACAAGGTGGGTGAAGGCGAGAGTCTTAGGGTCTCCTGGGCCCTCAGGGGGCGCTGAGCCACTGTGCCGGGCTTGGCTTGACTTTCCTCCTCGGAGCGGGTGCAGGTCCTGAGGTCACATTCCAGGAGGTACAGCTCCTCCTATCCATCTGGAAAACTCACCCGCAGCTGACCTCTCCCTGGGGACCAAGGAATGGGGTGCAGCTGTTTGCAACTCTTGCCAGTGAGAAAGCAGCTCCATGTTCTGCTCGGGTGAAAGCAGCAGGTGTCACTCCATTTTCCACGTGGTTGACTGCCACTGAGTGCTAGGCAGAGGGCAGAGCAAGACATGAGCCCAGAGAAGTCCAGCAGCGCGCTTAGCACTACACTGAGCATGCTCAGTGCGTCACCAAAAGAGACAATATTGCCGCAGCTCTTCCAGGGCTAGCTCCGTAGAGCTGGTGACAGCCAGACAGGGGAAATGTGGGGTGAGAGTACAGCATAGGAAGAACCTGCTGCTGGGTGGTGGGGACTGGCTCATCGTCTGGTGGACTTGCCTTACCTGCAAGCCTGGTTCTGCTTCTAGATTCTCAAAGTATTTTCTCAAGTTTTATTGCGTGGCCAGACTGGCAGCACAATTTGAAGATTCTGCAAAGCTAGTCATAGAAAGTTTTATATTTATCATATTTATCTCTTTCTAGCTACCTGTGTGCCTTTTTTTTTTTTTTTCTGTATGAATCGTACTTTGGTCTCTCATGTTCCTAAAAATCCTGAAAGTCATCTTTAAATCACAGGGAGGTTGACCCGGGAGGGGCCGGGCACTTCTTAGGAGGGGGAGTGCTCACACCCTCAGCTGTAGCTCCAGTGTGAAGGAGTGCTGAGGCAGCTCTTCCTCCTCTTTCCTGAGGTATCTTATCACCTAGCCTTTGTTTCCTGTTGAGGTTGGTAGAGCCTCCAGGGCCATGCACAGAAAGAAGCCACTGTCGAAATCTATACTCCCAGCACTTTCCTGCAGTGGGCATGCCTGCTTCTGCCTGCATCTGCCTCTCATGTTCCAGCTCATCTCTGTCCTCTGCCAAGGCCAGGGTGGGGGGTGGATGATGAGTGGGTAAGGGTGTGGAAGGGGCCCTATCTGTGTACTCTATGCCAGCACCCACCAGTCATCCTCTGGGGATCAAGTGTGTCTTCTGACCCATTCACATGATTGTTGACATATACTGGGCCAGTGTGTTTGTCCTCTTAGTGGTGTATGGTGTGGTTATTTATTTATTTATATGTGTGATGTATGTGTGTGTGTGTGTGTGTGTGTGTGTGTGTGTGTGTGTGTGCAGGTGCATGCTTACATGTGTTTATGCGCATGTAGAGGCCAGAGGTTGAGGTTAGTTGCCTTCCTTTAATGCTCTCTGTCTTATTTCTGAGACCAGGTCTCTCACTGAACCTGTGGTTCACACACTTGGCAAGAGCAATTGGTTAGCAAGGCCTAGAGATCCTCCTGCCTTCTCCATGACACTACGATTACAGGTATTTACTACCCTGCTTGGCTTTTTCCATGGGTGCTGGGGATGCAGACTTGGGTCCTCCTTCCTGCCTGGTAAGCATTTTACTGACTGAACTATCTCCCTAGTCTTAGTATGATTATTTGTTGATGTACCTTCTGGGTGATTGCTTCTAAACCAGAGCGATTTTGACCTCCAAGGGATGTTTGTTGATGTTTTTTGCTAACCCGAGGTCAGAGAGGTTATTTCAGGCATTTGATGGGTAGAGGCTTGGGCTGTAGTTACATTCTATAATACACAAATATGGAACAGCCCCTTAGAACAGAGAATCATCTGACCCAAAACATGAATAGAGCCCAGGTAGAAACCCACTGTAGACAGAGAGCCCCCAGAGGCCAGCACAGTGAATATTCTTCCCCCATCTTCAGGACTTGGAAGGTATCATGTGCTCAGTTAGCACAGACTGAATCAGGTCTGTTATTTTGTTTGTTGAATTTGTGTTGTTTAGACATAAAGAGTAAATTAGCTTTCAATTAATGATGGCAATGAGTGGGCCAGAATAGATAGTTATCTCTTCAACATGGTCGATAACTCTGAACCCACCTCTGGCGGCCTGACAATGAGACAGAAGCAGACAGCAGCAGCCCTTCCTGCCTCCCTGGTTTGGCTTTCAGTGGAGGCTCACGGGAAGGCACTGTTGTGTTAGCTGGCTTTCTCGTCCATGTAACAGAAGGCTCCGCATAAGCTACTTAAAAGGAGGAATGGTTATTTTTGCTTATGTTTTCAGAAGGTTTGGTTCACGAACAACTCCGTGCTCCCTGGCAAGGAGCAGGTGCTCCTCCTCTGACCTAGTTAGCATTCTATTGCTGTGATAAAGACCATGAGCAAAAAAATCTCTGTGCTCCCTGGCAAGGAGCAGGTGCTCCTCCTCTGACCTAGTTAGCATTCTATTGCTGTGATAAAGACCATGAGCAAAAAAAAAAATCTCTGTGCTCCCTGGCAAGGAGCAGGTGCTCCTCCTCTGACCTAGTTAGCATTCTATTGCTGTGATAAAGACCATGAGCAAAAAAAAAAAATCTCTGTGCTCCCTGGCAAGGAGCAGGTGCTCCTCCTCTGACCTAGTTAGCATTCTATTGCTGTGATAAAGACCATGAGCAAAAAAAAAAAATCTCTGTGCTCCCTGGCAAGGAGCAGGTGCTCCTCCTCTGACCTAGTTAGCATTCTATTGCTGTGATAAAGACCATGAGCAAAAAAAATAAAAAATAATAATATAAAAATAAAAAATAAAAAAAATCTCTGTGCTCCCTGGCAGGGAGCAGGTGCTCCTCCTCTGACCTAGTTAGCATTCTATTGCTGTGATAAAAACTATGAGCATCAGCAACTTGGAGATGGAAGGGTTTACTTCAGCTTACAACTCACAGGTCACACACTGCATCACTGAGGGCTGTTTATTGGCTTGTTCTCCATGGCTCTCTTAGCCTGCTTTCTTGTATAATACAACACCCCCTGCCGAGGGGTGGCACTGCCCACAGTGGCCTGGGCTTTCCCACACCAATCTTCAATCAAGAAAATGCTCTACAGGTCTGTCTACAGGCCAATCTGATGGAGACATTTTCTCAATTGAAGTTCTCTCTTCCCACAATATCCTAGCTTGTGTTAAAATGACAGGAAAAAAGCCCCCATATAATCAGCACACCTCCCTATTTGTACCATTGTAATGATTGTGGATTTTATCCTAATTCCAAACAAAAACTCATCTCATGTTTAAAATGAGACTCAAGTCAGCCACTCAAACAGCGGTTTTTAAAATCAACTGTTCTAACTCATTGTAACCTAAAGAGCTACTTATTAATTTGGTACTTACATATGGAGGAATGATGTAAGCAAATGGTTAAAAAAAACTTTGTTTTCTGTAATTAAATCATTATATTTCTGCAAGAGCAAAAAACCCCCCTGTGTGTTAAAAAAATAAAAACAAAACAAAAAACCCCACTGCAATTAATAACACAATGCTTTTGAATCTGAGTGGAGGTGTTTAAGGCAGCGGTCCTTGACTTTGCATGAGGTGTTTTGAACCAAGGCTGTGGTCCCACAATGTAACAGGAATGCCTCAGATTCATTTGCTGTTCGAGTTGGTATCTGGTTGCCTGAACTGAAGAAATCTTTCACTGCTACCATGTTTTTTGCAAACTTCACCTTCAGTTATGTGGCCCAGAGCTTCAGAAGCTGGCTCTTCAGTAACAAGCAGTTGCTTAAATCCTGTCCCCGTAGCTACTAGAGCCCCCAAGGGGAGTATAATCAATTCCGTTTTGAAGGCAAGGGCATCTATTCTCAGAGGTCAAGGAACCTGTTCATGAAGATCACCGTCTTCCAATATTGCTAGGAATCTTGACGTACCTTGGAATAGTAGTAACTATAAGATCCATTTGAGAAAATGTTCTCAGAAAAATCAAAGAGCTACCTCAAAAGAGAAAATACAAGGATGTATCTTTATAAACGTGTAATGGAAATCGAGCTCTCGTGCAGGATCACGATGGCCATGACTGTGTCACGACTCACGGCACTGCTAAGACGGCCTAATGATCCCTGCTGGACTCCAGAGTCTTCTTTCACAATTACTTTTTGTCAAGTAGTATGCACTTAACTGTGAGTAAAGAGAAACTCCAGCCCCACCGCTGTAAACACTCACTACATATTTTATCATTTAACGATTCTTGAAGTGGAGCAGTTTCAGGGGAGTTACTTTGCGGCTCAGTGACATCCTCAAGGACCAGGGTTGCTTTGATCTTTCTTCTCTGCAGCCCTCAGCCTGTCGGTTTTTGTCTTGACTGACTCCCTCGTGGTCACAAAATGGCTGCTGGGGTTCTTGCTGTCACAGGCATCTGTGATGGGATTTAGCAACAGAGAAGGACCCATGCCTTCCTCCGTGTTTCTTCTTAGTAGATGGAAACCTTTTCCAGAAACCCTTCAAGAGACTTCTTCTCACTCCAAATGGGCCAGATGGACCCATGTGGTCATTTCTAAGGCTGGCACTGGTGGGCAACGGGATGCCTATGGCTGGATTGGTAAGGCACAGCAGATCCACAGAGAAGGGTCGATCGCGGAAAACAAAACACGGATCTGTTACAAAGGAGGAAGGGAGGAGGGGCGAGGCCGACAAATGGAACTATTGCTCCATATTTTAAAATAGTTTTATTAAAGACAATCTGAGACATGAGAGAAAACAAGAGCGGCTTTCCAATCGCTTTCTTCCCGGTTTCTGCAGTCATCACGCTGCTGACAGCGTTTGTTCGGCACTCTTCTTCCTCCCATCTCCGGGAGTATTCTCCAACATCCCAGACACATGCATGGGTAATGATCTACACAGGCTGAAGACCTCCCTTGTACCTGGGCCTGGATTCAAGAGAGAAAGCTGCTTCACGGCCTAGAGAGCAGGAAGGACTCACTGGCACCAGCTGCTTTTTGCTAGAGAAAAGGCAGCATTTGAACCACTGTAGTGTAGTGTCCTTCTCCTGGGAGGTGGAGGCAGGAAGGCTTTGAATTTGAGGCCTTCCTGGGCTACATCACAGAAAACAACAACAGCAGCAGCAGCAGCAGCAGCAACAACAACAACAACAACAACAGCAACCACAAAACCCAAACAAGTGACCAAACTTCTCAAAGGAAAAAACAACACTCAGAGAAGAGCGTTCATTCTCTCCGCTTCTGTTCTGGCCCCATCTGGAATCTTTTGTACATGGGGAAGCAGCTGTCCTAGGAAGTCTGGGCTGAGGATGAGGGCTCCTCCCTGCAGGCCAGCGCAAGTTCAGGCTCAAGTCTGCAGTTTCCACTCTCTGGCAGATGAGGCGAATGCTTTCTAAGAGTGGGTTTGGGTTCGATGACACCTGTTTCTGCATGTTAATAGATTTCTGGGGTAAGATAGAGCCAGTGATGTCGTCATCTGCAGGTGTGCGAGCCTGTGGCGGCGGCGGTCTGCTGTTTGGCATTTGTGGCCACATCTGTCCTCAGCTCCAGCAGGCTGCAGGGTGAGCTGTTTTCCTGCAGAGTGAAAGCCAGAGGCAGCGAGTCACGGGGCTGGGCTGCAAACACGTGTACTTTCCCCAAGCTTTGACTGATTTTATTTAGTTATGGAACAAAATACAAATGTTGTTTCTTTAAAATGCCACGGTGGCGGTCAGGGTATATTTCCATGCACCCTTTTCTGAGTTTCCTGAGGCCACCTGCCTTGTTACACATTTGAAAGCTTCCTCTTCCTCTCCCTGAAACAGGAAGCTTGCCTTCTTATTTTCCTTCAGTTTTAAAGCGTGTCCCTCTTTGAAGAGAGTTCACACACTCTCTGTGGGGTTGCACCTTTGTTTATAACATTAAAAAGAACTCTCCATTTCTCTTCATGCGCTTCTTCTTCATAAAGGTCACAAAGCGCAGAGCTCCCTGCTCAGCATATATCAGCCTGGGCTGATTTTATCTGTGTGTGCTTTGTAAAATGTTTGCATTTGCATAGGACGTTTAGATACAGAAACACTTTGCATTACTATATTTGAAAGTTGAGAAAGAAACACACATACAGAGAGAGAGAGAGAGAGAGAGAGACAGAGACAGAGACAGAGACACAGACACAGACAGAGACAGACAGAGACAGACAGAGACAGACAGAGACAGACAGAGACAGAGACAGAGACAGACAGAGACAGAGAGAGACTTGTGAAGTCTGTGCCCAGTCTGTGTGGCTACTGTAGCAATTAAACCATCCCTTAGTGAAGGTTTGTAGAGCACATGTGCTGGACCCTTTGTGTGCGCGATGTGCAGTTCAGTGTGGTGTGAGAATCCAACTGACCCCAATACATTTTGTTTGACATGCACAGCTGGAGTGCTAGAGGATAGTCCAGGCCATTAAAAGAAAACACACACAATCTATTTGTCAGCACACAGTGAAAGGGAGACTTACTGGGCCTGGATCACACCAGGAGGAAGGAGAAGAGGAAAACCCACCTGGCACCCAGGGAGAAGGCAGAAGAACACAGCTGTTGTTGACTGTTGGGGCCCTCCGAGCAATGCAAACTGACGCATGCCCTTTCCAACTTGTGGGATCTTCCCCAAGGCTAAGGGGACAGAAGGGTCACCTGGCATCTAAGAGCAGCTTCTAAGATTTCTGACCTGTGAAGACCTTCTATGCGCCCCGCCCCCCCCCGCAGGTACCATGCCCGCCCCCCCCCCCCCCGCAGGTACCCCTGGGTTTCCCTTAGAGCAGAAGAGCAGGCAGTGATGAATCCTTAGGAAGTTGGTCCCCTACCCTTCCTCAGCCACATGGATGCTACCTTGAGCCCATCTCCAAATCCCTCCTGCCTGGCCCTCCCCATCTTTCATTTCCCATTTCTGACCTTACAGTGTTCTCAGAGGAACTAGAAACAATACGCTGATGTTATAAAGAGTCCACTAAAGTTGCTTAGGAAATATTAAGATATACAAAATAAAATTTTGCTAAAGGAGTACTCAAGGATCAATAGCATACTGGCCAGATTTGTTTAAAAACTACAGAAAGAGATTTGTACCTGTAACATAATTAAAGTTCAGGTTGCTGGGAAATGTTTCTGCTAATATTGGTAATTAATTGCCACCAATTAAAGCTCATTCCCATAACATAAAGAAATACCCCTGACTCACAGCTAACCATTAGGCCCTCTCCCATACCAAAGAGCATGCCTAAAATGTTATAGCTGAAGACCTGCATAAGCCTCAAACAATTTCTGTGTGGGCTGGTTTCTTTTGGGGCGCTAGCCAAAACTGGACATATGCTCTATTTTTTTTTCTTTTTTCTTTTTTTTTGGTTTTTTGAGACAGGGTTTCTCTGTGTAGCTTTGCGCCTCTCCTGGAACTCACTTGGTAGCCCAGGCTGGCCTCGAACTCACAGAGATCCGCCTGGTTCTGCCTCCCGAGTATTGGGATTAAAGGCGTGCGCCACCACCGCCCGGCTACATATGCTCTATTATTTTGAAAGGACTTCTTTCTTATTTTCCCTGAGTGTGTAAAGTGAGTTCTCATGGGGATTAGGGGGTATTACTCTGCTATGACAGTTCCAGGTTCACACTTTGTTCTCTGACTCTGTGTGTGTGTGTGTATGTGTGTGTGTGTGTGTGTGTGTGTGTGTTTGTGTGTGTATGTGTATGTGTATGTATGTATGTGTGTATGTATGTGTATGTGTGTGTGTGTGTGTGTGTGTGTGTGTGTGTGTGGGTGGTTGCACCTGAACAGCCATGCTGCAGACCTGTGTACAGGCAGATCTTAAGAAAGGTCCCTGGCAACCTCAGCTGCATTCAGAAACTGAGGCATCTGTGTATTGCCTTTGTCACCTGGACCTTTCCAGAGTGGTGGCTCTGAGCCTCGCCTTGACTCAGCTATGGCCCCTGTTGCTATCGTCCTCGTTAGCTATCTAGAGAAGAGTGCCAATACGCACGTGCTCCCCATGATGGATCTTGGTGGAAAAGGTGCCCAAGAGCCTCCCTGTCTGTCCAGAGCTTCCCTCAGGTCTGCAGGGCAGAGGTCAGGGGCTTGAGTAACCCAGGAACAGTCTTAGGATCCCTTCCAGGTGAGTCTGCACACCAAGCTCTTTACAGACAACCTAGAGAAGAGCACCCAGGAAGTGGAAGCTGGCTTAGCTGCATCTTGAGCGTCAAAGACAGCCGGTTAAAATGCCCCTCTTTAATAGCAGGCCTCTGCCCTCCCACGAAAGAGTCCTGCTGCAGTTAAGACAGAGCCCACAGTAAATCCTAAAAGAGATTCCAAGCCTATGAAGGCCTTTCTGCTTGTTACTTCACCTATTTATTTATTATTTTATGTGTATGGGTGTTTTGCCTACAAGTATGTCTGTGCATCAAGTGCATGCATTATACACAGAAGCCAGAAGAGGTCATCAGACCCCCTAGGACTGGAGTTACAGATATTGTCAGCCACCATATGGAACTGGGAATCGAACTCTGGCCAGCGCTCATAACTGCTGAGCCATCTCTCCCGCCCCACATTTTGTTTTTTTAACTATGGTTTTAGTTCAGTATTGATCTTCACATGCTGTTCAGTGCTTCCCAAATCCAACCAGGTAACAAACTCATCAGGAACGTTCAGAAAAATGTCCACTTTCCTTTTGATTGCTTATAAAATTCACCAGAAATTTGATGGTATAGTAACAAAACAAAAGCAAAACAAAAATACCTTGACCAATATGGCTTGGCAAGCATGACTTAAAAATGAGCTTTCCTGAAAGACCCCCAAATTAAGGGGAAATGCATGCATCTTTTCCTTTGGGGGTAGGAGTTTATTAAGGTGCCAGTTTGGTTAGCTGGGCTCTTGAAGGAACAGATGAGGAGGTCCCCTCTGGCTGCTTTCATGGCTTCATTTGCTCCAAGCTCCCTGCTTCTCCCTCACCTACATTCTGCTTCTTGACCTGGAATGGAGACTCTCCAAAATCTAACCCCGACTATGTTCGTAAATGGTAAACTTTTCAATTCACACTGAGTAGTTGATGGGAATTTCAAAACACAGTTAAATCCTGTTCTTCTGCAGACAACACAAGCGCCTTAGCTTTCTGAAGTCACTAATCCAGTGTTTGCATCGGATTGTCACTATGTAATGTCTGAGCAACTCGGAAGGATTTTCAGTTAGTGGGTGTGAGCACACCTCGCTCTCTCTCCCAGTCGTTTGCCCATGGTGTTTATTCAGCAGGATTTTCTCACCGGTCGGTCTTCACCTTGGCGTGCATTGTTTTCCTGACAGGGCATCTGAACCATTCTGTGTGACCCCCACAGAAATGTTCCTGTCATGAGACTCAGGGAGCTCTTGTGAATTTTGTGATGACAGATGGCTAAGGCATAAAAGTACCTCTCCATGGGCTTTGCGAGAGGGATTTGTGCTCTCAGGATTTCTCTCTCTCTCTCTCTCTCTCTCTCTCTCTCTCTCTCTCTCTCTCTCTCTCTCTCTCTCCCTCTCTCAGATCTACAGTGGGACCATTCAGGATGGGGAGGGCATTGAGTGTCAGAACACACCTGCTCCTGACATAGTCCCTCCTGGTCCCCACAAACTTCACATAACACGGAGGTCTCAGCCCCCTTGTTTTCCACTGGACGTAAGTGACCACTGTATACTGTGCCTCTGGCTGTACTTGGGTTCCCTCCATCAGAACTTGGGGTATCCAGTGGGTAAAGATGGGAGAATGAGGGAAAGGAAGAATAAGTGGGTTTGGTGCTCCTCTGCAGAGGCACCCTCCTTCCTTGTTGTGGCCAGCAGTAGTGGATATGACACTTTGGGTCCCTGCCCTCTCCAAGGTGTGGCATCAAACACACAGAGGCTTGAACTGGCTGTGTAGGGAACTTTCTGAGATGCTGCCTCATAGCCAGAACTCAGGTCCTGTAGGTAGCTGGTCTCCTCTTCATCTTAGACAAACTGACCTTGATTTCTCAGCTGGTCTGGCATTGCTAGGGTCAAGCCAGGCTTCTGTTGGAGTCCATGTGTTCATTTCCCAGATGTTTCTAGAATGATCTATAAATTGTGTCCTTATTTTTAGTTGGTGTAATAAATAAACACTATTCCATAGGGTTGTTGTTTTTTTGACCACTAATGGTGGAAACATGTAGAAAATAACCCTTTAAGGTAACTAAAGGTTGGCATGTCTCATAAACATACAGAATTTCCTTTTCCTGTAGGCTCCTGCACCATCTGGGCCACTACAGAGAGCAGACATGATCAAGCCTCCCTCTCTCTTTGGAACGTTACCCCCTATAGCATCCCCAATTGATGCTGCATGTAGTTCTGATAAAACACTGGAGGCCAGAGAGGTCCCGTGAGATGATCCTGGGTGGGTGAACTTTGCTATGAAAGCAAAACTGTTGAATTTGTGAGTGTCATCTGAATTTTCAGACCACCCTATTGTGAGGACATTGGCTTCCTTTAACATAGTTGGAACAGGACCTGTCCCTGCTGTACACGGCAGGGCACTGGCCTTCAGTCATTTGCAGTCTTCCATCAGGTTCTCATGTTTCCATGAATAATAGCCACTCCCCCAGTTCTGCACCCATCTCCCAGGACAGGTCTGTGATGCACAGCCACTGAACACTATCCCTTCAGTAGAGGCGATTTCTCTTTTCCAGCTCAGAGACTTAATGCGTTCAGTTTAAAAAGATTTCTGATTTGCTAGGAAATCCAGCTTTCTTTTTAGATAGTGTCTGAGTTTTACTTTTTCCTCTCATAGCACAGACCTAGCTGACAACAGGGCCTCTGTTCATCTCTCCTCATAGTCACCCATAATTCCCAACATTCATTTAGAGAGACAAATATCTGAATAATTTGAATAAATAAATATCTTAAACAATTCCCCAAACATGTTACTTGCTGGTAAGTATTTAATATACTTTTAATAATTATGTGCATCTGTCTTCTCTCTTTCATTGTCTGGGCTTTTAAGGTCGGTACAGTGATAGGCATCCATGTCTCCACAAAACCATCCCAGTATAGGGATATGGGGGAATGGGATGGGATGTGTTGAGGGTCAAGTTCTAGCACCTGAAACAAGCAGTGGTGTGTGTGTGTGTGTGTGTGTGTGTGTGTGTGTGTGTGTGTGTTGTTTCCTTTGTTGTTTGTTTGAGACTCTTGCTCTATAACCAAGGCTGTCCTTGAACTCATGGCAGTCCATCAGCTGTAGCCTCCCAAAAGCT
Source organism: Peromyscus eremicus (assembly GCF_949786415.1). Taxonomy (NCBI): domain Eukaryota; kingdom Metazoa; phylum Chordata; class Mammalia; order Rodentia; family Cricetidae; genus Peromyscus; species Peromyscus eremicus. Next base: position 101,700,713 of record NC_081419.1, read on the forward strand.
GAGATTAAAAGCATGAGCCACCATGCCCAGTTAAGCAAATGATTTAGCTGTACTGAAATTTAGTTTCTTCTAGAATTTAACTTTACTAATTGTGGTGGTTTGAATGGGAATGGCCCCCATGGGGCTCACATGCTTGAATGCTTGGTTCTCAGCTGGTGGAACTATTTGGGAAGGATTAGGAGGTGTGGCTTTGTTGGAAGAGGTGTGTCACTGAAGGCAGGCTTTGTGGTCTCAAAAACCATTCCCAGTTAGCTCTGTGCCTGGATCAAGATGTAAGCTCTCAGCTACTGATCCAGCACCACGCCTGCCTGCTGCCATGCTCCCCATCATGACGTCACTGACTCTAGTTCTCTGGAGAACTGTGAGTCCCAAATTAAATACTTCCTTTTATAACTTGCCTTGGTAATGGTGTCTCATCACAGCAGTACAAAAACACTAATACTTCTATCTCTCAAAGGATTACTTTGTGGATTAATTTCTGTAACTCGTGTGAATGCACATAACAGAGTGGTCACATGGGCAGCCAGGGCTCTTGTTCCATAAGTCTTCACTTCCTTTCTTTATCCAAAATACACAAGAGCCAAACTCTTCCCATTCTCTTCTTTCCTAGTCCCCAAGAAAATGTAAGTGAACCACAGAGTCGTGGGGCCAAGACTCTCATAGGGCCCCCAGTAAAAGTCCCCCATTGTACTTGGCTGTGTTTGTCTTGATAGTAGTGAACAGAAGTTGTTCACAAGGACTGTAGCTTGTACGAGAGCTGGAGGCCCTCTTACTTCCCAGTATCTGGCTTGGTGACTCTCCCAAATCTTGTCTATGTCAACAGGACAGAAGAGCAATGATCTCATTTGAACTTAAGTTCCTTTTGTGGTTTGCTTATGGGAAAGAAATTACATATTCAAATTGTAATGGAACTTGGAGGAAGTTTTTAGTATCTGGGGGAAACCGTGACAGAAGGTGCCATTTAAAACGTATGAATAATGTACAAGCAAAAAGAAATTCATAGTTATAGGAGCAAACCTGTCTATTGGAGAGAATTGCCATGGGAACCAAAGATGCCAGCCCCATAGCTTTCCTTCAACAAATGAACTTAATGCTGCAGCTAAATTTAGAATGCCTTCTGCATGGAGTGCTCCTGAACTGGGTTTTGTCTTCTATTTCAGAAGCCTTCTATTTTGTCATCAAAATGAACATCTGGGGACATTTTAATTGCTGTTTTGCATTGCACTCTATAGAATCTTCCAGCACCCCATGCATTTACCAGCCGGCTGCACACGCTGCCTCACTGGATGTCTGCACGTCCAGGATGAGATGCAGTCAGCACAAGTGATAGCAGCAGGTTTGTGGCTGTGGGAACTGAAAGGTCAAGTACTCGCAATGAAGTAAAATTCACCACCTCAACTGGTTCTATAAAAACAGCTTTATTGAGATACAATGCACACACATGGAAGGTACCTATTTAGCATACACAGTGGTTGTTGGCATCTTCACCAAGCTGTGCAAGCAACGTTTGTCAATCCTCTACCCATTAGTCCTATCTCTGAATCATCCCCCCTCAACTTAGGCGAGAATTAATTTTTCTATCTGTATAGGTTCACCTGTTTCATTCTTCCCGTTTTGATAAAAATCACATAAGTGGTCTTTTGTATTTGTTATTCACCTAGCACACTGCTTTCCAGACATGGTGCAGCATGTATGGGTTGTGCCTTAGTTCCTTTTCATGTCCCTGTGCATGGCTAGACCACATTTTATTGATCCACTCATCAGCTGATGGGTGTTGGGATGCTGCTACTTTGAAGCTGTGGTCTGTCATCATGTTCCTAGCAGCAGACATATACAAGTTTTCATGTGGATATGCTTTTGTTCTTCCTTATAACAAAGTCGCTAGGTTGTGTGGTAACTGTATATTTACATTTTTAATTGCTACCAAGTTGTTTTTCAATGTGGTTGCATCATTATATTTTGTCACCATCAGTTTGTAAAGGTTCCAATTTCTCCATGTCCCACCTCGTTGCCACCTAGACATATCTGATTAGAGTTTTGATTTCCATTTCTCTGTGACCAATTTTAGTAAACATTTCTCATGTGCATAATAATGGCTATTTGTATGTCTCTTTTAAAGACTAACTCCTTAAGCAATTGACTTCGTTTGAACTCTGGGTTACTGGTTCTTTCATTAGTGAGCTGCCAGAATCCTTTCTGCTTCTGCACACTGTTCCCTTTTTAGAAACAGGTGCTCTGAAACATAGAATTATTAATTTTGATGAGTCCATTTTTTTTTTCTTTTGGCACCATATCTGAGAGACCACTGCTTCTTCACAGAGTCCCGCACATTTTACTGTCTGTTTTCCCCTGTGGGATAAATTTAGCATCTGGGTTTAGGCAAGTAGTTGATCCATTTTGAGTTAACTTTTGTTGATGGTGTGAGGAAAGTACCAGCTTTCCTTCTTTTGCACGTGGATATTCCCCAGGAACCAATGAACGGTCTCAGACAACTGAATAGCCACATGAAGATGAATGAAACTAGATATGTATCTCTCACTCTGGACAAAAATCAAGTCCAAATGAACCAAAGACCTTTAATGTCAGAACTGGAACTACTAGAAGGTGGGGTGAGGAAAACACGTCACAGTATAAGTACATCTGTCCCAGAACTTTGTCACTTTATTCTTCCATTATTGGTGGTTTTTTTTTTTTTTTGCCATTTTGGAATGCTTAGTAGTTCATAAATGTAAAGATTGGCTTTTTGTGGGGCTAGAGAGGCAAGTCAGCAGTTAAGGCTGTTTGCCTAGAACCTGAGTTCAGTTCTTAGCACCCATGTCAGACAGGTCACAAACACTTGTAACTGCAGCTCCGGGGCATCCAGCACCCTCTTCTGGCCTCCGAGAGCACTGCACTCTCGTGTATATACACAGACACACAAATATTTATGTCTTTTAAAAAAGAGTGACTACCCAGCTGATCTATGTCAATTCCAGCACACCATCTCCTGACTTCTGTAACTATGTAACAAGTGTCTGGATTGGGAAGTGTGAGCTTTCAAGACCATTTTTGTTTCAATACTGGCTGGGCTCTTCTGGGTCTTTTCTGTTCCATGTGAACTTTAGGAGTCTTTCGTTAAGTTTGGAAAATACGGCAACTTTTTATATGCTTTCTCTCATTTGTGGATGTTAGCATTGAAGCAATAATCTATACAAACACACAAAGAAAATGAATAAGCCTGAGTAAGTCCTCCGTCTCTGATGGTGGTTATTCTGTTTGGTTTTGTCTATTGATAACGCTTCCCCGATTTGACCCATTGACTCATTCTGTTAGTTCTTGTACTCATTCTGTTAGCTTCTCATTTCTCTTTAGTGAGTGTGCTGATGATTCTTCCTCAATACTGCTGACTTTTCCACTGCTGTGTTAGCATTCTTGTCTGGTCCTGATTTTCTTACTCCTTCAGCTGCTCATTTGAGCCCTTGATCCGGTCGCCAGTCTTGTTGGAAATGGGACGTTGAACTCTTCCTGGTGTCCCAGTCATTTCACTGGGTTTGGCTTCCAGTGTGGAATTGTGAGGTCTTGCATGTGTTATAACCTTGCTTTATAATATTTCTGTCTTGTCTGTTGTGTTTAGTGTGTCTTTGGGGTCAGATATAACTCTGGTTCTTATTGTTGCCTCCCCTTGGTCTTTTTGGTTGCTTGTCCTGTCTCACTTGCTGAGGTTTGGTTCCCCAGTATTATTTAAGGGGAAATCTGACTACTGTGGCAGAAATAGTGGTGTTTGAAAGCAATGGTGGGCTGTGGGTTCCTCTTCGGCCATGCCCACTTCCACTCTAGGGCCAAGACACCAGAGGCTTGACTCCCAAGCTTATACCTCCACCTGTCCCCGAAACAAACCCACCCGATTACTCTGAATGTCATTTTAAACATATAAACCACACCCGGTGTCATTCCTCACAAGAAAACAAGCAGTAGCTTCATGTGGGGGGTTATTATTGCAAACAAATTTTTAACTTGAAATCTTTATCCTGAACAGGTTGTTTTGTGCTTTTGTTTTTGCTTTTCACTGAATTTTTAGTGAAAAATTAACACATCTATAAAGTTTAAAATTAAATTCTGGGTTTTCTGAAGACTTTAAAATGCTATTGAATATTTCATAATAAATTAGGCATCAGTTTTTTTAAAATATGTTTCTTTTTTTCTTTTTGGTATATGTTCATTGTAAATAGTGATTGGTTTCATAAAGACAATTTCTTCAAGTGTATCTTAACTTTGACCATATTCTCCCTGCATGCCTTTCTCTCTTACCCAGTTCCTCCTTTCCACAGTTTTCTCCAGGCTCCTTTGTATACACACACACACACACACACACACACACACACACACACACACACGCACGCACATGCATACACACACACACACACACACACACACACACACACACACACACACATCCTAGGATCCACAAGTGAGAGGACAGAAGTAATATCAAAGTCTGGCATATTTCAGTTACTATGGTAGCCTTTGGTTGTACTTATCTTCTAGTGAATGACACTCTTTCATTCTTTGTGTCTGAGCAAAACTACGTTGTGGGTACACACCTCATTTTCTTAGCTGACTCATCTGCTGATGGACATCTACAGTGGTTCCAGAACTGAGTTAATGTGAATAGTGCTTTGATAAGCATGGATTTGCAAGCCTCTGTGATATGTTGACCTAGGGCACTTTTGGTTTATACCAGGAGTGGTGTGGCTAGGTCACATGATAGTTCCAGTTTTACTGTTTTAAGGAACCATGATACTTATTTCCGTAGTAGCTGGACCACTTCACATTCTTACCAACTGTGTACGGGTGTTCCCCTTTCCCTGAGTCCTTGCCAGTATTTATTGTTGTTCATCCTCTTTAAAAAGTGTGTGTGTGTGTGTGTGTGTGTGTGTGTGTGTGTGTGTACATGTGCGTGCACCTGCTTGTCCTTATGTGCATCACATGCAGTCAGTGCCCATGAAGCCCGAAGAGGACACTGAATCCCCTGGAACTGGAGTTACAGGTGACTGTGAACTGCCTGATGTGAGTCTTGGGAACAGAACCTGGCTCCCCTGCAAGAGCAGCAAGTACCCTCAGCTGTCTCTCCAGCCCTCGTTGTTCATTTTCTGAATGACTCATTCTGACTGAGATGAGATGGAATCTCAGTGTCGCTTTAATTTGCATTTCCTCAATGGCTAAGGATATGAACGTGTTTTCACGGTTTGCCTTTTGTACTTCACCTTTTGAGAGCTGTCTTTTATTTCACTAGCCCATATACTTATTTGGTTGTCTGCTTTTTCTACATTTAGTTTTCCAAGTTCCTTGTATAGTCAGATGTCTAGCTAACAGTTTTTCTCCGTTGCATCAGCTGTGTCTTACATCTGAGGATTGTTTCCCTTTTTTGTGCAGAAGCTTTTAAAAATGAATGTGATATGACTTGTCAATTCTTGGTCTTGGTTCCTGAGCTGTAGGAGTACTTTTTATTGTTTTTTAAAATGTATTTTTTTTTATATGTAGGGATATTTTGCCTACAGATGTGTGTGGGCCCACATGCATGCCATGCCTGTGAAGGCCAGAAGGGGGCACTGGAGCCTTTGGAACAAGAGCTACAGACAACTTTATCCACCATGTGGGTGCTGGGAACTGAATTCCAGTCCTCTGGAAGAGCAGACAGTACTCTTAACCGCTGAGCCATCTCTCCAGCCCCTCATCCCTATACCATGAAGTATTTTGTCCATGTTGGCCTCTGACAGTTTCAGAACTTGAGATCTTTTGCTGAAGTCTTTGACCCATTTTGAATTGACCCAGATGATCTGTGCCCTGGATGAGAGAAGGAAATGGTTTCATTCTTCTCTGTGCTGATATCCAATTGACTCAGCATCATTTGATTGGGGTTTTCCTTTTTTCTGATGCACATTTTTAGCATCTCTATCAAAATTATGTGACTATATTGTGAGTCTAGTTATGGCTATTCTATTCTATTGGTCTATGCATGTGTCTGTTTTTCTTGTCAGTATCATGCTGGTTTTGTGACTATGACTCTGTAGTAAAATTTGGAAACAGGTTCTTCACAGGTAGGGTTTGGTACCTCCAGCATTATTCTTTTTTTTTCTCAAGATTACATTTTCTATGTATATCTTTAATTGTGAATGAGATGTTTGCCTGGCTTTTTCTCAGCATGTTCCTGCTTGGTACGAAGGAAATTTTCTGATTTCTGTCTCCTTTTTCTGCATTGGGCCTTGGATATCTGTGATTAGGTCATTGGCTTGATTTTTTTTTTAAATCATCAATGTATTTTTCAGTTCAAACACTTTCAATGTTCAAGTGAGGCTGGGTGAGAATAGGGTTGAAGTTTTGTTCCTCTTTGTTGGAGGAGTGTATCTCAATGGTTAAACCTTAAGTTCACATTCTCAGCGCACTAGATACGATTTCCATTACCACTCCAAGAGTAGAATACTAACTTCAGAAGCAACCATAACTGATGGATGGACCTACTCTGAAAGAAAAGCCATAGCCAATTAAAAATCATAGCCCCCTGGATTCCAATTGCTTTGTTGGTATAATGAAGCAAAGATGAAATGGATGTGTGCTAAGTTACTCATTATTAAAGTTAAGAATGGATACAGACTAACAGTATGAGAGCTATAGGAAAAACAGAAAAAGATGAAGTAAACATAAGGGGGTGTAATAAAGAAGCGGAGGGACAAGGCAGTGCCAGTTAAAATATGACAAGAGAAGTGTATTAAGTAGAACCACGGGACCTAAAACAACCCAGTCCTTGGGAAGCCAAGAGTAGGGACCCCCAGTCCCAGGCCATCCTTTCTTTGGAGAGCAGGACAGAGCACTGTGCAAAATTAAAATTCGACCTCTCTTCTGTGCCAGGGCAGGTGCTCATATGAGGGCGGGCCCAGGTGGGCCCAGGCTGCGAATGTGGCAGGGCAGACTGTCTCTGTGAGAGCAGGTGCAGGTGGTCTGTATGCAGTCACTCACACGTGTCCAGGTGCAGGTGGTCTGTATGCAGTCACTCACACGTGTCCAGGTGCAAGTGGTCTGTATGCAGTCACTCACACGTGTCCAGGTGCAGGTGGTCTGTATGCAGTTACTCACACGTGTGTCCAGGTGCAGGTGGTCTGTATGCAGTCACTCCCATGTGTCCAGGTGCAGGTGGTCTGTATGCAGTCACTCACACGTGTCCAGGTGCAGGTGGTCTATATACAGTCACTCCCACGTGTCCAGGTGCAGGTGGTCTGTATACAGTCACTCACACATGTCCAGGTGCAAGTGGTCTGTATGCAGTCACTCACACGTGTCCAGGTGCAAGTGGTCTGTATGCAGTCACTCACACGTGTCCAGGTGCAGGTGGTCTGTATGCAGTCACTCACACGTGTCCAGGTGCAGGTGGTCTGTATGCAGTCACTCACACGTGTCCAGGTGCAGGTGGTCTGTATGCAGTCACTCACACGTGTCCAGGTGCAGGTGGTCTGTATGCAGTCACTCACACGTGTCCAGGTGCAGGTGGTCTGTATGCAGTCACTCACACGTGTGTCCAAGTGCAGGTGGTCTGTATGCAGTCACTCACACGTGTCCAGGTGCAAGTGGTCTGTATGCAGTCACTCCCATGTGTCCAGGTACAGGTGGTCTGTATGCAGTCACTCACACGTGTCCAGGTGCAGGTGGTCTGTATGCAGTCACTCACACGTGTCCAGGTGCAGGTGGTCTGTATGCAGTCACTCACACGTGTCCAGGTGCAGGTGGTCTGTATGCAGTCACTCCCACGTGTCCAGGTGCAGGTGGTCTGTATGCAGTCACTCACATGTGTCCAGGTGCAGGTGGTCTGTATGCAGTCACTCACATGTGTTCAGGTGCAAGTGATCTGTATGCAGTCACTCACACGTGTCCAGGTGCAGGTGGTCTGTATGCAGTCACTCCCATGTGTCCAGGTGCAGGTGGTCTGTATACAGTCACACGTGTCCAGGTGCAGGTGGTCTGTATGCAGTCACTCACATGTGTCCAGGTGCAGGTGGTCTGTATGCAGTCACTCCCACGTGTCCAGGTGCAGGTGGTCTGTATACAGTCACACGTGTCCAGGTGCAGGTGGTCTGTATGCAGTCACTCACATGTGTCCAGGTGCAAGTGGTCTGTATGCAGTCACTCACACGTGTCCAGGTGCAGGTGTTTCTGTGCAGTGACCCCTCGCATGCAGCTGCAGACTGTCTCTGTGTGGTGTTGTGCCTCAGCACAGGTGCAATCCCTGTGCTATCCCTTGCCTGATGGTTGTATCTCGATGCCATCTTGCCTTTCCTCCCCTGGCTATTTGAGTTGGGGTCCTCCAAAGGGAGCAGCAGAGCCTTAGCGGCATTAAGTGGCTCAGTGGCTTCCAGTGTTGATATTTGTGTGTTGTTTACCCCGTAACCTAAGGAGGTGGCTTGTGGGTTAGGTAGTGGGCACTATAACAGGGTCTTTCAATCTCCAGGACCAGAAAGGACCATTGGCAAGCTTCCCACGGGCATGTGCCCTAGTGGCTTTAAGCAGATGTCACTCATCCCTCTTCTGGGGAACTAGGAAGTCTCATTCCTGTCTAAGATTGCACCTTTGTGGAGCATGGCACCGCTCTGAATCAAAGGTCATGTGCACGCTAGCAATGCCCTTCTTACCCGAGTCCCAGAGAGGGCTACACACAGAGGGATCTTACTCTGGAGCTGCCCAACTACCGACTTAGCTGGGGTCCTTTCAAAGCGGCTTCTTGCATCTGCTCTGGTGAAATGCTAGAAAGAGGATTTTCCTGGCCCCGTTATGGTATGCAGACCCCAAGATTCCTGTCTGGTTGGACTGCAGGGTGGATCACAAGGCCAGCGTTGGTTGTGCTTTCAGATTCTCTGACTTGTTTTGTTGTTTTTCTTTGGATTCTGCCCTTCCTTCTGCTAGCTACCTCACAGAACCCTCCCTCCCTCCCTCCCTCCTTCTTGTGTAAATTCTCTGCATTGATTAGGATGCTGGTTTTTGGAGACTTCTTCCTTAGCAAAGGCCCCATCCTCCACTGTTGCCCTCTGCTGCCTTAGGAGTGGAGCCAGGAAGGGCTGAGCCCTCCAGGAGGGATGCTGGGCTCTTCCTCCTGTTCTAGCTAACATTGTTTCCTTCTCTCTACTGCAACTGGTGTCGGCTTGCCATCAGCCATGTCACTGTGAGAAAGCGAGTCACAAAGCACCCCCTGCTTATTTCCTAGGGACTGAGTGCATGGGTGTGGGAATGTGTGTCATTACCATCTTTTGGTCCATTACATTTACTTTTATGTATTTCATTCTGACTGATGACATCAAAAATAAAAATATTTTCTGAATTGTTCAGAGAACACATATAGAGGTACATATGGATTTCTATGTGTAGATATCATATTATGCAAATTTGCTACTTCTAATAGACTTTCAATGGCATCCTCAAGACTTTCTATAGATAAGATTGCATCATATGCAAGTAAAGACAATGTTCTGAATATGTAAATGGTCTTTGTGGGTATTGCTTTCTGTCTCTAGCAATATTTTGTCTTTAATTCTGTTTGTCTGCTACAGTGTAGACCCGCTCCAGCTCAGTGGCTGCCACTCGCTACTGTTTCTACCATTTTTGCAGTTTGTTGCTTTGAATAGAAAGTTTGTCTCTTCTATAGGGTATGTAGTTGAATCTTCCTTTAAAATATTATATAATGATCCTTGCTTTGCTTCTTGGATGCTTAATACACTCAAGTTAAAATTTATTATTGGTGAGGTTGCATTCACACCTACCCTTTATTCTTTCTTTTTCTACAGCTCATGGTTTTTTTTTTTTTTTTGTATTTGTAGGTATAGGTGTTGGTATGGGCAGATGTGTGTGGGTGAGCTCGTGGGTGGTCTCTTGGAGACCAGAAATCAAGATGAGGCATCTTCCTCAATTACTCTCCATCTGTATTCTTGGATACAAGGTCTCTCTCTCTGAACCTAGAGCTCACCAATTGGCTAGATGGATGGCCAGCAAGCCCCAGGGGGCCTCATGTCTCTGCTTCCCCAGTGCTGGGATTACAGGATCCACTACTGCAGCAGGCTCAGCTCATGGATTTAAAAAAAAATCCTTCTATTTCTTTTTGCTTTCTTTTATATTATTAAGTAAATATTTTCTAGTGTAGCATTTATTCCTTTAAATCATTTAAACTTTAAAATTGCATTTTATTTATTTATTGTGCGTCCCTGCACATGTGGGCACACTGACGGTGCACATGTGGAGGTCGGAGGATAACATGTGGGAATTAGTTCTCTCCTTCCACCATGTGGATTCCAGAGAGAGAACTCTGGCTGTCAGATTTGGTGGCAAGTACATTAATCCACTGAGCTTTCCAGCTCACTGTCCATCTTGTAATTAATTTTTATATAGTTCTTTGCCCATATCCTCCCTTTAGGGTTTTTTCTTTTATTGAAAATAGATTTCTTTTTTATATTATATACTGTGATTATGGTTCCCCTTCCCCACCATTTCCCCTTTCTGTTACGTTATTTTGTATATGCCTCATCTACAGAAATTATACATTATAACATATAGTTATATATACTATTACTTTATATAATTTTATGACTTTTGTGAAAGAGAAGAAATAACAAGCCTGCACCCTTCTATTTTATTACTTTTTTATTTTTTGAGATTATAGTATAATTACAGCATTCCCCCTTTCCTTTTTCTCCTATCAAAATCTCCTATATACCCTTTCTTGCTCTCTTTCAGACCTATGGCCTCTTTTTTCATTAATTGTTGGTACAGTTCCATATGGATATACATTTATATTCCTAAACACATATATACAACCTGCTCAGTCATGTAATGTTACTTGTATGTATATGTTCAGGACTGATCATGTGGTTATTGGGTAACCAGTTGCTGTCCTTCTCCCCGGGGAAGACTATTTCTCCCACTCTCAGCATTCCTTAGTTACCCATAGTTCCTCGTGTAGGGCTGAGGCCTCGCCCCCCTCATGGTGGCATGTCTGTCGCTATTGTCCTTGTTCAGCTCATGCTTAGGCAGTCATGTTGGTGAGACTTCATGGGTGTAGTGTTTGACATCACTAGGAGATACAATCTCACAGCAAACTCCCTGATCCTCTGGCTCTTACAATCTTTCTGCCTCCTCTTCTGCAATGTTTCCTGAGCTTGGGTGGGAGCACAGCATGCTTCCTATTTAGCAGGCCTAGTTCTTCTGATTTGTTTTGTGGGTTTGCATTACAATCTGGTGCATTTCTTTACTCAAAAAAAACCTTTCTTCCCAGTTTACTCTTTGGCACCATTATTGTGAAATATATTACATTTGTAGATGTCGTAGCATCCATGATAAATTATTTTCATATTACTCCATTTGACTGGTTTGTCCATCAGTTAAAAGAGGAAGCATGGGGCTGCAGAGCTGGCCCCAAAGTTGATGGTATATGTTGCTTTTGCAGAAGACCCAGGTTCGAGTCCTAACACTGACATGGCAGCTTGTAATTGTCTGTAACTCCAGTTCCAGGGGATCCAACATCTTCTTCTAACTTCTGCAGGCACCAGACATACACATACATACATGCTGGGACATACATAAAGTGCACATGCATACATGCAGGTAAAACACTTATACGCATAAAATAAATTTAAAATAGTTTTTGAAGAAATGTACAGTTATCTTGTGTAACTGCCAACATAAATCACCTTTACATGTGTCCTGTTCTATTTCAACTCAAGGCACTTCAGCTTATCTGCTGTTTTATGCTGTTAGTTCTGAATAGCTATGTTGTTTTGTTTAACTATGAAAGCCATTACTTCATTTTAATTTCTGGGGATAACTTCGTTGGCTGTAATGTTGTTGTTGTGTTGGGCCTCCATGGCTTCTGATGAGAAGCTGTTTGTTATCCTTATTGATATTCCTTTACATTAGTGGGGGTCAACCTGGGGGTTGAGACCCCTTTAGGGATTGAATGACCCTTTCACAGGGGTTGCATATCAAATATCCTGCATATCAGATTTGTATTATTTTATTTATATTTATTATTTGTTCATCACAGTAGCAAAATTACAATTAGGAAGCAGCAATGAAGATCATCTTATGGTTGGGGGTCACCACAACATGAAGAACTGTATTAAAGGGCCGCAGCATCAGGAAGGTTGGGGACCGCTGCCTTACACACGGTTGCTTTCTTTCTGGGTTAAGGTTTTCATTTTGTCATCAGCATCAGTATTTTTACTATGTCCATCGGATCTGTGTTTGCTGGATTTGAGCTCATCGAGTCTCAGATGTAGTGATTATTTTTCAAAAGATCTGGCAAATTTTTAGCTGTTAGTTTAACTTTTAAAATAATTTTTATTATTCATATTGTGTGTATGTGCCATGGTGCTCATGTTGGGGTCATGTGGAGGTCAGAGGACAAGTTGGAAGAGTCAGTTCTCTTTTTCCACCATGGAGGTCCTAGGATGGAGGCCCTGGGGATGGAGGTCCTGGGATAGAGGCCTTGGAGATGGAGGCCCTGGGATGGAGGCCCTGCGATGGAGGTCCTGGGGATGGAGGCCCTGGAGATGGAGGTCCTGGGATGGAGGCCCTGCGATGGAGGTCCTGGGGATGGAGGCCCTGGGGATGGAGGCCCTGGAGATGGAGGTCCTGGGATGGAGGCCCTGCGATGGAGGTCCTGGGGATGGAGGTCCTGGGATGGAGGTCCTGGGATGGAGGCCCTGGGGATGGAGGTCCTGGGGATGGAGGACCTGCGATGGAGGCCCTGGAAATGGAGGTCCTGGGATGGAGGCCCTGGGATGGAGGTCCTGGGATGGAGGCCCTGGGATGGAGGTCCTTGGGGATGGAGGTCCTGGTGATGGAGGTCCTGGAGATGGAGGTCCTGGGGATGGAGGCCCTGGGGATGGAGGTCCTGGGGATGGAGGCCCTGGGGATGGAGGCCCTGGAGATGGAGGTCCTGGGATGGAGGTCCTGGTGATGGAGGTCCTGGTGATGGAGGTCCTGGGATGGAGGTCCTGGGATGGAGGCCCTGGGGATGGAGGCCCTGGAGATGGAGGTCCTGGGGATGAAGGCCCTGGGATGGAGGCCCTGGGGATGGAGGCCCTGGGGATGGAGGCCCTGCGATGGAGGTCCTGGGATGGAGGTCCTGGGATGGAGGTCCTGGGATGGAGGCCCTGGAGATGGAGGTCCTGGGATGGAGGCCCTGGGGATGGAGGTCCTGGGGATGGAGGCCCTGGGGATGGAGGCCCTGGGGATGGAGGTCCTGGGATGGAGGCCCTGGGGATGGAGGTCCTGGGATGGAGGTCCTGCGATGGAGGTCCTGCGATGGAGGTCCTGGGGATGGAGCTGTGGTGGCAGGCTTGGCAGCCCTCTCCCTGGCTTAGCTCTCTCATGTGATCCTTCCTTTTCTTGTTCCTTCCATTGCATGCATGGGGATACGCTCAGGGGCCTCTCTCTGCCTTGAGCCTTTGCACACCTCTAACCATTGTTCCTCCTGTTTTCGGGCTGTGCACTCTCTATTGATTTACATGTTTGAAAACATGATCGTTTCTCCCAGCAACTCAAATTTATTATTGGGTTACTCTCATGAGAATTTTTCATTTCAGTTGTTTTGAACTTCAGAATCTCAATTTTTAAAACAGTTCTGCGTCTTTATTGACACTAAACACTGCTATCAGAAATACTTAAACCTTTAAACATGAATTGTTATTTTAGAAATCTGCTTGTAATAATTGATTGGGATTTTGTTTTCCGAGTACAACGTTCGTACTTCCTCCGAGTCATGTCGGAGGGCTTTGCTTTGTTCTCTACCTTGTGTGGCTCACACTTGAGTGTTTATAATCAGTTTTCTTTGAGAAATGGGTGTTTGGGGTAATATGCTGTAAGTTCTCTGGGTGCTTGTCTTCTCTCCGAGAACTTCCTGTTGTTTATTTACTTAATGTCGTGTCGTGCCCCGCCCCCAGTGTCCTGTGACATCATTTCTGAGTGATCCAGTCTTGACTGTCTCCGGACTGTCTGGGTTGACTGCCTGTTACCAGCCTGTGCTTAGCTCTTTCCTTATCTCTTCATCAGCTCTTGGGTGCTTTGCTTCTATCGGTAGCACAATGGTTAGTTTGTGTGTTTTCATCATCATAAGCTAGTTGCTGTAGGATTTTCGGCACTCCTGGGACCTATGCCCTGCCCCAGTGTGCTTCACTTAGTGACATCCTTTGGAAAGGCCAGGGTATTTTCAATCTTTGAGGCTGCTCAGGCCACAGAAACTCTTCATATGTCCACAGTTCTTTCTGTAAAGATTTTAGCAGACATACTGTTTAGTTTCTCTTTGCCACTAAAAGGATTGTGGTGTAATCAGAAACCCTTAATGGCTGACTAACAAAATCTGCTTGTAACAACACTCTACCTAGTCTGTGTGGCCTTTCACATCCCAGGTGCAGTCCGTCTCCTGAGCAGAAGCTCCGTCGGTTAATGACGCCTCTCTTCCTGGTTCTAGCTTGGTACCCTTGTAACAGAGCCGGGGTGCGACAATGGCTTTCTTCCCCTGAAGTGACACCCTTTACAAGCAAGGGTAGGGTGGGATCATAGCCCCTGGTCTTCTCAGCTGTCTTCCCTAGTGTGAGACCTTGACCCTAGAAGCAAGCTTGGGCAGGGTGTTCCGGGCTAAGCATCTGCAGCGGAGCTTCTGCCCTGGGAGTGAGGAATTGCTAGAGGAGGAGAGTCTTCTGCTTTGCCACTGTCTGGAAAATGCTTGGGACTGAAGTGGGGGGAAAATAAGAGATGCCAGCATCTTGCTTCTACTGGTAAAGTCATATTGTCAGACCAGGAGGGGTGAGAGAGTCCTACTTGGCCACACCTTCCTAGAGTAGAGCTTCGGTCACACTGGACCTCTGGTGGGGAAACAGCAGATACAAATGTATCATTTCTCCAAAATCAGATGTCACTTTTCTTTGTTGTTGAAATTTAGATAGTATTGAATAACTGTTTCTTTATATATATGCCCTAAAGTATTTCCCAAAGATCTTATGTATTGTTGTATGGATCATTTTTCATCAATTAAATGGTAAATGCTTTGATGTTGGTACCATCGAATGTAGGTCAGCAAAAGTAGAGCCCATCCAGAGGTAAAAATCGTATTTTTCTTTGAGTAAAGTCTAGCAGCATACTGCTGTCTCAAGTCCAGTCTGTGACCTAGGTAAGCAAGGACTTGATAGCTCTTGGCAGGAATTCTGTGGTCCAGCCTTCATTAGCCTTCCAGAACCTTCTGAAATGCATTACCCAGGCTGTCATCTTGAGTTGCATTCTTTGGCATCCCATGACTTAGATAATTTCCAACACCCTAAGATCTTACACATAAACTCAAACGACCTTGTAGAAGTTTATTTCCAGGCTGTATCCGTGTGAAGCAGATGGATTGATTTTGTCACAGGCATAATACATTGTTAATTTTGGAAATAGTTTTTGTAAAGAAAACAAGCTGGGTTATTTTCTTTTTAATTTTCAATTATGTGCAAGGATATATCAGTATAAAGAAACAAAATGGGCTTTTCACAGCTCAGAAGACAACATTGTCCTCTGGGATGACCCAGGAGGTAACTGGAGTCAGAAAAGGGGTAGGCGGACAAAGCGTGGTAGTGAAATGTGGGAAGATATGGAGAATCATCTCACAGTGAAATAATGGGACACACTCAGCTGTACCGGCCACTGTAGATACCCACTCATGTTTGAGGCTAGAAAACCAGTGGTGGGTCCTTGGGTCAAGTCTGGCAGAGAGTACTTTTCATTGCTATGTTCTAGACCTTGACTGCAGACGTGGTCAGGCAACACCTGACATCCACATCCCAAGCATCACTGAGGCCAACAACTGGGAAGCTAGTGAGTTTTAAGTAGAAGATGAAGCATGTGGTTTTGTTGAGAGGGATGGTTATTACAACAGAGGCCCAGTTAAAGAAAAAGAAATTTCCCATAGGGAAGTATTCCCTGAAGCTTTATATTAGGTTGCCAATAGAACAGTAAAGTTGCTTTTACTTATTATTTCAACTGTAGAATCAAAGATGAAAAGAGATGCTTGGAAGAAGCTGTGCTGGGAGAGGCCAGGACTCATGTTAGCTCTCTGATAGATTAGTGAATAAGTGGGGGAGAGGTCAAAGCAAGGACTTGTCTGCTGAGACGACTGGAAGACCAGGGACTTGTCAGAACTGGGGAATGACTATTTTCAGCATCAGAAGCAAGAGGCCATTCACCTTCATAGGTCCTTCTTGGGTCAGCCAGCACATGCTGGCGACAAGTAGGTTGGTCGATTTAATGTATCCCACTGGGGTAACCCTGTTATCTCTCACCTCTGTTCATCTATAAAAGTTAAACCAGGCCACAATGTAGCACACATGAAGGAAGGCAAAACTTGATCCACACTCTTAGAAACTTGAAAGTTGTCCTGACAGAAAAAAATACCTCAAAGCAAAAAATTTTAGACTAAATTGATTATGTAAAAGTGCAGACTTGGGCTGGAGAGATGGCTCAGCAGTTAAGAGCACCGACTGCTCTTGCAAAGGTCCTGAGTTCAATTCCTAGCAACCACATGGTGTCTCACAACCATCTGTAATGAGATCTGGTGCCCTCTTCTGGTACAAAGTTGTATGTGCAGATAGAACACTTATATACATAAAATAAATAAATAAATCTTTTAGAAGTAAAAGTACAGACTTTAAAACCCTAATTTTAATATACAAAAGCTGCAATAAATAATTAATAAATTATACTAATGCTATGCCACATATAGAGACAAATGGTATTTAAATTTAGAGAAGAAGATTCATACATTGTTAATACATATTGATTTTGTTACTTTTCTACTACTGTGACAAAAACAACATGACCAACTTAACAAAAGAAAGCATTTTATTGGGTTTATGGTTTCAGAGAGTCAGAGTCCATGATGGCCAAAACAAAGGCATGGAAACAGGAACAGCTGAGAGCTCACATCTTGATCTAAAACAGGAAGCAGAGAGAACATACTTTTGAAACCTCAAAGCCCACTCCAGTGATGCACCTCCTCTTGTGAGGCCACACCTCCTAATTCTTCCCAAACAGTTCCACTAATTGAGGCCTAAGTATTCAAACATATATATGTGTATGCATATAATTATATACAATTAAATTAAAGAAAAGCATATTAAGTGATACAACATTTTATTTTGATGGCTTAGCAAAGACAATAATACTCTCAGATCTGCAGGAATATTTTAAGATAGGCTGGCTTACGTATTGGGAGAAGGAATTAAAACTGATAGAATCTTTCTAGAAAGTGAACTGGTGACATGTCTCAGGAGTTTTAAGGAGAGCTTGCATTTTTTTTTTTATGTAGTAGTATATTTTTTTCCTTGGAAATTTACCCTAAGAAATTAATCACTGATGGTATAGCTTCAAACGTATGTAGTAACATTGGGGAATTCACTTACGATAATGCTTTAGATGAAAAGAAAAGCACACATAGAACCCTCATGACATATCATTACCTATGTGAGTGTATGCTGGGGATTTCATCACTGTTTAATTATAACTCATACACTCGTCTCCTTTGCTTTTCTGACATTGAGATGTTCATAATTTTACACAGATTTCCGTGTATTATCTTACTACTGATGTGTCATATTAAATTGATGGTGTGTCTTTAAGACGTGATGCATCTTTTATAACAGAAGTAGATATATGACGTATCCCTCCTCTTTGACGTCAGTACACAGCCTTCTCTTCTCCTTCTGTGTTCATATGAAAGGCAAACAAGTCCAATGTTGCCACTCTCCATACTTCCAGCAGCTGAAGAAAGGTAGACTTGCTAATATTTTAATCATTATATATCATGTGTAGAATCTTGAAGTAAGACATCTTCAGGAAGGTAGAATAAATGTGCATTTCTCTGCTCCTACTAAGGACGGCTGTGAAATCTAGGCTTTATGTAGGAAATCTAAGAAGAGTGAAAGGTAACAGGAAGACAAGCAGTTGGGACCTCAAGGTCTGAGGGGTGACTCTGTGGGGGAGTTCCTGCTTTTTTCTCTGTCTTACATGTCTAAGAGTAGTTACTTGGGGAGCTGATGACCCAGAAACATCAGTGGACACTCACATGTACATGTGTACACATATACACAAGCACATACACATTCATACACACACACTGCACAGATACACACAGGCACAAGCACACACACATTCTCTCAAACACACATACCAACACACACACACACACACACACACACACACACACACACACACACACACACACCCTGAGCCTGTTTTCCTTAATTAAAGGTCAAGTCAAGAGACATTTATCAAGACAGAAAAGTTTTAGAAATACTATTTTGTGTAGTCTAATACCACACAAAGAACTATGATGCCATCCCTACCCCATGCTGACAAAGGAGTAGGCCTCTGCCTTCTGTGTCTATAATGGATGTTCTAAAGCCTGTCACCAAGCTGAGGCTTCCTCTTGTGTAATCAGGATTCTGTGGGAGATCTAGACAGCTATTCTACCTAGCAGCTTCTTCCTCCTGCTATGAGGGTGCTAGGGACCTGGTGGATTTATACTTTCATTCTTCCCAGCAGAGATGATGCTGTACCCGCTGCTGGGCTGGTGATGGTCAGATGAGGGTCTAGAACCCTTGCCCTCGCCCAAAGAGCAGAAGGAATCTGACCCAGCGTGACCCGAGACTCAGTGGAGGCCAAGAAGGACATTGAGTTTTTACTTCTACTTCTTAATAATGATGCACTTCTAGGCCACAACAGCCCAGATCTAGAATTTTAAATAAGACCCAGAGACTCCAATGTAGCATTAAAATGTACATATTCCAGTTGAAAATTACTCATTAGCCTGTGTACCAGGAAAATCTCAAACAGAATGGAAAAAGAAACCAGCAGATACGAAACAGGGGTTTCGTATAGAGATGCTCGAATGATTTGAAAATCATTTTATTATTTTTAGCGTGTATGTATATGAGAGAGAGCTGTTTGTGTATATGTGTGTGTGAGAGGGTGTGCATATATATGCACGTACATGTGGGACCAGTAGTCGATTCCCCACCTTATTTTTGAGACAAAATCTCTCGCTGAACCAGGAGTTTGCAGTGTTGCTAGACTGGCTTACCAGCAAACCCCTAGGATCTGCCTGTCTCTGTCCCCATCTTCCAGCACTTGAGCTATAGACACATGCACCGCGTGCAGATTTTACTTGGGTGTCGGGGATCCAAACTCAGGTCCCTATGCTTCCATAGGAAGCACTTTTCTCAGTTATCTCCCCAGCCCCGAGATGCCTCAGTGAATAAAGGTGCTTCATGCCAAACCCGATAACCCGAGTTCGATCCTGGGACCCACACAGTAGGAGGAGACAAACTGAATCCCCACAAGTTGTCCTTTGACAAACACACACACACACACACTCACTCACGCACGCATGCACCACAGTACCTCCCCATACACACACAATAAAGTAATACAAGTCATTTAAAATTTAAATATTAAACCCCATGGATGTCCTTGAAAGCGGAATGGGGAGGACAGAGGAAAGAATCAGTGAGCTGGGAGAGAATACGGAGAACAGACCAGCAGAGAGAACAGAATGTCAGCCTATGGAACTGTGACAAAAGAACCAATGTGTGTGTCCTTGAAATGCCAGCCAGAAATGCAGAAGAGGGCAGGGGTGAAAATGTAGTTGGAATAAAGAAAAAGAGTCCCAAACCTGACAAAAAGACGTAACTTACAGATTCAAAAATTTGAGCCTGTCTCTAAGGGGTAACTCAGAGAAATTCACATGCACACACCACGGGGGGGCGGGGGGGTGGGGGATGGGGGACTGGAAAACTAAAAACAAAGGAAAATTCTTGAAAACAGCAGAAAGAAACAATCACAGCAGATTTCTCATCAGAAGCCCACGAAGGTCACAGGAAGTGGTTTGCCATTTCTCAACCATTAAAGAACCATTAAACCAGGATTCTGTATGCAGCAAGGTGACATTTCAATACATTCTCAGATGAAATAAAAGTGAATCTATTTTTCACTCACAGACTAAAATGACAGCTGAGTAAATTTCCTGCTGGGCATGGTTGTGCACATCTGTAATCCTAGTAGTCAGGGAAGCTGAGGCAGGGGGATTCATCACAAGTTCAAGGCTAGCCTGGGCTACACAGTGAAACATTGTCTCAAAAACACAAAAACAAACAAAGAAAACAATTTAAAAAGGAGAGGAAGAAGAAGGGAGGAAGCAAAGAAAGAAGGGAGGGAGGGAAGGAGGAAGGAAAAGAATGAAAAAGGAAAGATGGAGTTGAGAGATGAGTCAGCGGTTAAGAGCCCTTGAAGAGGACCTGAATTTGGTTCCCAGCACCTGCACTTGGAGGCTGCTTCTAACTCCAGCTGGGGACCCGACATACTCTTCTAATCCCTGAGGGCATAGCTCTGGTATGCACACCCAACACACATATACACATACAAAAAAATAAAATAAAATATAAAAAGAAAAAGAAAAGAGAAAAAAAGTACAAAAAAAAAGGTCCCTTAAACATAAAAGGAAAAATAAAAGGCATTCTGGAATATCAGGGAAGAAGAAACAACAAAGTCTGTGAAAACACAGATAAATAAACTCTCCCTTTTTTGAGTTCTCTAAGTCATATTCGACAGCTGGGGCAAGTGTTCTGACACCGTTACATGGCTGTAGGTGAACTTGTGGGGCTTTCTCGGGACAGTCCTACACAGCAGAGAATAATGAGCTGTAAGGGAGGCCAGGTTTCTATACTGCACTTGAACTGGTAAGACAGCACATGGACGGGCTTTGTTATGGATATGAATAAACTATGTATGCATCAAACCTCAGTGAAACACTAAGAGCAGTATCTCTGTAGTGATGTGTCCAGTAACATATTAAAATGGGATTTTAAAAAGTGCTGGAGTAACCTGAAGGAAGGCAATAAGGATAAACCATAGAATTAAAAAAATACAGTTTTAAAAAACGATTATTTATTTTAAAAATATGCTTTATGTATAATATGTATTTATGTGATATATTATACATAATATTTATATATTATTACATAGTATACATAAATACTACACAATAATATTTTATATTAAATATATTTACATGTATTTATATTATACATATAATATATAAATATATAATCATATAGATATATATTTAAGCCCTAGCCTAATTATTACAACAAATGTAAAAAAAGCATAATCAGTTAAAAAGTAGAGCTTGACAGGGACCAAAACCCATCAAACTCTACGGTGTCTGCTCACTTCAAGTATGACAGTTTAGACAGTTTGTATTTTACAGAGATAGATCAAAGAGAGCAGGAGTGGCTGCATTAATCTCATATGAAGTCAGCTTCGGAACAAAGATGCTCACCACAGATAAGGAGAGATGGTCGGTTACAAGAAGTGCCAGTCCATGAGGGAAACACAGGAATCCTGCACATGTGTGTAAAACACAAGACACTGTGATATCAACAAGAACTGAAAAGAAAATGAGACCAACCCATAGTTTCAATTAGGAAACGTCAACATCCATTTCTAACAACTGATAGACCGACAGCACAGAATGCCACGGGAGATGCAGAAAAGCTGGCAGTGCTACCAACCAGCAAGAACCAGTCCGAGTTCACAGAGGACTCCGCTCAGCAAACACAGAGTACACATCCTTTTCAGATACCCACCCAGATCTTCCAAAACAGACACTATCCTGTGCCACAGAAGAAACTACAAGTTTCTAAATCGAAGTCAGTGCCAGGCATGGTGGCTGATACCTGCTATCCCAGCACTCAGGAGTCGGACTCCACAGATTCAAACTAATAATTGGTAAGAGGGAAATTCCCAAATACCCACAAACTAAAATACACACTCCTTAATAACCCATAATAAAAGAGGAACTCAGAAGCAAAATTTTAAAAATATGAAAATATCACATCAGATTTTGTGCAAAGTAACTACAGAGTGCTAAGAGAGAAATTAGTGACATCAAATGCATATATATTAATATATCTAATATATTATCTATATATTAATATATCTAATACAATATATTAACATATCTAATCTATATTAGGAAGACCTAGGCTACTATTCCAAAACCTAGAAAAAGAACAGAATAGACTGAAAAGAAGTAGAGAATAAAATAATAAGGACAGAGCAGAAATCACTGGGATGAGACAACAGAGCTATAGAAAATACTGAAGAGCAAAGAGCTGGTTATTTGAAAGTATAAAATCCACAAGTTTCTAGCAAACTGTCAAAAAAAAAAGAAAGAAAACATACATTACTGACATCAGAAACAGTCTGGGGCTATTTCTACTCACAGTGAAATGGGCCAATTCCTCAAAAGCCTCAAAATACTGTAGCTTATCCACTGTCTATGGAACTTGGAATAACCCCATAGCCAGTAATGAGTTGAATTTGTCATTTAAAAACTCCTGAGCAGGTCAAGTGTGATGGTGTCTGTCTGGATCCCATGCTTGGGAGGCAGAGGCAAGCCAGGAATTCAAGGCTAGCTTTGGGTACATAGTCAGTTTGAGGCCAGGCTAGGCTACACGAGATCCTGTCTCCAAAAAAAAAAAAAAAAAAAAAAAAAGGGCAAAGAAAATTCCTGAACCATTTCCAGCCTAAATAATGTCACTGCAATACTAAGCATTTAAAGGAGGATATACAACAATTTTTTACATAAATTCCTCTAGAAAGAACAGTGGAAGGAAGGAACATGTTTCAGTTCCTGTACAGAAACCTTAATATTCTGGTTTCCCAAACAGATAGAGACAAGACAATAAAAAGAAATCATACAACAGTATCACTCATGAATGTAGACACAGGAGTCTAATGAAAATTAAGTGTTAGACTTTGGCAAAATGACAATTACTCATGGTTACCA
Organism: Peromyscus eremicus; assembly: GCF_949786415.1. Lineage (NCBI taxonomy): Eukaryota > Metazoa > Chordata > Mammalia > Rodentia > Cricetidae > Peromyscus > Peromyscus eremicus. The sequence goes on from NC_081419.1 coordinate 101,723,604, forward strand.
AGTGGGCTTTATTACAGGGGTCCAAGCTTGCTTAATATACAAAATTCAGTATAATCTACCCTATTAGATTCATATAAAGAAGAAAAATAATATAGTTACATCATCTGGTACAAAAAAGCATTTAAACTTTAATATAGCTTAATGACTAAGAACTCTCACTTAGAGTTCTGTTTGGTGGCACAGACCTGCAATCCTAGCTCCTTGGGAAGCTGTGGCAGAAAGATCTTAAAGATCTTAAGTTCAAGGCTTACTTGTGCCACAGAGTGGGTTTAAGTCTCAGCTATAATTGGGACTCCCCATCAGTCACCAGGCAACATAAGGAGACCCTGACTCAAATACAAAATTAAAAATGTGCTGGGAATATAGTCCAGGGGCACCAGAGTGTTTACTGAGAATGTGTGAGGCCCAAGGTTCAGTCCCTAGGACCACAGAACAAGAAGTCAGCAAGCGCAGCCCAACAATGAGGGACCTGTCACTGAAATAGGAACAGAGGGGCTAGAGATGGCCAGGGTGAAGAGCAGAGGATCCAGGTTCAGGTCTCAGCACCCACGTGTTGTTCACCACCATCTGCCACTCCAGTGCAGGGGTATTCAGTGCCTTCCTCCGGCTCTGCAGGAACCAGGAACACATACATACATACAGGCAAACACTCACATACAATAAAAAAAAAATTAAAAAAAAAACTAAGAGTGGAGATGACTGTGACTAACTTGATAGAGAACACCCCCCAAAATAAAAAGAAAAAGTACAGTCCACATCATACTTAGTGAAAGAGAGACTCATTCTCTAGGAGCAGGCATGACAAGGACTTGTGACCTGTTACTCCCATTGAACATGGAGGTAGAAGCTGTGGTCAGTTCAGTAGCGAAGAAAATAAAGTAAAATGAGCATATAAATTGGACAACAAGTAATCAAACCATTTTTATGTTCCTATGACAGGGCTGTGTAGAAAATGCTGAACTATCTACAGAGCCATCTTAGAAGTGTAAACGACAGTGGAGACTGCCTGGGGCGGGCTACCAAGTTCACTGCTGAGGTAGCCTAATCTGAGGTCCTGTCGACAGGGAGACACGTTTTCTCATCACACCGTCTCAGGAATATTGTAGCACCTCAGCTACTCAAGTGAGGATTAGATTCCCGTTGGGAGTCAGGCCATCTTAAGATGTGAGTTCAGCATGCTCAGGAGACACGAAAGTCACACCTGAAACCCATCTGTACTCCTGCACACTTGTAGTGAATGTAAGACTCCTGGGGCTAAAAAAAATGAACCATAGTATTAATTAGTCATACATTGCTTAATTATGGGCACATTCTGAGAAGTGTGTGACTGGGTGATTTTATTACCGTTTTAACATTGTCTTTGGGGATTGCCATCATAAACAGAGATAGTCGTTGACCAAAATGTCATTATGGGCCATAGGATTGCACAATTCCATAAAAACATAAGCACTAGGTGGGCACTTAAGAAAGCGTCTGTGAGACCTGTGTTCTGAAAACACTGTGAAATGAGACAAAGATGTAACTCAATAGAGAGCTGGCGTGTGTTTATGGGTTGAGGGGCTGTGGTGTTTTAAGAGTCTCAGGACACCTTTCACCTTTAAAGCTGCAGATTATGAGTGAAGGTGGAGACGCCAGTGTCCTTTAATTATCTCAGGCCAATATTCTCACTGCCAAGAACAGTCTGAGGCCATTCTGAGGTACCGAGATAGGGATGTGTGCACTGTAAAGAGAACTTCATGATTGTCTGTCACCCAGTGTTCAGCTTCAGTGACGGGTGCTGAGTGCCAGGGCTCAGCATTTGTCTCTGTGCCCTCACTTCTCACCCATGGTCAGGCTCATTATTTCAGGGAGACCAGAGTCTCTGGGGGCTGTTCCAGTTATACACACACACACACACACACACACACACACACACACACACACACACACACACACACAGTCCACTGCTGCACCTAACTGACTCCCAGTGGGAATCTATTCCTCACCTGAGTAGCTGAGGTGCTGCAATATCCCTGAGACAGTGTAATGAGGGAAAGTGTCTCCCTGTAGTCAGGCTCTCAGATGTAGACTACTTCAACAGTAGCCCACCCCAGGTCATTAGCCCTCCCCAGGTCACTAGTCCACTCCAGGTCACTAGCCCACCCCAGGTCATTAGCCCACTCCCAGTCACTAGCCACCCCAGGTCACTAGCCCACCCCAGGTCACTAGCCCACCCCAGGTCACTAGCCACCCCAGGTCACTAGCCCATTCTCGGTCACTAGCCACCCCAGGTCACTAGCCCACCCCAGGTCACTAGCCCACCCCAGGTCACTAGCCCACCCCAGGTCACTAGCCCTCCCCAGGTAACTAGCCCACCCCAGGTCATTAGCCCACCCCAGGTCACTAGCCCACTCCAGGTCATTAGCCCACTCCAGGTCACTAGCCCACCCCAGGTCATTAGCCCACCCCAGGTCACTAGCCCACTCCAGGCAGTCTAAGCTGTAATCTACCTCTCTGCATTTTGTACCATTGTAGATTTGCTTTGCGTTCATTAGGATTCATTAAAAAACAATCTCAAGGAAGCCCAGTCCTGATGCCTAACATTAACCAAGTCTTGTCACTCCTAGATATTGCTAAGGCTGGAGTTCTGAAAAAGTAAATTTACTTCCTGTGTGTGGCAGCCAACTGAATGTCAATCAGGCTCCTCACTAAGGCCAGCTGATTGGCTCTGGGAAGAATCTGCTGCTCTCATGGCTTTGACCACACCACCCTCAGGCTGTGTTTTGTCCACCTTGTTTCAACCTGGAATTCGGGGGAGAAACCATTGGGGTTCCTGGTACATTAAGGGGGCAGCTTACATTAGTTTTCTACCACATGGGGGCACACACACACACACACACACACACACACACACACCCCACACCACACACCACACAGACAGATACACACCTCTCTCTCTTTCGTTAGTAGCCTTAGCATGCCTTCTTTCTTAACAATTTCATTATCTTTAATTGAATGTTGGGAAACAGACTTTCTCCTTTGCCTTAAAGGTCTTCTTATAGAAGCTTTAGTGAGACAGAATAAAGAAAGAGTAACTTTTGGGGAAATTGTATCAGCACTTTCTTAGTCAGGGATGAGTAGGCTGACAGATTATCTGGAAGAGGGTGGTCTGAGTGTGATGGTGACCCCTGCTGTTCCTCGGACGTCTGCTATGTCAGGCACGTAGCTGCATCTCACTTGGATCTGGCTGTCACTCTAAGCCCACTTACAGTCGAGGAACCTGAGGCTCACAGACTTCCTGAACAAGATAACCCACTCACAGGTGGCAGCATCTGCATCTCCGTGCAAGCCAGGTGTGCATGGTCCCAAGCCAGGTGTGCACGGCCCAAGCCAGGTGTGCATGGTCTCAAGCCAGGTGTGCATGGTTCCAAGCCAGGTGTGCATTGTCCCAAGCCAGATGTGCATGGTCTCAAGCCAGGTGTGCATGGTCCCAAGCCAGGTGTGCATGGTCCCAAGCCAGGTGTGCATGGTCCCAAGCCAGGTGTGCATGGTCCCAAGCCAGGTATGCATTGTCCCAAGCCAGGTGTGCATGGTCCCAAGCCAGGTGTGTGTGGTCTCAAGCCAGGTGTGTGTGGTTTCAAGCCAGGTGTGCATGTCTCAAGCCAGGTGTGCGTGGTCCCAAGCCTGAGCTCTCACCTTTATGTCCTTTGCCTTCTTCCCCAACCCCCAGTGGTATAAATCGGGATGTGATGGCTCAGTCCCAGATAGCCTCTCACAGGCAACAAGAGGTGCCAGACTAGCACAGGAACATATTGAGCAGAGATGAAGCCATGTTCCTTGGTGGTTGTCTTCAAGAGGTTTCTTTGAACCATAATGTGACAGGTGAGATCTACTCTTATTTAAATAGTTGAACCCTCAAAGAAGAACTGGGACTTGGTCAGTCTCTGATGTAAGGAGAGCCTACTTTTGGTCCTTTCCATCAGATAGTGATGTTGCTCAGAAAGAATCTATTCAGCAAAAATATGGGGACAGTGCTGTGGGTCCACTTACTATGCCTTCCCTCTGGCCTGAAGGGCATCTGAGTTCTCCAGGTCACTTGTAGGAAAAAGTGGCTTGTTTCAATAACTCTAGACTCTTGCAGGAAGCTCCATTCTGTGCTGCTGCTACAGTGTCAATGATGACAATGGTCTTCACTCTCTCAGAGAGCAGAGTCTTGGGCCTTGCTAGACACTGACCAGAACTCAGATCCATGTGCTGCCTGTTGGGTAGAGCCTTTGCCTTCCTAGCTCTTTGATCTGGTGTGATCTGTGAGAAAGGGAGATGGGGAGAATGGTGGGAAATGGCTCTTTCCCAAAGAGCTGCATGCTCACAGTGACATGTAGGCTCCAGCATCTGTTTGTAGGCTTGGGCCACTGTCCTTGTTTGTCATGTAGACTTTCCAACACTGGCATTAAAGCAATAAACTAACATTTCTTTCTGTATATTCTTACCCAATGTCCCATGTTTAAAATGTGTCATTGTCATTAATTTCACATTGGAAGAAGAGCCGTGTGTCTAACATCTGCCCTCGACCTTGAGATGTCTTGGGGTGCAAGGTCAGTGTGCAAGCTGGTTCACAGGCATCCCTGGAGCCAGAAAGGAGATCAAAACTCTCCTCTGTCACTATCAAGATGTTTGGAGACACAAATGTTATTTCTAGAGTGTTTACAAGATTAGGATTTTGAAAGCTTTCTTGAGAGCAATTTCCATACTTAATCATAGTGAATTTTTTTTGGTGTGTGTGTGTGTGTGTGTGTGTGTGTGTGTGTGTGTGTGTGTGTGTGTGTTTGGTGTGTGTATATGTGTGTGTGTGTGTGTGTGTGTGTGTGTGTGTGTGTGTGTATACAGCACCCATGCATGTGCATATATAGGCCAGAGGTCATCCTCTTAACCCTTTCCACATTGTTGTTGTTATTATTACTATCATTTGAACCAAGATCTCTCACTGAACCTGGAGCTTACCATTTTGGCCAAAGTCCAGGATCTGCCTAACTCCCTCCAACCCCCAGAGGTTACAAAGTTTGTCCAACTTTGACTTGGGTGAAATCCACACTCAGGTGCTCATGCCTACAAAGCAAGTGCTTTATCCCCTGAGCTGTCTCCTCAGCCCCAAGGCCCCTGTGAAAGCAATGTTTATCCATGGCACACATAGTCCTGTAGACACACACTTCTTCCATCTGCTGTATAGATGGATGGAAAATTGTCCAGTTGAAGAATGAACAGCTAAAACACGGTAGATCTAACATGTTGAAGAAGATGTTCAGTGCAGGATTGCTCAGAGTCCAAAGAGAAAGACATTAGGCATTCAGCTTTAAACAAAAAGAATGTTATGAGAAGCCAGTCCCCACTTTGATGCCAAGCTTGACCCCACAGGGAAATAGATGGGGTTGAGTGTGGCAAGGCTGAAAGCTGGGAAATGGAGTGTTGATGCCCACATATTGTTTGATAATAAGAAGCCAGGTTTTTTTTGTTGGACTCCAGTCTTCTGCGTCCCATAAGTGCTTGTGTTAGTGTAGCCATGCTCCAAATACTCCACACAAACAACTAAGGAAATATAAGTGTGGATGATTAATTAGCCTCAAAGTTTCAGTCCATCATGGCAAGGAAGGCCCAAAGGCCTTTACTGTGGAATGTGTAGTAGAGCCTCCCCACATTTACAAAGGAGACGATGTTGGAACCAGGAGCCATCTGTAATCTTCACGTGTCCACCCTCAGTGACCTGCTTCTGCCAGCTAGGCTCTACTTCTTTTTTTTTTTTTTTTTTTTTTTTTGGTTTTTCAAGACAGGGTTTCTCTATGTAGCTTTGCGCCTTTCCTGGAACTCACTTGGTAGCCCAGGCTGGCCTCGAACTCACAGAGATCCACCTGGCTCTGCCTCCCGAGTGCTGGGATTAAAGGCGTGCGCCACCACCGCCTGGCTATGCTCTACTTCTTAAGGGCCCATGTCCCCCTAAAATAATGCTACTAGCTGGAGGGCAAATGTTGAAACATGAGCTCATGGGGACATTTTAGATTCACACAGGGCCGTGATAGTGGCCTTAAAATGTTTTGCTTTGATTCTGGGGAGATGGCTCAGTGGGAGAAGTGTCTGATATGCAAGCATGAGGAGCTGAGTTCAGATCCTCAGAAGCCACCTAAAAGCCAGACATGGTGCTATATGTCTGTAACTCCAGTTCTGGGGTCATGGAATTAGGCAGAGCCCAGGGGCTCACTGGCTGTGCAGCCTGAGCACAGCATCAAGCTCTGGTTAAGTGAGAGACCATGCTCAAAACATAAGTGTGAGAGACCCTGCTCAAAACAATAGAGGACAGACACCTGATGTCAACCTCTAGTCTCCACATGCATACACATAGACAAGCATGCCCATACATATATGTGTGCTGCACACATGCACACACTGCACACAAATTTGCACATGTGTACACGCACTCGCATGCACATGTGCACACATGTGCATGCACACATACACTGATTTGTATGAATAGTTGCACTCTAAGTTCTATATATCTAGGAATGTTCCCTGAAAGAGGAGAAACAGAAAGGGTTGGGCTGAAAGCTCTCTGAGAGGTTGAGGTATCTCTGTGAAGTGATATGGGAATGGGATGTAGGTGTCCCACTGAGGGCACTAACTAGTTCCCTTGACTGTAGCCTAAAATTGAATTATTAATAAATCCCAGTGGCCATGGATATGTGTCTGGGGCCCAGCTTCTGTCTGCAGAGGTCAGCACCACGACACTGAAGGAGGTGAGTTTTCCTCTCCTTCCTTCTGGCTGAGGGCATGCCTGTGAACTAGCTTGCACCCTAGCTTGTACCCCAAGACGTCTCAGGGTCAAGGACAGAGGCTCAGCCACACAGGCTTTTCTCCTTCCAGGGTGACTGGGTGTCATTCACAGCAGACTGATGCAATGATGCTTCGGAGCAGGAAACATGGGAAGCAATTATCTTTTTAGTAGGTCACTGGCCTCCTTTGGGAGAAGAGACCAGAGGGAGAGCAGGGAAGGCAGGCAGCACGGTCCCCCTAGAGGCAGCGCCTGCAGTAGCTGCCTTGGTGATTAATAGCCCTGTCACTTTCCGAGAATGTTGCTTTAAGCAGCCGTACTCAAAATTGAGTGGGGATGAAATACAACAACCCAAAATAAATGTTTCCTCTATTCCTTCGTTGTTGCTGGAGTCCAGAAATAGCTTTTCAGATCTATAATTTTAAAAGGCATCATTCACAGCACTCTGAGCCCTGGATTGATTTTCACATGGATACCATTGTGTATATATATACTGCTCTTGGTTTTATAAAGATCATGAGAAAGCTAAGTGATTTGGGTTCTTTTCCTTTGGAGGGAGTGCTGAAATAAAAATTGTGTTTACAGAGAAAAATATACCCTTTACATGTGTTTTTAACGAAAAATAGTAACTTAGTGGAGGAAAAGACAGGAAGAATATTGTGTCCATATAGATCATATTTTGGAACAATAAAAATGTCTGGCAGGCAGTAATTGCTGGCCAGCTGCAGGGATTATAGCCCAGTAAGCTGTGTTCAGGGCAGCATGCCAGGATGCTGGCAACCAGGGAAGGAGCCTTCAGTGTGCCCAACTACATCCTGAGATCATAAACTGGAGGGTGACTTCAGAATGGCAGGACAAGTTTGCCATATGGGCCATGCCTTCTATGGCCCAGAGTCTTGATGTTCCTTCTCTCTGCTGCTTCTCCTGTAGCCAGGCAACCAGCTTGGTGCAAATAGTGACAGTCTTAGGGCTGACCTCTATTGGCATCTCTGAGCAGAAGAGTCGTTAATCTTTAGTGTTACATTCCCACTTCTAAAACCAGATAAAACTTCTGACAGGTAAGAAGCCACTGGAGACTCCGGTTCAATGCTTTGGAGACTGTCAGCATCCAAGGCCAGAGGGAAGCAGTGGGCATGCCCCACTCTTTGCTCATCTATTGATTTCTTTCTGCTCACCTATAAGAAAGCCAGGGTAGGGCTGTTGGCATTACAGGGGCGTGATTCCTCTCTCCTGCTTTCTCCTTGTCATTAATTTCTATCCTGTATACTGCTTCTATCCGGGCTCCATTGTCAAAGTTATTTCTTTGTTCATAATGACTATGAATAAGTAAACATTTCAGGAAAAAGTGGGGGTGGCAGGTGGGAATCTGGAGTACAGTTGCTGTGATAGTGGGGTATCCAGTGTGCCCTCCTTTCTCCTTTCTTTCTTTCTTTCTTTCTTTCTTTCTTTCTTTCTTTCTTTCTTTCTTCCTCCTCCCTCCATCCCTCCCTCCCTCCTTTCTTTCTTTCTTTCTTTCTTTCTTTCTTTCTTTCTTTCTTTCTTTCTTTCTTTCTTTCTTTCTTTCTTTCTTTCTTTCCTGAGAGTTCTTGTTCCAGGCCAGAATGGGTCACATGAAAATGTGCTGATGGCAGAGACTGTGAATATGTAGGTTGTTCTGGCTTTCAGATATGTGGAGGCCAACAGGTCAGAAAGATCTTCTTCTTTAGGTAGTTCATTGTTCACAGTGCCCTAGAAGAAAAGGGGTGTCCACTCACCAGGTCCACACAGGGAAACACTAGTGTCAGGGAGGAGGTGGAGGATGCCAAGGGAAAGGATGGGCCATGCAGGCCGAGCAGGCTAATCAGGTTAAGCAGACGAGGATTGACTAGTTGGATACTAGGGCTCTGATATCTTGGGGTTCTCCTCAGTTGTCTGACACCTGGCCCTGGTGTCACCTGGGCTGACTCGTGCTGGGTATCAGTGGCCTACATTGTGATAGCCTTATGAAGGAGGTATTGGGGCTTTCGGATTTGTTAGCTTACATTTGGATGATGCAGTCATGGGGACATCATTTGCTATCTTTAGGAATGAGCTCACCCCGGGAGGTGGGGCTCACACTCGAGGATCAGCTCTGGGTGGAGACGCATCAGCAGCTGTCAGTTAGTACAGACTGAAGGAGGGAGAGACATTGGCATTGGGGAGGTCACAGAGGGAATACTAAGGGCATTCTAAGGAGAAGCCTCTTTGCTTTGGTTGGTTTGGTTCTGTTTGGGTGTGTGAGAGGGAGAGGAATCAGAAAAGTCTCAGTGTGAGGAGAGAGTGGGTGGCTGAGCCTCCACAAGTGAGTCCAGTTAGGTATACGACAGTTGGGCTTGAGACTGGTGGAGGCAGTGAGCCCTGCATGGACAGAGGCCCCAGATGGGGAGAGTGTGAAGCATCCTTGAAGGTTTAAGCAAAACCCAAGTGGACTCCTTGATACCAGGCAGAGGCATTTGGATTAGATTCCCAACCATCTGGCTACTATATTTAAAATGCCTGTGTGTGGCTATGTGTCACAGAACTAATTAACAGGTTAGGAGGTGGTGATAAATTATTGTGGCTGAAGAAAAGAAACCCACAATGGTGGGTGTGGTAGTTTGAATGAAAATGGCTCCTATAGGCTCAGAGAGTGTAGCACCATTTGAAAGGGTTGGGGTGGGTGGCCTTGTTGGAGGAGGTGTGGCCTTGTTGGAGGAAGTGTGTCACTAGAGGTGGACTTTGAGGTTTCAGAAGCTCAAGCCAGGCCCAGTGGCTCCCTCTCTTCCTGCTGCCCGCTGAGATGTAGACACTGTCAGCTAACTGTAGCACCGGGTCTGCCTGTGTGTGACCATGCTTCCTGTCCTGACGATAATGGACTAAGCCTCTGAACGTAAGACAGCCCTAATTAAATGCTTCCTTTTATAAGAGTTGCCATGGTCATGGTGTCTCTTCACAGCTATAGAACACTGACTAAGGCAATGGGGCTAGAAAACCAGTGCCTCCCGAGCCGTTAGCTAAACTTAGTGAGTGGATGGAGCTCTGGAAGCTTAGAGGGCAGAGATAACTATGCCCTGAGCAAGCAGTTTGGTGGCCCTAAGGCCCAGCATACCCCGTCACGAGAGTAGACTCCACAGATGCCGGATCATCCTGTTTTACAAGGAAAGTTGGAAATGCATATATTCTTGTGAAATCTCTCAAGTTCATGAAATCACCTAGACTCCTGCAGTGGATTGGCCGATCTCCCTGTCACATGACAAGATATACTCTGAGGCTTGCTGTGGGGACTCCTGGTGGTCTCTCTGGCCTGCCCCTATTACCAGAATTGAACTATGAGGGTCAAAGAGGAAACGGGACCATCACAAATTATGCCTGCACCGGGAAACTGATGGTGTTAGTTTTGTTTTCTGTTGCTGTGATAAAACACCTTGGGGGAAGGAAGCAACAGAAGGGAGAAGGGTTCATTTTAGCTCACAGTTGGAGCAGCAGTCCGTCATGGTGGAGAAGGAGGGCAGCAGGAGCCTGAGGAAGTTGGTCACGTTGTTTCTGTAGTTCGGAAGAAGAAAGTGATAAACACTTCTGCTAGCTTTCTCTGCCTTAGGCAGTCTAGGACCCGAGCCCATGGAATAGTGCCCATATTCAGGGTGGGTCTCCCCACCTCTGTAAATCTAGTCAGAGAACCCTCACAGGCTTGCCCAGACGCTGTCTCTGGGGTGACTCTAGATCCTGTCAAGTTGACAACCACTGCTAACTGCCACCCTGAAGAACATCCAAAAATCCTTCCCTGAGGTCTTGATCAGGCCACACTGCCATGTTGGCCTGCACGCCTTCATTTGAAAAACTCATTCATTCAATAGCATGCATCTGCTGTGTGCTGGGCACCAAAACAAAGACTTGCATGAAGAAACAGAAACTTTGATAGAATGCTATTTAAAATTGTGTGGTTATCATGTTTTTTTTTTTTTCAGCAAATCAAGATTTAAAAGATGTTGTTATTGATCATTTCCTTTGCCATCTCTGTGTGAGTAAAGTATCCTGAAATGATATTTTGGAACTGGTGGTTGACAGGGATGGAAAGCTGGGTCACCCTATCTGGATCTTTTCTGTGATCTGGGCTGTGAGCTCCTTGTCTGGGACTTGACCTTGATGTGGTAGATGCCCAGAATCTAGTGTACCTGTGACACAGGTCAGGCACAGCTGTCTCCCAGAGGAGTGGGTTGTATATGGCCATGTCCAGTGTGGATAAAATTTTGGCTTTAGTAATTATAAATAAAGCTATAGCATAATTTTAAAACTTAAAATTCAAGAGAATGGGGACAAATAGAACACTTTAAATAACTGCATGGGACCATTTATGCTGCTATGGCAAAAATACAAGAGATGAGGTGACTTGAACAGTGGACATTTGTGTCTTGTGGTGCTGGAGACTGGAATGCCAAGGTCTGAGGACTGGCAGATTCAGTGTCTGCATGATTTGTCTTCCTGATCTGCCTTCTTGAGTGTCCTCACCTGACCTTCTTTCCACCCATGGAGTTGAACGAGGGTTTGCTGGGCAAATCGGATTAGCACCCTACCCTTATGACTTCATTTAACCTTAATTACTTCCTAAAAGCCCTATCTCCAAATAGTCACTTGGGAATTAGGGCTTCAACATATGAATTTTGTGGGGACACAATTCAGTCCATAGCAATAACCTAACATTATAATGACACCATTATTGAGAATGCAATTTCTTTTTCTTCCTGTTTTTGGTCTCATCATGATCCAGCCGAAGTTGAGAGGTTGCCCTGCATGCTGTTGAACCTCTCATTTGAGACCACACCCTGCTGTGGTTGGGTGGAGACAGTGTGGAATAAAGGGCATGGACCAAGGGCAGGGGATGATAGTGTTCCTGGGACAACCATCTGGAGGGGTCAAACTGTGCCCTGGGATATCTACTCACCCTGGGTAGCATCTGCCCCTGTGTATGCCTGGTTTTGTTTGCCTCTCCCACCTGTGTGGCATAACCAGGTTGTGACTTCTAGATGCCTTATGCCAATGGTCCTCAACCTTCCAAGTGCTGCGACCCTTTAATACAGTTCCTTGAGTTGTGGTGAACCCAACCATGAAATTATTTTTGTTGCTACTTTATAACTGCAATCTTGCTACTGTTATGCATCATAATGTAAATATGTGATATGCAGGATATCTGATCTATGACCCCCAAAGGTGCAAACATAAAAACTTTGAAAAATTTCCTCTTAAGTGTATGGGTATCCTTGGCTCAATAGTGTCTACAGCTACAAACAGGTTTGCTTGCTTGTGTGTGTGTGTGTGTGTGTGTGTGTGTGTGTGTGTGTGTGTGTGTAAAATGTTGCTTTTTAAAAAATCAAAACTAAGCTCATGGCTATTTAAAAACAGAATGTCACCAACCCCAGAGTCAGAGCGTACTGACCTGCACCAGGGTTTACCCATGGGCGTCGCTGCAGGAACAGTCCCAGGAATTGCTTTGAGGAAAGACATGAGCTGTATCTGCCTCTAAGTGCCCTGCAGCCGCTGTAACAAGGCACAGGGGCTGCAGGATGTGGCGAACACTATTCCATGCGGAACTGCAGGGGGGCTTAGGAGGGCTGAGAGTAATGATCCACCTGTGAATCTGACAGGAACATGGAGGCCACCGCCACCCTCCTTGTTGAGAATGTCCATTTGAAATATGTTCTAGGCTACGGCTCCTGTCCTATTAATTATGTCCCAAACCTAGTAAAGCTGAATAATTAATGATCACAGGGCACTTGAAGCTCTAAGATGTCATGTAAATGTTAAGGAGTACAAATTACTCTGCATAGTAGATAGCTCTGTTGCCTTACCCGGATCCCGTGGTGGGAAGGTACGTTTCCAGGAAAGCTAAAAAGCTTTCTTTGGATTTTTCTCGGAAGGTTGGACTGTCTTAACTCACTGTCTTAACCACATTTTAGGAGGCTTGGGTTTCCATATCCTGCAGGATTTGAAACATCAGTGGCCGGCTGCCGCTTGCAGCTGTGAAAATGAAGTCACCTACTTACTGTGTTTTGGTAAAAGTTGTGTTTGTTCATTCTTTCTAGCCGAAGGCAGTTTGGGCCCAAGGGCAAAGAGGAGGTGAAGATTGTCGAGCACCAGATGCAGGCACTCAGGCTGATGTCTCACCTGGCCACTGCACTGGCCCTGACCTTCACCAGCAGGTGAGCCAGCTCTGGGAACGCTTCTCCCCCAGGAAGCCATTACGGGGGTGGGACACAGGCTCACTTTCTAACTGTGAGCAGGAACAATGGGCCTGTGGGGAAAATCTGACGCTGAGGCTCAAGGTGAACCCCCAAACTTGACTGAGTGTCCAGAAGAGTGGAATCCACCAAGAATTCAAAAAGACTTCAGTCAGTGCTTGTCTACGGATGCTAAAGCTAACAGATGTGAGCTGTAGAGATGGCTTAGCAGTTAAGAGCATGGCTGATCTTCCAGAGGACCCAGGTTTGATTCCCAGCACTCACATGGTGGCTTATAACCATCTATAACTCCAGTTTCAGGGGACTCTAATGCCCTCTTCCAGCCTCCATGGCCGCAAGGAACTTGCATGGTGCATAGACATGAATGTAGGCAAAACACTCAGTCACATAAAATAAAATAAAAAAAATGTAAAAAAAAAAAAACCACGGAAGAAGTAACAGATTTGAACAGTTAAAATACCTCCAACTTCTCATAAGATTTCTAAGTGGACAATAAAGCTTTGAACACTAGGTCAAGGTGTGTGTGTGTGCTGTGTGTGTTGGGGAAGGAGGCAGGGTGCTGAATGAAATAGCAGAAATGGTGCTGTAACTGCACATGCATGATCACCTTCACCACAGGCTTTTAACATTTTTGTTTTAGATTTATTTATTTTATAAGTGTCTTACCTGCGTGTATGTTTGTGTGCCACATATGTGCCTGGTACCTGACAAGGACAAAGGAGGGTATCCCATACCGGAACTGGGGTTACAGATGTTCTGAACTATCGTATGGGTACTGGGACCAAACCTGGGCCTCCGAAAGAGCAGCAAGTGCTCTGAACTGCGGAGCCGTCTCTGCAGCCCTCACCAGCGGTTCTAATAGACAGATGCCTTCAGATGCTCCAGCTCGCAGCACCCGGGCAGCGCCTAGGCTGTGTGTTTTGTATCATTGTCACCTCTGCATCCTAAAGACAAGGACCACAGGACCCAGGAGGATGTGGGCTGGGAAGAGGATGTCAAACTTCAGACCTTTCTCCTGAGTTCTTTTTTCTCTAACATGCTAATTCTGCTTCTCAGTGGGGTTGCTTCTGGGTAACTCACAGTCCTGCACTTGTGGGAAAATTTACACCCTGATGAGTGTGTGCTGGGATTTATAAGACGGTGGTCATCAGAGAAACCCTGCCATGTCTGGTGTACTGCTGACCTGTGGGGTGCCACAGTCCTTGGGCCTACCTGGGGGGGGGTCTTCTCATAACACGGGTGGGGAGCTCAAGTCCAGGACTCCAGGGAGTACCAAGAATGAATTCTGTGGCAGGAAAAACGAGCTACCTGAGAAAAGTATAAGCCACTCACATCCAACATCTGTTGTTAAAATTTTTCTGAATTTTCCTTCCCAGGACTGGGCTGTCCTAGTGTGCTACTCTGTCGCTGTGATAAAACACTAACCAAAAGTAAACTGGGACGGAAAGGGTTCATCTGGCTCCCACTTCTGTATACTAATCCATCATCGAGGGAGGTCAGGGCAGGCACTGTAGAGGAACACTGCTTACTGGTTTGCTCCCCCTGGCTTGCTCAGCTTGCTTTCTCACAGAACCTTGGACCACCTGCCCAGGAGTGACACCACCCACAGTAGGCTGGGTCCTCCCACATCAGCCATCAATCAAAAAAAATGGCCACAGATTTGCTTACAGGCCAAGTCGATGAAGGTACTCCCTCCGCCCAGCTGACTCTATTTTGTGTCAAGTTGACAAAACCTAACCAGCACTTGGGATGAACCTTAGGCTGCTGCACATGCTGGGCACTCGGGATTAAACCTTAGGCTGCTGCACATGCTGGGCACTCGGGATTAAACCTTAGGCTGCTGCACATGCTGGGCACTTGGGATTAAACCTTAGGCTGCTGCACATGCTGGGCACTCGGGATAAACCTTAGGCTGCTGCACATGCTGGGCACTCGGGATTAAACCTTAGGCTGCTGCACATGCTGGGCACTCAGGATTAAACCTTAGGCTGCTGCACATGCTGGGCACTCGGGATTAACTTTAGGCTGCTGCACATGCTGGGCACTCGGGATAAACCTTAGGCTGCTGCACATGCTGGGCACTCGGGATTAAACCTTAGGCTGCTGCACATGCTGGGCACTCAGGATTAAACCTTAGGCTGCTGCACATGCTGGGCACTCGGGATTAACTTTAGGCTGCTGCACATGCTGGGCACTCGGGATTAACCTTAGGCTGCTGCACACATTAAAACCAGTGCTATACCACTAAACTTCTTGCTCAGTTCTATTTCTGAATATTTTTGAGGTTCAGTTTAGACAGAGTAAAATGCACAAGTTGTAGTGTATCGTTTAGTGAGTTTGGGCAAATACGAACAGCTGTGTAGCAAACACTCCTATTGAGTATAAACCGTTTTCATCACCCTGGGAAGCTTCCTGAGTCCCTTGAAGTTGAGCCCCGCTTCACCACCATAGCTGAGACAACACCCGTTTTGGCTTCTATTCCTGTAGCTTGGTTTGGTTTGCTCCAGTTGAGAGAGGCCACTAGCTTTGAGTTTCAAGGTGAGAAATGACAGGTGATTGACACTAATGAATACCGAATCACAGAGCCATTATTGTGTGACACGCTGTGCTGTTGAACTCATCCCCAATCCAACTGCTCCACGGCCTTCTAAATTCTTGACTATTGCTTTTTTGTCATGTGTGTGAGGAGGTCAGAGGTCAACCTCCGAGGCTTCCTTTCCTTCAGCGTCTAAGGAAGCAGCTAGTCCAGTCCATGTGGTAGCATGGCCCAAATCTGTGCTGGCTTCTCCCCCTTCTCCACAAAAGTTATCAGACCTGGCTGCAGGATTTGTCTTCCAGCTTCTATGGATGTCTGCTGCCGTCAGCATGTCGGGGGCTGGGTAACTTGAGGCTGGATCGGTGAAATACTCAGGGCGTTGAGTTCTACTCAGACAGGGGTGGGCCAGGTCTTCAGGTACACAGGGCTGGAGTTCATAAGCAGGAAAAACGGCTCTGCAGCCAGGGTCAGCTGGCCCTGCCTGTCTGCCCCAGCATCTTGTGATAAAATCACAAGTAGTTAGACTCCACAGCAGAAAGGCGGCAGCAGAGGTGAGGTGGGATGGGCTTTTCTTGGGTTACGTAACTTGACCCCACCATTTGCTACTTGGAATTCTGTCTCAATTTCTCCGAATATAAAATGTAATAATAAAACCTGACTTAGGGGCTTTTTGTGAAGATCACGTGGGAGAAGATTTGGCTATGCTCAGAGTAAAATACTGGATGCTCAATGATGTTGGTTGTCGTGGCCATTACCCACAAGATTCCTCAAACGTCACTTTTTTTTTTAATCCGAGTATCCATGTTTATGTCAGCGTTAGTCATGGTGATGGAGTCAACCTTATTGTACATCAACTGGAGAAAGAGAAAACGTGGCACATAGTCCGCAAACCTTCCGTTCCCCAATCCTGCCAATTCCCACCTCCTGACAGTATGATTTCCTTTCCCTGTCATCTCACCTGACCCTCTTTAGTTCCACTCTCTTAACCGTCCACTGCCAACCCGGACCTCTTCAAATTCACCACCAGTAGCCTCTGAAACAAAGTCTGAGTTCTCGCTGGGACCCTGGAGTATCTTCTCCTCTAGGCAAGCTCAAGCTCCCTTGTGTGGCCTTGGAGAGCCTTCTACCTGTCTGTGTCTCTCCTCTGTTGGGCTCTACCGCTTGACTCCAAGCTCAGTCCCTGAGCTCACACTCCTCCATCAGGCTGTCCTACAGACACACTGGATGTACCTGCAGCCCCTGTCCCTCACACTCCACCATCAGACTCTCCTACAGACACACTGGATGTACCTGCAGCCCCTGTCCCTCCATCAGAGTCTCCTACAGACACACTGGATGTACCTGCAGGCCCTGAGCTCACACTCCTCCATCAGACTCTCCTACAGACACACTGGATGTACCTGCAGCTCCTGTACCTCACACTCCTCCATCAGACTGTCCTACAGACACACTGGATGTACCTGCAGGCCCTGTCCCTCACACTCCTGCTTTCCTTCACTAGGACAGTCATCTTCTTAGACAGACTCTCCCAAGCCTCTTCCTGGAGTAAGGAATGGCCTAGTCTACTTTGTCCCTGTACCGTTATTCTTGGTGGAGGACTTGACTTCTGTGAGCATAGAAGCTGTGGGTCCTTAACTTGGCATCTTCCTGTCTCCCAGTGCCTGACTCTGCATACGTTAATTCAACTAAGGGGATGAAATTACCTTGTTCAATGACATCACATTTGGCCAAGGAGTTGGTTAGAGTTTTGCATTTAAACCATCCTGATAGTGTGTGGAGCAGGGATTTCATGTTATGAAGTTCAGAAGTTACTGGCCAGGGAAGCTGGTGACTGATACCTCCCTTTGGAACCATCTAGAGAGATTTGCTATGGAAAGAAATCTCCTTGCTTAGAAAGTAACTAACAACTTTTAAAAAAATGCTCTTTGCAGTGTACCAGCTCAAAGGATTGTTTGGGTCTGCCTCTTATTTACTCCTGGCCAAGTGGGCATCTCAGGCAGTCAGGTGGGGCTGGGTTCCAGACCAGGGGTGGAGGGAAGGGTGTAGAAATGCGCATGCATCTATCTTTCAGCTGCATTTAGCCATTCTTTAGAGAATTTTTTCCACTCAGCACCTGTGAGGATACATTTCAGATAACTGCTGGTGCATATTCAAGTGTGTATAGCATAGCAAGCCCTGCCTTAAGATTTCACATGTACTGACTCATTCAACATCTCAAGATAATTCAACAGAGCAGATGTTTGGTGTGTGTGTGTGTGTGTGTGTGTGTGTGTGTGTGTGTGTGTGTATTGTTCAAATGCAGAGGCCAGAGGAGCACATTGAGTGACTTCTTCCATCTCTGTCCACTTTATTGACTTGAAACAAAATCTCCCATTGAATGGGAAGCTTGCTGTTTGGTCTAGGCAGGCTGGCCAGCAAGTCCCAGGGGGCTGCTTACCTCTGCCCCCCAATACTGGGTTACAGGCACACATGCCCATAGTACTTTGTGCTTTTTAAAATGGGTACTGGGGATTCAAACTAGGTTCTCTGGCCAGCAAGCCCCAGGGATCTGCTTGCCTCTGCCCCCAACACTACATATTTCATTTCACTGCTACATATCTACCTGAGTGAAAAGAAGTCACGTGCCTCCTTTAAGACATACACATACATTTTCACAGCCATTTTATCTGTAATAGTTCCAAACAGGAAATAAATGAAATGTTTATTGGCAAGCAAATGCACAATGGAAGTGTAGTCTATGTATTACATAAAATGGAATACTAATTGGCAGGAGAAAATAACAGTGACTAATAACAAGAATAAATCTCAAAATAGCACAATAATTGAAGTAAGGAAGGCACAACACACTGCACAGTCCTACTGTGAGTAAGTCTGTAGTGAGTGGCAAAGAGCATGTCCGTGGTGACCTTGGGATGGGACTGGAGGGATGGATAGACTGAGAAGCATGTGGGGTAATTTTGGGGTGCTGTTGAAAATGTTTTGTGGATTGATAATCTTATGAGAATGCATAGCCATCAAATCTGTATGCTTTGAATGAATACTAAATTATTTCTCAATAATGTTGATAAGGAAAAACTTTAAGGTAAAGCTAGTAATGAAGCTTATACCTTGTAGAAGCTATCCCTCTTTGTATATGTTGTATTTCTATCCCCCTCTCTCTTCATTTATAAACATATGGGTAGCGCAATGGATGGGAAAATGAAATGAAAGTACACTTATGGGAAAACATATCCGCATCACCTACACAGTGACATAGCACTCTATGAGTGAAGTATAGAGCTAAAATACGTATTTTTAAGGCCTAGAAGAATCACTAAAAATAACATAGTGTATGCTGGTTAAGTACCTAGATTAGGCTGTCTTCTGGGGGCTGTGATGACTGATGTGGAAGAGCCCAGCCCACTGCGGGTGGTGTCACCCCTTGGTAGGTAATCCTATGTTGTATAAGAAAGTTGGCTGACCTGAGCAGGAGACAGCCAGGGCGCAGCTTCCTCCATGGTCTTTCTGCTCTGGGTTCCTGCTCTAACTCACCTAGTGATGGACTGGAAGTGTGAGCCAAATAAACCCTTTCATCCCCAAGTCACTTTTGGTCATGGTTTTATCTCAGCAAACCAGAACACAGTTTAAAGGTTGATTGTGGATCTCTGGTTTCTCTTAGGAGCACATAAATATTTTCCTCTTTAGAAGTTAATGGTGGAATATGATAGATGGGATTGAGTAAGACAGGAGTAGATGGGGGAAGGGAACAAAGAGTGTAGGAATAAACAGCAAATAATTTCAAGGTGGAATTTTAAACTCATTTTGTTGAGAGTTCCAAAATGGCTACCTAAACGAGACCTAAACAATGACAACACCAGTTACCATCCCAATGTGGATGGGGAAATATCGCAGGATACCGTGTGACCATACTTCAGTGTACTAGTCTGGAAATTTCCATTAAGTTTTAGATCCTGAGACGTTGGTTCCACACTTGGCATGTTGGCCACCCTTGACTTCAATGCCCATGCCTAGGGCCTTTTCTGTGTCCTAGAGTTCGGCTGACTACAGAGAGAATTCAGGAAAACCTTCACACCGAACATTAGTTCTATGACAACTTGTTAAAAGAACTGGAGACGAGACCACAGTGAAGGCATTCAAAGAAGAGAGTGAAAGAAAACCTAGCCCTCTTCAACTACGGCGTTTTGAAATACAGAAAGAGAATAAGAATTGTGGAGGTGAAGGGCACATACAGGGAGACCAACAAACATGACGTTGTGTAGATGTCACACCCACAGATGGCTGAAAACAAGGAAACGGGCGAAAACATTCTGAAGAAGGAGTTAGTCACATCTACATTAGCTTCTGGCTACTGCTGTAACTATAACTGTTCCCACCTCTTGGAATCCGTTCCAATACCCCATGGATGCCTAGAGCCGTGGGTGACAGCAAACCCTACATATACTAGTTTTTCATACACACCTATAATAAATCTATATAATTTATGAAATTGGGCAATGTAAGAAATTAGCCGCAGTAACTAATAACAAAATAGTATGATTGTAACTATGTGTTGTAAAGATGTTCTGTGGATGTGATTCATCTCTCTTTCAAAATGTCTGATTGTACTGCGCCCACCATTCTTACGGTGTGGTTAAGGCAGTGCCTGAGAGGTGGTCAAGTGGGAGGAGTGGTATGGGCATTGGCATGCCGTGCCAGGCATCCACGCAGAGGTTTCCTGGGCACAAGCACCTCAGCAGGACCATAGTCAGTCAGATAACTACGACTCCCACAAGTCACTGGTGAGTGGCTAGAATGGATACGATTCAGATCCGTGAGAAATCATTTGTGTTCCAGACAAGGCACAATGAGATTCTGTGAGGTTTTAGCATGCTGCCCAGGATGGCGTATTGTTTAAAACATAGGAGCTGTTTATGTTTGGAATCTTCCGTTGAGTATTTTCAGATCCTAGTTGACCACACTTCAGTTGAACTGTGGAAGGCGCAACTGCAATCCACAGACTTGGTGGCACAAAACAGCACAGCGTTATACTCTTACAGTTCTGGGAGTTGGAAGTCAAAATGAGGCCTGCTGGCTTAGAAATCAGGGACTTGGCAAGTCTGCCTTCCTTTGGAGACTCGAAGGAGTGTCCACATTCTTGACCTTTTAAAAGCTTCTGGGGGCTGCCTCATTGCTTGTCTTGCCCCTCCTTCCATCTGCAAAGCCAGCAATGTCCACTTGCTCCCTAGGGCTGCATCACCTCGGTTCTTCCCTCCTCTTCTTGTCTCTAGCCCCGTCCTCTCACACACAGACACTTGTGTTCACCTCAGCCCAGCTGTATCCCCCAGGACCCTGGTTTAATCACATCTCCCAAGTCCCTTTTGCCACATGAGATGACACACACACGAGGTTCCAGAGGTAGGAATATGCCCTTCTTTGGGGACCGTTATTCTACTTCCTATACAATCCATGGAAGAATTTCTAGTAGAAGGGGACTTTAAAAAATGACCACCTCACAAGGTATGCAAAACTTATTGCATAGTCAGTAGAAGAAAATAATATGGAACACGATCCTATACATAGACAGAGAAGCATGGAGCAGAGGCCAGCGTTAGCGACGGGGCTTAGGGACTGAGTGCAGAAATGTGCTCTCGGGCTGGGAGTGAAGGAGAGCATTTACAAGCAGAGAGTGATGTGGTGATGTGCAAATTTGGTGGTAGTGCAGAGTGACAGTTTTGAAGGGGATCTTGGGTGGTAACTGGGGCTCGTGCGTGCTTCTTCCGTGTGGGTGTGACACACTGCTGCACCCACCACACGTTGTCTCTCCTTTGTCTCGCAGGCATGCGGCCTTTGTCCTGGATGAAGACATCTTCCAGGGGAGGGATCTCATCAACAGGCGCTCACTACAGGCTCTAATGGCTGGGCTGAAAGCCTACAGTACCTGGGAGACTATCAGCTGCCTCCAGGACTGTCGCGAATGCACCGGAGGCATGGTGAGTCCCTAAGCTGAGCAGGCCTGTGGGCCCCATGGTCACCAGATCTGCAGGGCTCTGCCCCGTACAGTATGTGTGGGGGAGCAGGACATGTTGGGCAAGAGAAGTCTTTGAATCTGAAGGAAACGGTCACTGTCCCCAGACTCTGGGTACTTAATATTAGGCTGTGGCTTGGCCCCTTACACGGTGTTGCAAAAACTGATGTGGACCATGTTGATGAAATGCTTGGCATGCAGTGGCTGGCTATGAGGATTACTGGTGAATGTCCTTGAACTGGAAGGTTGTGGTTGACAAGATAGAAAATGGCCACCAAAGGTTAGGATGCTCAAAGCGCCGCTCCATTAGTCCCATGGGTAGAACACAAGAAATGTCTCCAAGAGTTTCCAGCTCTGGGAAGGAAACAGTATTTGTAGTCTGCAGCAATGTCTCCAGCTCCAGGGTTGCCTGGACTGTGCGGTGAGGGAAATTAGGAGGGAAAAAGTGCAATGTGAGTCTCTGGGAGTTGAGGGGACTCAGAGAACAGCTGTGTTGTGTTGCCTTTCCCGGGAAGACAGCTGTTCATCCCAGATAGGGCGTGGATGGCAAACCAAAGACATGACGCTACTCAAGACCCGCTTGGTGAGCCAGTGAGTGAGGGCACGGGGGTTACTTACAGGAGCATGGGTGACGCAAAGGCATCCACACCACTGGAAAGCTCATTACTGGATTCCGGATGCATGCTAACATGCCTGGCTTTTACGTGAGTTGTGGGATTTGAACTCAGGTCTTCAACCCTATACAGCAAGTGCTTTTACTCACTGATTCATCTCCCTAGCCCCACGACATTGTTCATTCTTTACAAAATTCTTCCTAATTGTGTGACCCTTCTTTATGTCTTGGCGTATTTCTGCCCAGCCCGCTTCCTCTCTCCCCACCCACTTCACTCCCCAGGAGTGGCTGGCAACTCATGAAAATTACATCCCTGGGGTTCCCCATACAACTTTCACACAGCTTCCTTAGAATAAGTCTCCTTGCCCCAGCAACTGATTTTTACTTTTATAACTTTGGGGCAGGATCCTGTGAATTGTGCAGCTTTTGTCTGCTTTCTGGGTCTTCTTAGTCTCCAGGAAGGGATACTTCAGCTTAGAGAAGCATTTATACCACAGGAAGGGATCTGTATCAGACTCTTCCATGATCCTGAGAGCTGAGTGAAGATTCAAGAAAATGCCACCCTGTGTTGGACAATGCCAGTGAGAAGGTGGATCCCAAACAGTGTGTGTGTGTGTGTGTGTGTGTGTGTGTGTGTGTGTGTGTGTGTGTGTGTGAGGGGACAGGGCATGTGGATGTGGCATTGTGGATCTGTGACTCAGCGGTCAGACATTGGCTGGGGCAGTAATTGGGGTTCATCCCCAAAAAAAACACAGCATTGGTAAGCCCAAGAAATGCACCACTTCGGCCACACGCAGTCTGGACTCAGTAGTCCCTGCAGCTCCCAGGGGACACTTCCTAGGGGAGATGGAATGAACGAGCCCTGTTGGGCCTTTGGTCTGAATCTGATGCTGAATCTGGTTGAATAATACCTAAGACAACTGTATCTGAAAAAGTTTTGGCCTTTGGAGAAAGGGTCGAGAGAAAGTCAAGGAAAGTTCTAGAAAATCAAAGGGGAAGGATGTTTTGGAAATCTGTTTCTCAGAGTTGGGGAACCCTGTGGAGGGGTAAGTGGAAGGGGACAGAGCTACTGGCAGAGCCGGAGGGCTTCTCCATGAGCTATTGGGCTGGCTCATCAAAAAGCCAGCATGGCCGAGCAAAGCCATACCCAAGATGGAGGGGGTCCTGGAGGACACACGTGCATCTTCCCTACAGGACATTTTGAGGGAGACCCCTTGGAAAGGGAGAGTGAAGAATGGTGACCTTTGACCCTGGAGTACACCTGGGCCAGGTCCTCCAAGGTAGCTAGGGCAGTGACTCATTAGGGTCTCCCTTAAGGGAGTCTCCCTTAGGGACCTGACAAGTCAGAAGACTGATTCCCACCAGAAGCTGTGGGAGTTGGCTGTCTCTTCAGATAGGAGGGTGACAGCCACTGGGGACAGAATGTGGGATTCTAGAGTAAGGCTGGGTGAGCAGGTGGCAGGTGAGATCTGTAGGGATCCCTCAGGTAGTAGCTGTTCACAGGGGGCAATCAGGACACAGCTGGAACTCTAAACTGGCTCAGACCGTGTCCCTCTGAGAGGTACCTGAGCCCCACTGTCTGCTCACCCACCTGTGATCTTCTGGTCATCATCTAGTTCCTCCTCTGGCTCATCCTCTCTACCGTGGTTTGAATGTGGCTGTTTCCACTAAAGCTCATGTTGGGCCTTGGCTCCCTGATGCACTGGTATTGAGTGATGCCCAGTTTTGTGCAGGCCCAGGGCAGGTGACCTTAACTGCTATGGGTTCATGAATTGTGTCACACTCAGAAAATAGTTTTTTTTAAACCCTTATCTCTATCATCTGGTTCTTATATCCTTTCTACCACCTCTTCTGGATATTCCTTGAGCCTGAGTAAATAATATAGATGTCTTGTTGAAGGCTGAGTGCTCATCAATCATGGCTACAGCAGTCATGAGTCTCTCTATTCACTGCAAAGAGAAGTTTTTCTGATCCAGGCTTAGAGTAGCACATATCTATGAATATAAACATAAATATTTAGAAGGCAATATTCTGTGATGTCAAATTATGGAAACAACAGTAGTGAGTCCTCTCCAGTGCTGGGATTACATGTATGTGTCACCACACACTCTCCAGTGCTGGGATTACAGGTATGTGTCACCACACACTCTCCAGTGCCGGGATTATAGGTGTGTGTCACCACACACTCTCCAGTGCTGGGATTATAGGTGTGTGTCACCACACACTCTCCAGTGCTGGGATTATAGGTGTGTGTCACCACACACTCTCCAGTGCTGGGATTACAGGTGTGTGTCACCACACACTCTCCAGTGCCGGGATTATAGGTGTGTGTCACCACACACAGCTTTCTGCATGGGTGCTGGGAATCTGAACTCAGGTTCTCATCCTTGGACAGCAAACACTTCACTTACTGAGGCACCATTACTCTTTAGAGAGAAAACGCCAGCACCAGGCTTAGGGTAGTCACGATCAAAGCGAGTGCCCGACTGGAAGCTCATTTTGGGGGGACGCAAATTTGTTGCCATGTTTAGTATGGGAGCAGGAAACGAGGAGAGGAGGAGAAATCATCCAATATGCCAAGATATGAACCTACTTGGCACTGATCTTTGCCTTGTCCCTCACCACAAGCAGTCCTCTTAACCTGTGAACCCCCCCCCCCTTAACTGCTGGCTTTCATATTCGTCACCTAGTACAAGTGACATCTAGAAAGGGCAGCTTATTTCCCCTGTGAAGCCATTTTATAGCCACATGTATTAGACTACTTTTCCTAATTATAAAAACAATGCATGCCCTCTGTGGAAGTTTTTGAAAATACAGAGAAGCACACAGAAGAAAGTGAGTGTATGCTACCCCTATGCTTCCAAGCTATGGCTGTTTTCTGAGCCTCATTCTTTCTATGCACTGTGTGTGTTTCGGGTTATAACCGCTCCTCACACCCATGAGTTGGTAGGGACAATGCTTCAGATCTCACTTATTTAATGTAGTTTTAATGACTGGTACCATTTATGATGGAGGCGTAACATAATTCAACAACTAACCTTCAGATATGTAAAAATTTTCATTATTATAAAAGTATTCTAGCACCTAACTTTGGTGGTGATTTTTGTGCATATTCTGTTTTCTTGGGATCCTATGTTTAAACAAAATTGACACTGTGAACAAAGGTTATGCTTATTTCTACTCCCACCAGCAGTCCAACAATGAAGCTTAATCGTTTCTAGATCAGTGACTTTCAAGTTCTCTCAGTTGTGACCCCAAATAAAAGGTACATTTTTTTTAATCACAATCCAAAAATTCCACACATACATACATGGAATCGGAAAAACATGAGAAATTTTCATGTAATGACACTGGCCTTTCTATCCTGATGTGTTCTAATGATTTCTTTTTATTTTAAGAAGAGCAGGTCACTGTGCATTACCTTGACCTCATGACCGGCTAGTGTGTCACAGCTCGCAATTTGCAAAACACAGCCAGCCTCACTGAGCAAACCTAGAGTCCTGCCCCTGGGTAAGCCGGGGCTTGCCACAGTGTGTATCCCTAAAGCTGCAATGTTGGGGGATACATTGTTTATCCCAGGCTCTGGGATACCTTCTGTGACTAGACTGTTTCTAATTTCACTTGTTGGTACTTAAGATTTTGTTTTTGAAGGTGAGGAAGAATGAGGGCCCCTAATTATCTCCTGAGATCCAACCATTTTTTCCCTACCTGCCTACATGTTCTAGTCCAGACCCCAGGCCATCCAATTAGGACAAAATTATACACAAATGATGGGGAGAAGTGGCAGAGATATTGGGTGAGGGTCCAATGACCTTTCCCACCCTCTCCTTCTCTGAGAGAATGTCAACAGCTCACAGGCCTGAAAGTGATGGGCTCTTAGCTGATCTCAGGAAGATGGCCGCAGTTTGGCTCAAAGGATAGCTCCTTACAAGTGTGAGGGCATGCCTCAAAGCTGAGCAAACCGTCTCTCAGAAGTACCGAGGCACAGTGCTCAGTGCTCACATTGGTCTGGAATGGTTGTTTTCGACACTTTAAAAAAAGAAATGCTCCATATGAAAGGATTACCTGTAAAATTGACAGCAAATTTCTCACTGGGAACAAGGCAAGTCAGAGGATGTGGAAAAGCACTTTTAAAAAATTATGAATGGGACAAAAGCAACCTAAACTTGTACACCCAACAAAATTATGTTTCAAAAACAGAGGTATAATAAAGGTGCATCACCCAACTGCAAAAGTTGAAAGAATTAGTCAGCAACAGGCTTTTGCTGTAGGAAATATTAAGAGAAATTCTTTGGGTAAAACAAAAGGGTCGTAGCATAAAAAGTATATTAGTAAGTGCCTGGATAAACAAATAAAGTGTTTTCTCAGTATTTAAATCACACACACACACACACACACACACACACACACACACACACACACCCCAGCATTTTGGAAACAGGTCTCACTGTGTAGCCCAGACTGGTCTCTTGCTCCTCTAAGCATTGGGATTATAGGTGTGCACCACTCTGCCCAGTTTAAATATCTTTAATGAGCAGATTACTTAAACAAAAGTGATAACCTTGTAGCCTGAGGTTAAGATGTAAGTGCGGCATGTCAATCCTCTGACCTTTGGCTGAAATCAAATGTAATGTAAGATGCGTGAGTGTAGTACAGAGAGCAGAGGAAAAGAACTCCACTATTGCAAGGTTCTCGGGCCACACACACGGCCATGAAACGTCACTTGAAAGTATATTGGGAACAATTAGAGGTGAATGCAGGCTGAGTTTTCCTTGTGTGGGATGTTTAGGACCAGGAGTGTTTCAGGTTTGGGGATTTTCTGGATTTTGGAATATTTTCAAAGACTTTCCTACATTGGAATGCTGAAGCACTTTGAAATCTGAAGCCTTTTTCAGATTTTAGAGCTTTTGGGATTTCCGATTTTTATACTATAAGCACTGAGATCTCTGCCAGAATAATACAAGATGTATAACCAGCATGTGATTAAAGTGGAGTTTGAACAATATAATACTGAAGTGATCAGAAAGAAGGCAGGGAAGCAGTCAGAATACTGAGCCAGAGATGTTAAATGGCTTGTCTTTAAGCACTAAATGGTGCCCCAGCCTGACTCAGAAGCAAAACCCCCCTTTTTATAGCCCTGGTTCATCTGCGAATTGGGTATGGCTGGCTCACTCTCCACTCAATAAAGAATGTGAGTGACAAGGAGCAGGAAGGACTCACAAAATAGCTGAGTCCTGCCTAATGGGTGAGGATTTGAATCTGACCTGTGACTTTGCAATTCTATGGACTTGGCCAGGCCCCTCACCTGAGCCTGTTTCCAGGAGTCTAGAGGCCACAGCAGAGGGAGTCCACCCACTGGGCCGGATCCTTCTTTTTCTATTGGCCCCTTTGAGACAGCTCCCTGATATTTCCTTCAGCGGGAGGTAAGATGGGATGCAGTTACATTACTCACCCCAGTCCTCTTCTGTGAGTCGGGGAGGGGCTGGAACTGGAGTTGGCAAAGCCAAGGCTGCTTTTGGAATGCTGCGTTTCAGCTTCTAATCTTGGTATGTAAGTGAAGAACCAAATTGGCCTTCTTCCTATGTGATGAAAACCCTTCACTTTGCGTTGTGGAGAGCTGGCCACTGAGAGCTTTACTCTGCTGCCTCTGCTTGGTCACATGGCCAGAGCTCCTGTCACCCACATCTTCCTTTAAGGATTGATGGGGTCAGTCAAGTTCTCAGGACTGCTGATACTTACACATTGACTCTTTATCCAGTTTGAGCACCTCCATTGGATTCTCTAAACTCATCCAGTAGAGGAGGGGAGAAATGGCCTTGGTTTTACACTTCTGCCTTTGTGGATATGTGGAAGAGGTATCTCGTCATGGCAGAGGTATCACTGTGTTTGGACCCTCATGGTCAAGGCTCTGACCTTGGCTCTTCCCACTGACGCCTCAGTTTCTCGACTCTTAAATCCCAGGACCTGAGTAAGCATTCAGTAAATACAGCCAGTCCTCTGCACCCATGTATCTCATCCCCGGCTTTTACCAACTGCAGATTGAAAATATTGAGAAAATAATTGTGCCTGAACTAGACACGTTCAGACTTCTCCTTCTTATAATGACTCCCTAAGCAATATCATATAACAACATTTACATAGTATTTACATAGCACTAGGTCTGGGAAGCAATCTATAGGAGGCTGTGCAAAGGTTAGATGTAAACACTATGCTGTTTTATATAAAGGATTTGAACATCCACGATTAGGGTACCTGCAATAGGTTCTGGAGCTAATCCTCCACAGACACCAA
This sequence comes from Peromyscus eremicus, assembly GCF_949786415.1. Taxonomy (NCBI): domain Eukaryota; kingdom Metazoa; phylum Chordata; class Mammalia; order Rodentia; family Cricetidae; genus Peromyscus; species Peromyscus eremicus. The sequence continues at coordinate 101,752,074 of NC_081419.1, forward strand.
GGGACAACCATACCTGGTTCTCCTTATACTGAAGGACCACTGTACCTGATCCTCCTTATACTGAAGGACCACTGTACCTGGTTCTCCTTATACTGAAAGACCACTGTACCTGGTTCTCCTTATACTGAAGGACAACCGTACCTGATCCTCCTTATACTGAAGGACCACTGTACCTGATCCTCCTTATACTGAAGGACCACTGTACCTGATTCTCCTTATACTGAAGGACCACTGTACCTGATCCTCCCTCCTTTCTCTTTTATGGGGTGACATAACCGATCACACTGATGAATCCCAACATTTCCTCTTCCTTCTCCTGTTCTCCATCACAACTTATTGACGTGGGAGCCACCTGGTTGGAGTCCTCAGGATAAGGCTGTGGACTATGGAGGCTGAGTCCAAAGCCTCAGGGCCTACAGAAACAGTCCTGGGGTTCTGACACAACTTGGGGGTCTTGCTGTCTCCTTAAAAGGGTAGAGCCCTTTGGGGGGTAACTGTACCTGGATGCCCATAGCCACATCTTGTGTCCTCTGTCTGGACCACAGAAGGTACCAGTCCTGTGCTCACTGCGTCCCTGAGACCAGTTTCCCCAGGAGGATTTTATGTCCTGCTTCCACCCATAGCCTGCTTATTCTGCTCTCACTGCTCCGTTTCTCCTCTGCGTGTTCCAGAATCCCACAGAGAAGAACAGAATTGGCAAAAGGAGAGTAAAGAAAGAATGGAACAAAACTGAGCAAGCCAGTCTCCTAGGAGATGTGTGATCCAGCATAGTGATAAGGTTATCAGCAAACATGTCTTGACCCTGCCTTTTATGTTCCACATGGAGCTGCTGTTTGCTGTTCAGGGATAAAATGCAGCTGGATGAAGCCTGAGTGATTACATTCAGTGATTGCATAAGAAAACACTGAGCTGATGCTTGTAAACTGAAAAATGAGAGGAGTATGATACATAGCCCCTGCTTAGCCAGCCGACTTCATCCTAAGGCCGATTCCTCAGAGAGATCCAACAGCACCTCATTTGTCTGGCACCAACCAACTTTGGGATAGTTCCAAGGCCTGACATAAACAGAACAGATATCTGGGAAGCCCAGAGATGTCTAGAAGCCTGCGCTCTGGAGCGAAAGCCCCACTCCACTCCTGAAGGTGCCTGGCCAGTCTCTGCTGTGAGCAGTGTTGGTGCTCACACTTGGTTCCAGCTCAGGTACTCTGCAGTGGGAGGTTCGAGGTTCTTTGAGTGCAGGTGGCTAAAAGCACCCAGGAGAACCTGCTGGGCTCAGAAGATTCGAAAGAACTATACTTTATTAATTTTTTTTCAAAACAGGGTTAAACAGCCCTAGCTGTCTTGGAACTTGCTTTGTAGACCAGGCTGGCCTTGAACTCACAGAGATCTGCCTGCCTCTGCCTCTTGAGTGCTGGGACTAAAGGTGTGCACTATCACGCCTGGATAAGAACTATACTTTAAAAAAATGGCTTAAAAAATCCAAGAACATAAAAAACAAAAGCAAAAACAATCCAAGAACACAGAGGACCCCCAGCCGGCCCTGAGAAGGAGTCTAATGTCACTAGGAACAAGGAGGTCACCCTGTCACTTAGCAGTGCAGGCTCTGTGTGGCCAAACAGGCTAGCACCCGAAGGTTGGTCACCCATCCTTTCAGGTCCTATAGACGTATCATCTCCTGGAGCAGCCGTTCTCAACCTGTGGGTCATACCAGACATTTACATTGCTATTTATAACAGTAGCAAAATTACAGCTATGAAGTAGCAATGAAAATAATCTTATGGTTGGGGGTCACCACAACAAGAGGAAGTGTACTAAAGGGTCACAGCATTAGGAAGGTTGAGAAGTACTGGCCTAGAGTTTAAAAAGATAGCATTTATTTAAATCCTTAGCTTTCACAGCAATCTGAAGGATATGTACCTTTCAAAACAGGCAAGTAGGTCAGCCTGACTCAGATCTGTGATGACAGAGACTGTTTGGCTCCCTGTCCAAACTGTGCAGGGGAAACAGGGCCAAGAAAAATCCTGGCTTGTGCCTGGGTCACGTGTTGTGAGTGGTGCTGCTGAAGGATTCTGGCTCAGAAAGTCGTGTTGGCTGGGACTGCATTTGTGTGTAGGGTTAGAGCACGCTGCAGGTTAATGTCTGCTGCAGTGTGAGGGTCTGCTGCAGTGTGAGGGTCTGCTGCAGTGTGAGGGTCTGCTGCAGGTTAGGGTCTGCTGCAGGTTAGGGTCTGCTGCAGTGTGAGGGTCTGCTGCAGTGTGAGGGTCTGCTGCAGTGTGAGGGTCTGCTGCAGTGTGAGGGTCTGCTGCAGGTTAGGGTCTGCTGCTGTGTGAGGGTTTGCTGCAGTGTGAGGGTCTGCTGCAGTGTGAGGGTCTGCTGCAGTGTGAGGGTCTGCTGCAGCTGAGGGTCTGCTGCAGTGTGAGGGTCTGCTGCAGGTGAGGGTCTGCTGCAGTGTGAGGGTCTGCTGCAGTGTGAGGGTCTGCTGCAGTGTGAGGGTCTGCTGCAGTGTGAGGGTCTGCTGCAGCGTGAGGGTCTGCTGCAGTGTGAGGGTCTGCTGGATTTCACGATAATTCAAGTAACTGGGGAGCAGGTTGAAGAGCCCTTACTCAGTGCTCAATGTATGAAATGTCAAACCTTCAGAGAAGGGTTTCTAGGGTCCACATGTTGATTTTGTTGTGGACAACACTTGTGACTCTGTCAGCCACAGTCTGCTCTGCATTATCCCTACTCTTCTAGAATTCGTCATGACGGCTGACCAGCTCTTTGCCTTTCTAGTTTAGTTTTCAGAAACCCCTTTCTTAAGTATCGAGATTCCTCCAGAAGATTCCATTGCCTTAGAGCTCTGGACTGAACCTCTTTTTAGAATCTCCTTTCACTTTCTGAGTGTTACATAGACAATACCTAGTCTACTTACAGTGATATAGAAAGACAACACAATAAAAATCACTTTATAATTTAAATGATTTCTCAGCATTATTCCAAGAGAAGAGGAATCAACTCTTGCTTTTCAAAAGAAATTTTAATTTTGAAGTGAAATTGCTGATAATGTGTGTGTGTGCACACACTGTAAGGCACATACCATATGTGGAGGCCTGACGGGGCACGGAACTCAGGCCATTACATTTGCTACAGGCCTTTTTATCTGCTGAGCCACCTCACTGGCCCAGAAGGTTTCATTTTTTTCCTGCCTTATTCTGAGCCCCTGAAGCATCAAGTACCTGGGGCTGTGTCGATGTCCAAGGAGCAGGGATTGTTAGTTATCCTGTGACTTTGCCACGGCTAGAACGACAAGGGGTAAGATGTCATCTCCCCAGATCTAGTGAAAGGAGCAGATGTTCTAAACCAGACCTTTACCTGGCACCAGGTGTGGTGATGCACACCTGTAATTCTGGTTCTAGAAACATAGGCAGGCAGGAAGGTCCATGAGTCCAAGGTCACTGGGCTTCACAGTGAAACTATCTCAAATACATACATACATAATACACACACACACACACACACACACACACACACACACACACACACGGCAAAGAGTGGCTCATAAGTGGGGCCAGTTTCTGAGGATGGGCCCTTGCACGTGGGCAGGTGAATTCCCAGGGAGGAGGGCTCTATGCAGGGGTAGGATCGGTGGGGAAATAAAAAATAAGATAAATAAATACATAAATTAGTATGTTTTTTAAAATTTAAAGACAAATATCAGACTTTCCAAATCCCAGGCTCCTGTCCCTGATTTAGGATGTTTTTGAGTGTGTATGTTGGAAGGCCATGGAACTTTGTTCCTTGGCTCTCTGTGTTAGTGATTCACACTTAATTCTTATTTAGCATAATACACGTTTTTTTTTTTTTTTTAAACAAGGCTCTTTGTCTTTTGTGATTTTTTCAGTCACTGTGGTGGGGGTGGGGGAATCATCCCTGTATATGAAAGTTTCTGTGTCATCACTGTGACAGTCTTGTGTTAATGGGTCCCATCTTGTTAGACAAATTAGAGTGTGCTCCTAACAGGCAGTAAAACTGCCCCTTGTTACTGATAAAGAAAAGAGAAATTGTTACAATGACCCAGGGATAATTAATTTCATTGGCAATATTCCTCTGAAAAATCTCAGCCCAAACTTCTTAGGGGCGAAAGTAAGGTGAGTATAAGTTTTATACAGAGTGGAGAGCATCCAGACGTAGGGGTGAATAACGGATGTGCTGGCATGGAACCGGAGCCGCCTTGCCAAATTTGGAATCTGTTGTGCACTTCTTTCCTCTCTCGTGAGATAACCCATAACTCTCTAAATGAACCCACCCTGTATCAGGGTGGAACTAAATGGAGTGGAAGCCGTAAGGCTTCACAGTTGACTTCAGAGAGGTGATCACATCAGCTGAGATCCTTCTGGGTGAAAGTAAGAGAGACTCGTTACTACTTACTCAAGCCAGAATAATTCATCTTAGGAGGGGAGGGGAAAGAAAGAAGCAGCAGAGAGGGTGAGGAGGAGGGCAAGGAGGAAGGGAGGAGGGAGGGCAGAAATTCACGTCTCACGAGAGCTAAGAGCCAGGAAGGGTCGGGAGCCCCCACATCCATCCCTCCAGATTCCTAGACTCAGCCTTTGCATCTCTAGGTGTCTGCCTGTTCTTGTTCTTTCCAGTATCTGTGACTTCCCTTTGGCTATGGAATATATAGGCTGAACAGTAATGCAAAACCTCAAAAGTCTGAAATGCTACAACCCAGAAAACTTTTTGACTTTTAACATGATAACACAAGGTGAAGAAAAAAAAAAAATCTCACACCCAACCTTCCTGACATGTGGAAGCTAGAAGACAGGCACACTGAACACTGTGTAAAACGACCTTTAGACTGTGTGCACGAGGTACATAGGAAGCGCGCGTTTTGTGTTTCAAATTGGATTCCACCCCCAGGTGTCCTAGCTTGCTTTCTGTATCTGTAATAAGACACTAAAAACAACTTGCCCATCCCAATCAGATTCTATCATCGCAGGAGCCAGGGCAGGCAGGCCTTCCGGAAACTGAGCATCTATTACACTCTCGACAACAGCTTTCTGGTGTATGTAACTAACCCTCTGTCACTGATGCAGAGACATGTTGATCTTGCATCCAGTGACCACATTAAACTGTCATAATTGTCCTAATAATTGGTTTATAGTTTTCTGGCTTTTTTTTTTAAAAAAGGATGATGATTGTATCACTTGTGAAAAATGATAGCTTTGCTTCTTCCTTTTCAATGTTGGCTTTTATTTCTTTGTCTCTTACTATGGAAGTGGTGAGGATTTCCTGTAGTGGTAGCTGCTTACATGCCTTCACATTTTATTCTTGACTTTAAGGTGGGCGTGCTTAATGCATTGGTGTGGGAACTTTGCACAAACTATTGATTGATTCTCTTGAGAAAGGTCTGTGCTGTCATTTGAGTATGGAGTGTTCCCCCATAGGTTCATAAGCTTACTGGGGGCACTGTGTCGGTGGGTGTGGGCTTCCATGGTTCCCCTTGCTGCTCTCTTTCTGCTTCCTGCGCACAGATGCAATGGTCAGCCGGCTTCCTGCACGTGCCACCCTGTGTTTCCCACCACGATGGGCTCTATCCCTCCGGAGCTATAAGCTGAAACAAGCCCTCTCTCCTTGAGTTGCTTTCTGTTAGGGCATTTTATCACAGCGATAGAAAGTAAACTGATATAGTCTGTTTTACTCCTGGTTTAGGAACAGATGTGTGCGTACGTGGGTTTATATTATTGGTAGGTTTTTAAATCTAGGTGTATGGAATTATTTATCTGTATTTTTTATTGTGATGACAACATCTTTTTCTCTCTGAAGTCTGTAACATGGTGGATATATGTTAATAGAGACTCTTAGTCACCAAACCTTGAGCTTGTGGATGTGAAACAGCTTAGCTGTCCTACTCAGGTGTAGTAGGTGTGCTGTTGATTTGCTAATTCAGGCTCGGGGTTTCCATCAGCAATTGTGAGTTAGGCTAGTGTGTGTTATTGTCCTCTGGTAGGGCCCTTATCTTGACTGGATATCAAGATGTATATTGTTCTCAGGGATAGGGAGATGGCTAAGAGGGTTAATGGTGTTCTGGATAAGCATGGGGATATGAGTTCAAATCCCTAGCACCCATGTAAAAGCTGGGTAAGTATAAGGCCAACTGTAATCTCAGATCCCAGGAGGCAGACACGGGGATCCCACAGACTAGCCTAATCAGTGATCTCTGGACTTGAGTGAGAGACCCTGTCTTCTGAGGAAGACACCTGTTGTCAACTTTGGACTTCTACATGCATACACACACACACACACACACACACACACACACACACACACACACCACACACACACGCAGACATCCCTTCCCCTGCCCCAAAAGATGCACCAACACATATATGTACATGCATGTGTACAAACATATTACATGTGTACAAAAATATTATACCCTCACTGAATTACTTCAAAGTGTTGCTCCTTTTCTCCCATTACCTGGAAAACTTTGCATGGAATTGAGCATTGAGTGATCTGTCCCTTGAATATCCAAGACAGACAGCTGTGGGTTGTACAGGCCTTGTTGTTTCTTTCTAGGAACATGTGAAATGAAGGCTTTGCTTCTTCAGTGGTTTAATCTGCTCATATTTCTTCTTTCTTCTTTGGGTCTGTTTTGATAATTTCCACTTCTCTGTAATTTTTGCATTTCTTCTTCGTTTAAAATTTTCCTGGTTAAAAAGTTCATAAACCCCGTTATACTTCTAATTCCTAATGCATCTATAATTACAGATCCTTTGTCGTTTCTACTGGCATTTCATATTTGTCTTATCTCCAGACTTACTTTGTTCTTATTATTTAAGTCATAAGCTTCTCTCTGTTCACTTTATTGCATCTGGTTTTTCTGTTCTACAGATTTTTTATTATTGTATTTCCTTCCATCTTCTTTGAGTTTATTTTCCTGCTTATAGTATCTTTCTAAAACTTTTTGCAATTACGATTTTTTGCATATGTATGTGTGGCATGTATGAGCATGTCTGTGTGTTCTTGCGTGTGTGGGTACACATATGTACAGGGGTACACATGTGTGTGTAGGCTCAAGACTTATTGCTATCCACCTTACACATCAAGGCAGGCTCTCTTGCTGAACCCAGGGCTTACTGTTTCATCTAGTCTGGCTAACCAGCTTGTTTTGGGGTTCCTCATGTCTTTAGGATTCCCAGAATCCACATAAAAGCTTGCCAGCTCACCTGTAATCTTGGCTCACACCTGGATAACAGGTGGGCTGGCATGCTTTTACGTGGCTCTGGGGATCTGAATCCTGGTTCTCAGCACTGCTGAACTGCTTCCCCAGGCCTCTTCTAGTATCTTAAGTGTTATTAATTTCCTTAATTTCTCACTTGTTAGAAGCATTTAATGCTATAACCCTTTTTCTGAAATACTGCTTTGACGTTATCAATTGTGGTCTAATGAAAAAAAAAACTTTATTCATTCTAAGTATGTTTTAATTTCCACCAACACTTACTGACTCATATGTTTATTGAGTGTTTTTCAATTTTCTGATGCCTGATACTTAAAGATGGCAAGAAATGCTTAACTGTTATTAAATTTTTAATTTGTGTCCAGAGCCCATCTTTGCACTTGACATTACTTAACATAAATTCTGACAACAGCCACACAAGACAGAGCTAGTATGACCCCAGTATTGTCTATATGAAACATAGGGTACAGGACACTTCAGCAATTTCTCCAAGACCACAGAGCAGCTGAGCAAACAGGTCTCATGTTCAAACCCAGGCTATTCAACTCAGGGCTAACTACTTCACAGTCATCATCTCTGTTACTGTTCTTCTTGATAATAATAGTTAGTGTTTATTCATTTTTTTCTGCTTAATTCTGCCACAGTGAGAGAACATGGGCAGTATAGCACAGACTTTCAAAAATTTGTCATGATCTACACATCAAGTGTGTGACATCGAGTGTGGTCAGGTTCCAGATCCATCTCAAAGGCATGCATGCTGTTATCTGGTACAGAGTCTTCAAGCTTGTTGGATAATGGCTCCTTGTAACTGTGTTGACCTCAGATTTTAATCATATTGAAATTATGTGATGATATGAAATTATTAGATGATCACACAGTCAGGCTTGCCTTATCTTCCTGGTGAGTTAAATCTTTGATCTTTAGACAGTGACTCTATCCCTAAAAAAATGCCTTAAGGTTAGACTATGGTTCAGGCCCTAGAGTTGTGGTTTGGAATTCCAGAGAGTATACCCCCTCCACCCAGTACTGGAGCTGTAAACTAACAAATCCCCCATCTTCTTGGGTGGGCACAGAGTTTTATCACCATACATGGTAGTCATCATTTTTCAGAAGGCTAGCTATTGGGAGGTGACTTTCTAGAACCCACCACCTGGCCTCAGCACCTGCTGCCCTCTTTGAAGTCATGTCTGTCCTTTGTTTATTCTCTGAGTTCTGACAGCCTGAACATTCTTTCTTGAAGACATTTCTCAAGCATGTTTTTGAGGATTTCTACTAAAACAATGTTGAAAACAGTATCTGGACGGCTGCATTGGCAGAGACGGATATCCTCTGTCCATACCAGACTTGTTTTTGTTACGCCACCCTGGATTCCCAGTGACTCAGTTCAAAGGGCCCTTACCCGCTCGGGCCCCCAGTAGCATTCTTGACGGGAGAGTTCCTTCCTGAGTATCCCTTTCTCTCAGCATTCGGGACTCAGGGCTGCATAGCCAGCTTCCCCCTTGCCCGATCAGTCTCCTCTGCCAGTATCTTTCTATCTAAGCTCTTGAGGTTGCTTGGCATCTTCCTCTTCTGTGTGCAGTTCTCTTAAGTCCACTTCTTTGTGGGTTTAAATACTTCCCAGGGGTGAGGACTGCTTCCATCCCGGACTTGCCACATTTCTAGATTCCTCTGTGTCCCATTGCCATTGAGACCAGTCCACTGGGAGCTCACACTGACTCTCACATTTAACACAAATTTCAATGTCTGCTCTCCCCACACTCCCATCCCCAGGAAAGCACTCCATCTTCAAAGAAGCAGTTTCTCTCTTTGTCATGTGCCTGAGCAGCTGCACCCCAGTTCCCCATGGTACCTCTGTCCCTCCTGGGCCTCCCATCTCTACACCACCCACTGCTCTGAGTCTCCTCTTTCCTCTCTGTGCTCCACTCAATAGCAGGAGTCAGCTTTTAGAATGAAATCAAGTGATCTTGCTCCAAACATCAGCATTTATTTTTAACTTTACTTTGCTCCTAAGACACCAGAAAAGACGCCCCAAGGTGGCTCCCAAGCCCCCACGTGACTTGATCCTGGTGTGCCTCTCCAGCCTTAACTGCAAGCCACTCTCTGTCCGCTTTGTGTGATCTCAGGGTGTTCTCATACTCTGCTCTCTTGGCTTATGCAAGTATGTTCCATTCCTAGCTTAACTGAATTCATTTCTGTGAGGTTCCAAGTTAAACAAAATACTCCTCCCTTAAAAAAAAAAAAAAGATTAGGTCTTGCTCTGTTGCTTAGGTTGTTCTTGAATTCCTAGGCTCACACTATCCTCCTGCTTCTGCCTCCTGAGTAGTTAAGACTCTAGGCGCACGCCACTTCATTTGGCTTTCGCTTGCTGTCCCCCAACTCTCCTCAGAACTTCCATTTTTTCTTTCTGGAGCTTGCCTCGCACGTGTGTGCGCGCGCATGTGCGTGTGCGTGCATGTGTGTGTGTGTGGTTTGCATGTGCCTATGTGTGTAATGCAGTCCAGAGAACATCCTTGGCTGTTGTTCCTCGGTCATTGTCCGTCTTCGTTCAGTTGACCTAGGACCTCTCACTTGCCTGCCATTTGCCAGGTAAGCTAGGCTAAGCCACCTGCCTCTGCTTCCCCAACAGTGGGACCCCAAGCGCACACACTGTTTTGTTCTGTTTCTGTAGGTTCTGGGGGTCTCACTTGGGTCCTCTTGCTTGCAGAGCAAGCACTTTTCTGACTGAGCTGTCCCCCCAGTCCCATGACCACTGACTTTCAGTGACCAATTTTATTTCACTGGTCTACCTGACTGATGTCTGTCTCTCTTGAGGGCAGGACCATGTCTAATTCATGATGGACAGCCTAATGTCTGCTAAACTGGGCAGACAACTGGTGGCAGGATTCATGAAGGAATAGCCTCTCACCCTCGCCAGTTCCTAAGTTCTGAGAAGGCAGTAAGTAACAGAGGGGTCATTTCAAAGCATGGTGGGCAGAGTGGGGCAGCTCATATCGGTTCTGTGGGACCCAGAGCTCTGGATTCAGAAGACTCAGCCCAGATCTGGGCTGCCTCCTGAAAGGTTACAGTCCATCTCCACACACCTCTTTCCCCTTGCCTATAGGAGTGAATGGTGGAGGCATTCAAGAGCAATATTAACACAGCTCCAAGGCAGTCCTCTGGCTGGGAGGGTCTATTCCTATGCATTTTTCATTGGCCCTCCCCTAACAAATAGGATAAGATTGATTGCATCTGTTTCTTCTTTAAATTAACAAAATTTACCCTCAGTTTGTTTAAAAAGAGGGAATAAAGCCTGTTTCTAATTTGTTCTGATACATTTATTAAATGTAATCATCCAGTAAAAAAATTCAGAGATGCTGAAAACAGCAGGAAAATATTAAACTTTCAAAATGCAGAGCTTGAATCGTAAACTATGTTTCGTGGGGCTGTGTCTGAAATGGGACACAACCTTAGTGACATTCGCAATTAGCTGCTAAGCGGCTTGATGGAACCCAGAAGGCCGAGAGAGGGTAGCACATCTACCCACTATGCCCCCTCTTCTCAGAGATGAGATTCTGGGCTGTGTCACTCCCTGAGGACTCTGCTGGCTTTAGGAGCATGGGTTTAGAGTTCCCTCTGTCTACTCCACATTTCTTCCTTTCGTTCTCTGTTGTTTTATTAAGAGTGAAGTCAGCTAATGGAAAATGTTACTCACTTTTGGGGGATGATGACTTTTTCTTCCCCCCACTCCCTTCTTCTTTCCCATTCCCCCCTTAAACTCCACCAAGAATATATAAACGAATGTCCCACTTGGGATGCCCAAATAGAAGGAAGAAAAATTTCCCTCTGTAATAAAGCCCCAAGGTGCTGTTGAAAAGCTGAGAGAAGGATTCTCCCAGACTCCAAAAGATTTATTCACTCAAAAAGATTTATTGATATATCAATATACCATAAACACCAATATGTATTTTGGAGATTTGTGTGTGTGTGTATGTGTGTGTAGACACATGGGGTATATATGATATATCTATATGGATAAAAATTTCTCAACAAGATGCTAATAAACTGAACAGCACATTAAAAGATCATTTACTGTAACCAGGAGGAATTCATTACAAGGATGGGATGCAAGGATAGTTTGATAGTATTCAAATCAATAAATGTGATAGCACATTACCAGAGTGCACAGTGACAGCATATGATCATTGTCATAGATACAGAAAACAGTGCTTGACAAAATTCAACATTCCTTCATGATCAAAACAAATTAGGCATAGAAGGAAAAGTACTTCAACTCAATGAAGGCAATATGACAGACCCATAGTTAACGTACTAAAGGAAGAAAGTGAAAATCTTTTCCTCTAAGATCTGGAATAGAACAAGGAAGCCCATCGTCACCACTTTTAGTCAACACAGCCTAGAAGCCTTAACTTGAGCAGCAAAGCAAGAGAAAGAAACAGACATCCAGATTAAAAAGTGGGAAGTTAAATTAGCCCTGTTTGCAGATGACAGGCATATGTAGGAAAACTGCAAGAAAATAGTTAATAAATAGTTCACAGAGTGGCAAATGAATTTACTAGAGTCTCAGGTTGCAAAATCAACACACAAAATTAGCAGCGTTTCTACACGTTAATGCAAAGCTATCTGAAAAATAAAGAAACCATCTCATTTATAATAGCTACCAAAAATGAGTAGGGATAAATATAACGAAAGTGGTAAGAAAAAACAAAACAATAAAAACAAACCTCTACTGAAAAACAAAACAATAAAACATTGGTGAAAGAAACTGAAGAAGACACAAAGCTGTAAATGAAGCCCATGCCCTTGAATTGGAGTAATTAATATCATTAAAATGCCCATCGGACCCAGAGTGATTTACATGCTCTGTGTGATACCTACCCAAACTCCAATGCAGGTTTTCACAGAAATGCTACGAACACTACCAAAATTCATATAGAGAAAAAAATCTGAGTAGCCAAAGCAAACTTGACCAAAATTACTAAGACCTCGACTACATGACTCCAAATCCGTAGTAACCAAACAGCAAGGTTCTCACAGCAAACCAGACAGAGACATTGAAATAGAGAGCTGGACCTGTGCACTTAGAGCCAAGTGATGTTGGACAAATGTGTGAAGAACACACACACACACACACACACACACACAGAGGGCAGTCTCCTCAACTAATGGGAAAATGGGACACACACACACACACACACACACACACACACACACACAAAGATTCAATTAGATCCTTATCTTTAACTATACACAAAACTTAAGGTCAAGCCGGGCGGCAGTGGCACACACCTTTAATCCCAGCACTCAGGAGGCAGAGGCAGGCAGATCTCTATGAGTTCAAGGACAGCCTGGTCTACAGAGTGAGATCCAGGAGAGGCACCAAAGCTTCACAGAGAAACCCTCTCTCAAAAAACCAAAACCAAAACCAAAAACCAAAAAAACAAAAATGAAAAACCAAAAAACAAAACTTAGGTCAAAACTGACTGAGGGCTTAAAAGTGAGACTCCAAACAATCAAACCATCTAGAAGAAAACAACTCCTAATTTTCTTTTTGTCAGGATGTTGTATCACAGTAACAGTAAAGTAACTAATACGCTAGACTAGGAAGAATGGGTGAGGTCTACAGTCAATGAGAGACTCTGCCTCAATAAACAAAGTGGAGAACAACTGAGGAAGACCCTCAACATTGGGCTGTGTCTTAGTCAGTGTTCTATTGTTGTGAAGAGACACCATGACCATGGCAACTCTTATAAAGGAAGGAAAACATTTAACTGGGTCTGGCTTACAGTTCAGAAGTTTAGTCCACTGTTATCATGGCAGGAAGTATGGTGGCACACAGGCAGACATGGTACTAGAGAGGTAGCTGAGAGTTCTACATCTGGATCCAAGGGTAGCAGGAAGAGACAGTGAGCCACTAGCCTGGCTTGAGCTTTTGACAACTCAAAGTCCACCCCCAGTGACACACTTCCTCCAACAAGGCCACACCTACTCCGACAAGGCCGCACCTCCTAATAGTGCCACTCCCTGTGTGCCTAGAAAGCCATTTTTATTCAAACCACCACAGGCCTCTACACACATGTACATGTGTACCTGCATATACATGTATGCCCTCATATATGCAAACATACATACACACAGTACACTGGACACATTCATACACATGCAGAAAAGAATTAGACAAGAGACTTAAGTAGGTGTTTTGTAAGAAATGAAATAAACAAGTATCTACTAAGCTTGTGAAAAAATGCACAACATCATTAATCATTAGGCAAATGTAAATTGAGTCTACAGTAAGATATTATCTCTTCCTAGTGAGAATGGCTATTACATCAAAGAAAGATGGAAGCTAACAAGTGTTGGTTAGGATGTAGGAGAGGGGGGGACCCTTGTATGTTGTTGCTAGGAGAGTAAATTCGTGTACTCATTATGGAAAACAGTATAGATGTTATCCCAAAAATCTAAAAATAGTGCCATAATGTCATACAGAAATCCCACTACTGCATATGTGCCCCAAATAAATAAAACCACCTTGTTGAGGTATGTCTGCACTCTGTGTTCATTATAGCACTAATTGTAATAGTCAAGGTATACAATCAATCTATGCGTTCATCAATGAATTAATGGATAAAGTATGTTTGTATATATGTGTGCATATATAATATTATATGTATATTACTTAGTCTCAGATATTCTACTATAGTAACAGAAAAGGGACCAAGAGATGCTCCATGGTCACATTTAATGATAAATATCTTTGTATGCATGTATGTGTATACATTTATATACACACATACTGCATTTTCTTTGTCTGTGTACATGGCCATAAAAAGAATGAAAGCCTGATGTTTTATGACATTATAGACAAAATTGAAGGATATTATGTTAAGTAGAATGATCCAGGTACAGAAAGACAAATACTGCATAATCTGACTCACGTAGAACCTAAAAAGTTCGTCTTAGAGAAGAGGAAAGTAGGGTGTAGCTACTGTACCACTTGGGGTACTTGGAGCTTGAGGTGGTTAATGGGGATGCGGTAGCAAGACACTGGTCAAAGCCACAGAATACAGCTAGAAAAGGGAAATGGACTCTTAAGAGGTTAGCTGGCAATGATATAGTGTATTCTTCAAAATGTAAGGAGTGTGGGTGTTACATGTTTTTACTACAAAAGTGGTCATGTGAGGTGTTGTGTTTGTTAATGAGCTAGCATTACTATTTCACCATGTGTATATACTTAAGAATACCTTATACATGATAAAATGATATGCTATTTGTCCATTTAAAAAGTGAGTTCAAGGGGGTGGAGAGATGGCTTAGTAGTTAAGAGCATTTGCTGCCCTTGTAGATGGCCGGAGCTTGGTTCCCAGCACTAACATGGTGGCTCATAGCCTGCCTGTAACTGAAGTTCAAGGGGATCCAATACCCTCTTCTGACTTCTTGGGTGCCAGGCATGCCTATGGTGCACATACAGGCATGCAGGCAAGACAGTCATATGCATGAAATTTAAAAAAGAAATCAAATCTTTAAAAAAGAAAGAATGAAGTACCATTGCATGTGGGGAGTTGCTGTTTGGTGTGGTTAATGTTTTTAGGGATGGGGAGATGGCTCAGATGTTAAGCACACCCACTGGTTTTGCAGAGGACACAGCTAAGTTCTCAGAACCCATTTTGGGTGCTTCACAACTGCCTGCAACTCCAGCTCCATGGGATTCAATGACTTCTGATCTCTGTGGGAACCTGTACACATGTGACACTCACATGCACGTGCACATGTGTGCACAAATAAATAAGTAAATAAATAAATAATTAAAATAAAATAAAAATATCTTTTTTAAAAAAGGAAGGAAATTTAAATTAAAAAAAAGACAAGAAAAGAAGTAATAAAGGAAAAGGAGAAATTTGCTATGGAACAATCCTTTTCTATACTGTGAATACATATTACCCTCATTGGTTAATAAAAATCTGACAGGTTAGTAGCCAGGCAGGAAGTTAGGTGGGAAAGCCAAACTGAGAATGATGGGAAGAAGGAGAATGGAGTCAGGAGAGACACCAGCCAGCTGCAGGAGGAACAAGACCTGCTAGAGCACAGGTATAGCCATGAGCTACCTGGAAAAATATAGATTAATAGAACTGGGTTAATTTAAATGTAAGAGCTAGTTAATGACAAGCCTGAGCTATCTGCCGATCATTTACAATTAAAATAAGCCTCTGTGTGATTATTTGGGACCAGGCGGTCAGGACAGGAAATACCCAATTACATATGGCATTACAACATGGGGCTGAAATTTCTAAGTGAAATGTGACAAAAGCTTTAAAAGGATTCTAAAAACACAAATACAGAGTCAAGCATGGCATCTTGGTAGTTGCCTTTTCTCTGGTGGGCTCTGTTTGCTGGCAGTGAGCAGAGGCATGGCTCCTTCAAAAGACAGCTTTCTGGCTCCATGCTAGTGGCAAAAGTGGGCAGCTCTTTTAAAAGGCCCTATTACCAAACACTTATATCGTGTTTATGAGCAGCTGGTGGCACACTACTTGGTAGCAGCATGGACCTAGAAACTTCCCAGAGTTGGAGCAGTAAACATGGCTCCCAGAGCTGGTGGTAAATGTGCCTCCGCCATGAAACTAGCCTCTCAGGGAACTGAAGGGGAGGAGCCAGCACCAGCATCCCATGATCTAATTTACAGAGCAGGTTTTTTTGCTGATGCAGACAGTAAAGGTTATAGATGCACAGTAAGGACAGATTCAGACAAAAAGAGCCTCTAAACAAGTCACGGCATGTTTAAAAAAAAATGTGCATGGGCTTGGGAGAGAGAGAGAAAAAAGAATATATATAGTCTCAGATTTAAAAAATATAGTTTTTGCCGGGCAGTGGTGGCACACGCCTTTAATCCCAGCACTCAGGAGGCAGAGCCGGGCGGATCTCTGTGAGTTCGAGGCCAGCCTGGGCTACCAAGTGAGTTCTAGGAAAAGGCACAAAGCTACACAGAGAAACCCTGTCTCGAAAAAACCAAAAAAAAAATATATATATAGTTTTAAAATAAAGTCCTTAAATAGGAATAGAGTAATAAAAAGTATAATTAGCCACATAAAGATGGAAAATACACAGAGTCTAGATACTGTATGTTACTGTGTTGTCTTTAAATTTTTTGAGTACTAATGAACAAATGATAACTGCTGAGAGACATTTGATTATGAAAGCTGTGAGATTAAACCAACCTATATATTTTAAAAATATCTTGACTTCAAAATTTAAGTCAAAATATATGTTATTTTGGAAAAGAGATTTTGCTTTTATTTCCACAGGAAATGAGAGGCTGTGGATTTATTATGGATTAAGAAAAATCAAGTTTGATTGAGGAAGACCCTCTGAAAAATCTCTGATGGGAATGGATGGCCCAGATGATTCAATGTTTCAGAGCTCCTCTGTTGCAGTTTCCTCTGAGTTCTGTATCCATAACTGCTTCAAGACTGCTGGCTGAGATAATCCAGTCTCACAGACTACACCAGCCAAGACTTTACTATTATCCTAAATTTTATCAGGGTCCCTCAAAGATTGTCAGTGCCCCTAATCAACAGGAAGTAGTTTAGAGAACTATGCCCACATTCCCAAAATATTGATTATAAATGTTTGCCATCATTTAAGGGGGTTGGTTACAATTTGTTATTGGTAGTGGTCAGGAAAAAGGCTGAAAAAAGGAGATTAGATTCAGAGATCTCATTCTAAGGAGGAAAAGGGAGATACAGAAATAGGATTAAAGGATAGATTACTGAATCTACTTTAATCCAAAAAGCAGCTATTGATCTCAGGATGTTTTACATTGGTATGGGTTTTAGTTTATTGATACTAACTTAAAGTTATTTCTGTTATGCTGTATGTATGTTTCTACTCTTGTTTAGGATATTGTGCTTATACAGCTCATTTAAAATGTAATATATAATTAAGAAATATAGATTAATAGTCATCTATAATAAGAAACTTAGAGTCATGTTAGTTAGGTTTTCAAGACCATACAAAGATATATTTCAGTTAGATAGGTAACCTTCAAACACTTCAAAGATCTACAGAATATGGCATTTTAAATGTTTTAGGAACTTAGACATTTCATGACAGTGAGATACATCTGCTCCTGGCAGCACCAATATACTCCAGAGAAGATGGTGGACATCCAAGAAACTCCACATGGAGTTTGCTTTCTTTTTGGCAAAGCTAGCCATGTGGGCAAAGAAACTGCCCTTGCCTCAATTGCTGACAGTTACTGTCCAAACTGGACCAACAGGATGCAAGAAAGGAGACTGCCAAACTTTGCCAAGACAAGATAGCACAGTCCTTCAAAATTTCCTGCTTCACAAGAAAGTCTGTCAGATGTGCTAGGCCTATAGATGATGAATGCCCCAATGTTGCAGAGGAACTTTGAGTGACTGTCCAGACAGCCTGATGTCCCTGTCACTAGGTAACATTTCATCCTTCTGGGGTCTTTGATGGAGTTGAAGACTAAATACTTACAATTAGTTTTCCTTAGTTACAATAGAAAGTAAATTAGATACAAAACTTTAGAGTCACCAAGATAAGATAATTAAATATTTTCTCTATTTTTGCCAAATGCAAATGAATTGGGCATTGTTACTGTAATTCTTACTTAATAACTGTTTTTGTTGTATATAGTTTTACTATATTAAGGTAAAAACCTTCCTTTTTAATTAGACAAAAAAGAGGAAATGCTGTGGAACAATCCTTTTCTATACTATGAATATGTATTACCCTCATTGGTTAATAAAAAGCTGACAAGCTGGTAGCTGGGCAGGAAGTTAAGTTGGAAAGTCAAACAGAGAATGATGGGAAGAAGGAGGGTGGAGTCAGGAGAGATGCCAGCCAGCTGCCAGAGGAACAAGACATGCTAGAGGACAGCTAAAGACACCAGACATGTGGCAAACATAGATTAATAGAAATGGGTTAATTTAAATGTAAGAACTAGTTAGTAATAAGCCTGAGCTATTGACCAAGCATTTACAATTAATATAAGCCTCTGTGTGATTATTTGGGACTGGGCAGACAGGACAGGAAACACCTGATCACAGAAATTAGAAGGGAAATGAGAAAAGGGGAAGAAAAATGGGAAGTGAGACACTTGACATAAATGGAAAGGGGAAGCCAAAGAAGGGAAGTGTGTGTTGGGGGGATGTGAAGTAAATGAGCAGATGGGGGAATCCGGATAAGTAGGAAGTTTGACTTAAACAAAACTGGGGAAATAAATAAAGGAAGTGAGAACTATGATGTATATGGGGGCGGAAATGGACCCAGATGTGAGGCACGGGAAAAGGGAAGTGAGAACTGTGATGTATATGGGGGTGGAAATGGACCCAGATGTGAGGCATGGGAAAAGGGAAGTGAGAACTGTGATGTATATGGGGGTGGAAATGGACCCAGATGCGAGGCATGGGAAAAGGGAAGTGAGAACTGCGATGTATATGGGGGTGGAAATGGACCCAGATGTGAGGCAAGGGAAAAGGGAAGTGAGAACTGTGATGTATATGGGGGTGGAAATGGACCCAGATGCGAGGCAAGGGAAAAGGGAAGTGAGAACTGTGATGTATATGGGGGTGGAAATGGACCCAGATGTGAGGCATGGGGAAGGGGAACTGAGAATTGTGATGTATATGGGGGTGGAAATGGACCCAGATGTAAGGCATGGGAAAAAGGAAGTGAAAAATGAGAAATATGAAAGGGGAAGATTGAGAATGTGAGATAAATAAGAAATGGGGACCCAGATAAGTCAGAAATCTGAAATAGATATGGGGAAACCAGATGAGGAGGTGAGAAGTGTGAGAAGGGAAACAAATACAGACGAGAAAGGAAGCAAGATAGAAGAATTGAGAAAGGAGGAATACAAAGTATAAGAAACTAGAGCAGGAGATAAGGAAGCGAGACGTGGAAAGTGAGCAGATGGAAGAAATTAAGAAAGGGGGTGAGGGAACTGTGACATGTTGAGAAATGAGAAGACAAATACAAAGTGAGAAAGGAAGGGGCAGACAAGGGAGTCGAGAAATGAGGAGGAGAGGAAACACCTCACCCAAGGCCCCTCACACACTCTTCTCTGCAGGGAGGAGCTGGTGGCTGGGCTGTCAACGGGGTGTGGTAGATGGAGAAGAAGACGCACATCCTGTGCTGTCTAGATCCCAGCACCAGCCGTCCTGGGTGGTTCCTCAGGGCAGGAACCTGTGGGGACAGAGACAGGCTGGTGGCCCCTGATAGAAACGCAGAGTCCACGTGCAGTAGACACAGACTAAACAAGGAGCCTAGGGACAGTGGCAGAGGAGCTGATCAGAGAACGTGCAGGGATCCCCTTGCAGGTCTCAGGGGACGGAGGGAATCCTACTCCAAAACGCCAGGGAAGGGGCAAGGCCAGGTTGGTCAGAACCGAGTGGTAAACCTCACTGAACTTCAGCCTTCTCATCCCTCCAGAGCAGTGGTGAGATGTGAGACATGCTGGACCACACAGCCCATAGCGCAGAGCGATGCTTGGGAATGGCCTCTGGGAACATCCGTGGAGCTGGGTTTTAAGACTTGAGGAGGTCTCCTCTGATCGTTCCTGCTGTGGTCCATCATATCTCTCCTCCCTCCAGCTGTGTGACCCCAGGTTTCCGTCCTAAGCCATGGCCTCTGGATTGTTCTTTCCCAAGCATTCATTTATCTCTGGTACTGTAGATTGTTATTTTCCATTCCTCTTTTCTTTCCTTTCTTTCTTTATTCATTCATTTATTTCTTTTGACAGGGCCTTGCTGTATACTGCAGGATGGCTTTAAGTTGTGGGAGAGTCTGTACCACCGTGCCTCCTCATCTCTTCTCCTTTTGATTTTCCTTAGTTTCTTTTTTTTTTTTTTTAAAATGGGGATTATTTATTGCTTTTAGCAACTAATAAAAATTAATTTTTATTTTTAATTAAAAAACACACAAACAATTACTGGGAAACTGAGATTCTTTTTCTAAGTTTTTAGTCTCATTAATAAAAGAATTTAAAAATTGACTCAAGGAAATTCAAGGATAATTTTATTAGAATTTGAGAAAAACAACAACAACCAGTAAAGGCAAGCTGGAAATCTGAGCAGCTGCCAGGAAGGGAAGTAAAAAAAAAAAAAGTCATGGCTTTTAACTTCGCCACAGAGGTCAGATAAACACTGGGAAAGCCCTGAACTCGCATAGGAGTGCCTAGCCGCAGACCTAACTTCAGAGGACGATGGATGAATCCAAGCTCTGTGAAACTGACATGTGAACAGTCTATCAAGAAAGGAGAAATGGGGTCTGGAGAGATGGCTCAGCAGTTAAAGGCACTTGCAGCTCTTGTAGAGGATCTAGATTAGGTTTCCAGCACCCACATGGTGTTGACTCATAGCTACCCCTAACTTGAGTTCCAGAGGGTACAATGCCCCCTTCTGGCCTCTGTGGACATTGCATGCAGGTGGGACACACACAGGCAGATGACACTCATACACATAAATCAAATTTTTTTTTTTTAAGAAAGAAAAATTGAGGTTGAGAATGGGAGTGAGTTAGTTAGCTGAAGAAAGAGCCCCCAAAGCATGGCCCCTTTAAGAACACTGCCTCTACTGTTCATAGCGTTGGACTTCTTAAATGTGTGTTCTACTCCGTTCCTTAAGCTGATAAGAAAGGGCTTCCAGCCTTCCTCTGCAGACTGGAATTTTTAATGGGCTAATCTTGAGGCATCCTGTTCTCATTCTCCTGCCACAAAACCTTTTATAACCATTTGTTCCCAAAGAATTTTGGACCTCAAATTTAGAATTTAAGTCATTCAGTAATATGGCCGCAAAATCCCTTTTAGGAAATTCAGGGCATTGTGGGTCTTTAAGCTCGCATGCACTTTATGTTAGGTCTTTCTTGGAATGGCTAGCTTCTAAATAGGTCACCCCAGATGTCCTAAGGATTTAGTCTTCGGTGAGGCCAAGCCTTCCTACCCTGTTCTGAGGAAATTAGGTGGTGTACACAGGATTGGTGATTCCAGAAGAGAGGAAGGACCAGAGCTCACACGGGGTGGACATTGTATTCTTTTTGCTCTCTCATTTCCAGTTGTCCGGAAGCCCTGAGAGGGCTTCTGGCCAGGATATATTATATACTATATAATATATTATATACTATGTAATATATAGTATATAATTCCTCAGGTCTGAAGGTGCCCCCAGAACATCTGCAGTCATCACACAGTTTTATTTCTCTTTCTAACCAGATGAGACATTCAAAAAAGGGATTCTGAGCTAGGAGATAAATAAATGATGCTCACTTGAAGACCTGATAGAAGAGGGACCCTCTCATGTTCACAGGACACTGTGGCCTGCCCACTGAGAGACTGCTGCTGTCTGTGTGAGTGGATTATGGCTCCTGCTGTGGGATGTTCTGTATGTCAAATGTGTTGCTCTGATTGGTTAATAAATAAAACACTGATTGGCCAGTAGCCAGGCAAGAAGTATAGGCAGGACAAGGAGAAGAATTCTGGGAAGTGGAAGGCTGAGGCAGGGAGACACTGCCAGCTGCCGCCATGAGATGTTAAGATACCTGCTGTGGGATGTTCTGTATGGCAAATGTGTTGCTGATTAGTCAATAAATAAAACACTGATTGGCCATTGGCTAGGCAGGAAGTGTAGGTGGGACAAGGAGGAGAATAAAGCTGGGAAGTGTAAGGCTGAGTCAGAGAGACACTGCCAGCTGCCACGATGACAAACAGCATGTGAAGATGCCGGTAAGCCACGAGCCATGTGGCAAGGTATAGATTAATGGAAATGGATTAATTTAAGCTGTAAGAACAGTTAGCAAGAAACCTGGTACAGCCATACAGTTTGTAACCAATATAAGTCTCTGTGTTTACTTGGTTGGGTCTGTGCGGCTGTGGGACTGGCGGTGAGAGAGATTTGTCCTGACCGTGGGCCAGGCAGGAAAACTCTAGCTACAGGCTCCTCTCTCATTACAGTCTCCATTGGTTACCCGGCTTCCAGGGCAGTGTAAAGAACCTATTTCTTCTCTTTCAGAGAAAAATGCTTAGGAGAAAAAACAACCCACATTGTTTCTTCAGCATTGTGTGTCTTGGATGTTGTTAACAGCTCTACTTCTTAGGCGTAGCCACTGATCTTCAGCACTCAGGCGGTGAACTATTTCATGTTCATCTCTTTCCATACCACACCATGTGAGATACTTCTAGAACACTCCAGGAACATCCTCCAAACCATCTATCTTCATCTGTAAATTGGGGGTGCTGTCCATGTCACGGGGCTCTTCGTGTGCAGACAGATGAAGGAAGTGAAGTGAGGCAGAGTTATATGACACCTCAGCAGAGTCTGCAGTGATCATCCTGTGTGTAGTGGAATCAAAATGATGAAACTGAGTCAGCCCAGGGTGGAATGGTCAGGAGACATAAGACTGACTTCTCGTGTTTGCCAGCAGGGTAGCTCAGCCGTGTGTGTGTGTGTGTGTGTGTGTGTGTGTGTGTGTGTGTGTGTGTGTGTGTAGGGGAGATAAAACTTCTCCAGGTTGGAAATGTTACTGATTTATTTATCCACGAATAGCGTTTGTTTACTTTCATGAAAGTCATTAAGGATTCTAACAGGCTTCTGAAGAGCACGTTGCTTCTGTTAACTGTGAGTGGCAAAATCTCACAGTGTAACACTGAGGAAGAGAGTGGCCTATGTGCCCGGCCTTAAAGGGTAGTTCTTCCTGCAGGGAGCAGGGCTGATGTGCCCAGGCTTTCACAGTTCTGTGGGCAGCAGGATCCTGGGTGTCCAGGCTTCTAGGAGCTCCTGTAGCCACTTTCAGAAATGAGGCAGGTCCCCTATGTATTGAGGGTCTCTGAGATTCAGGTCTGTTATTGGCATGTAACTACTCTTCTGTGGACGTGTGGCTCTCATGTGGCTTAAACATTCTAACAGAGGTGAAAAGCCCATCTTTCCCTATTCAGAGCTCATGTGCAGACTGTAAATACTATGAGAAGTAACAGGATGGTCACCTCTGATATGACAGGTAGGCTGGAGGGACAGAGGGCTAGAGTCTAGAAATTCTGTGGGGAGAACACTGAACTGAAGGAGATTGAGGGGTCTTGGCAGGGGAGAGCTCTTAGGCTAGAGACAAGCCATGCTCCCCTCATGTTTTCCTGGACCCATACCGACATTTTCCTGAGGGACCAGTTCTTTATGTGAGGAGACAACCAGCACTTGGATAATTGTGGGTTACTACCTTTGAAATAGAATTTCGGGAAATGAAAAGGAGGAAGAGGAGGAGGAAGAGGGGCAGGGAGGGAGGGGAGAGGAAGAGGTTGAAGAGGAGGAAACTAATTAAAGAATAAACTTACAATGCAGAATAGTTAATAATATTAAGACGTGAATGTCAGTGTGAGATTTTTATCCTGCTTCCCAATAATCCTCAGAGTCTAGTGGTCAGCTTTGGGAAGGAGCATTTTAGGGTGGAGGTGCATCATTCTCTCACACACATTGGTGTAAGTCACTAGTAGAATTCAGAAGAGTTGGAACACAGAAAGAATATTGGTGTAATTAATTGAAATCTCTTGGTTAAATATGAAATGACCATTTGTAGATGTTTTACTATCAATAAAGATAATACTCAAAATAGTCCTTATGACCTCAAAGGTAATGTGATAGATCAAAATTATTCTGAGTAACAGATATATGGCTCTTTTATCCTCCCAGTGTTCTGTTTTTAATTTCAAGTAAACTATTCTTTCTATATAATGATGGGACTGAGATTTTAAATTTTTTTCTTTTTCCTCTCCCTTCTTCTCTCCTCTTCTTCTGCAACAGGGTTACATGATGGAAAACCGGATCTCGGGCCTGAAATGTGACACCGACGTGTTTGTGACCTTTGAAGGTGACAATGTAGTCATGCTTCAGGTAAGATTCGGGACACGTTTATTCATTTTAAACAGCATGGTTTTCAAGACCAAGAGTTATCCAAAGAATCTGAAGTGTTCTGTACGTTTTATCTTTATCTGAGATCTCCATTTAATCGGCAGATGTTTTCCTGTTAGGCAGCTGAACAGGAGATTGGGTTATTTCTCTTCTAGGTCATCTTTGATGTTGAAATATGTCTTTGTAGTTTCAGAAAACTGCTGGCATGTTCTAACTCAGATGTTTCTACTAGCAAAGCTATTCCAATAGAGTATGTAGGCCCTGGAGAAAAACAAGGGAAAGACAGAATGCTAAGTCACAGAAGGCTGGGCTAGTCAGCCTCACTAGTCAACACAGAAATACGTATCAGGACAAAGTGGGACACTGTTCTCTTTTCAAGTTAGCTCATGTCGCAGAACATGTTGAAGTCTCGTTGTTGGGGAAATTACGAGAGGGTATGCTTGTTGCTGTGGGACTATGTGTGATTCTACCCCAGGACTCTACCCTAATCATCATAAACATGGAAGAAACAAACAATACATTCTCACCACTACATAATTTATGAGAGTAATGAATATCAGCAGCAAAATGATTATGTAAATCATACTCTGACCACTCCACGGGGAATTATGTATCACCTTTAAAATTGTGCTTACAAGCAGTTCTGCTTCTAACAGAAATTTAAAGCTTGTGCTAAGTAAAATGATATACAATTGCATACAGGATATAGTGGTTGTGTTTTTAAAAGAGAATAATGGATACTGGTTGAGTCGGTGAGTAAAATACTTGCTGCACAATTATGGAGACTCAAGTTCAGAGCCCCAGAACCCATACAAAAAGCTGGGCAGGTGTGACAGCTGCCTGTAACCCCAGCACACAGGAGGCAGAGATAGGGCCTCCGTGGGACAAGCAGGGTCGCTAAACTAGACAAAATGGAGAGCTCTGGGTTCAGTGAAAGACCCAGCCTCAATAGAGAAGGTGGAGACCAATGAAGAAAGACACCTGACGTCAACTTCAGGCCTCTGCACGTGCACATATGCTCTCCCACATACATACGTATGCACATATGCACTCCCACATACGTACTGGGGGCTTGTGGTCTGTCAGTGGAATAGCCACGTCTCCCTGGGTCCTCTCTCTTAATAAGTCAACATCCTGGATAACACTCAGCAAACAAGCAGGGTGTCACTGAAGGGGAAAGAAGATACTGGCTGCCTAGGGACCCTGGGGCTTGAGAAATGAAAAGGCAATTATTTGCCCAGGTTTCTAAGAAACACGGACAAAATCCACTCCAAACGAAAGATGCTCCCATAGCTGAAGGACCAGAAAAACAGTGGCTGAACAGTGGAAAAACTTGATGATGTCCAGTTTGAATCAGTTAGGCACAAGGAAAGGAGACCCTAACTCTCTTCCCACCCCACCCACCAACAATTTCAGTGGGTTCAGGCAGGGAGCCGATGTGTGTTTCCCATAGCCCAAGGAAGTACGTAGTATAAAATGGTAGCATCCATGTCTCTACCCAGTGACATGCAGGGAGCTAATCTCTATTCTTCCCATGGAAGCAGAGAATGCTCGAGATCTCACTCCAGGTAGTACCACTGGAACCTGTTATCAATGGAGCCTCTATATCTACCAATCAGGTGATGAAAAATGATGCTCACTCTAGTGTCAGTTGTGGGAATGAGGGCCAGGATGATCATCTCAAAGCTTTCCATCACTGTGACAAAATGCCCAAGAAGCAGACTGTAAAATAGGAAGGGTTTATGTTGACTCAGTGTCAGAGGTTTTAGTTCACAGTCTCTTGGCTTCATTGTTTTGGGGCTGCGAGACACAGCATCATGGTAGGGACCATGTAACAGAACACAACTGCTCACCTTGTGGGGACTGGGAGGCAGAGAGTGAGGCAGAAGGAGCAGGGGGTAAGATATAGACCCCCAAGTACATACTTTCGAGGATCCACTCCTTTCTATTAGGTTCAACTTTATCTCCAATAGCCTACCAAATTTTGAATTTATCAATGAACTAATCCATTAACTAGTCCAGAGTCTTCATGATCCAATCACTTCCAAAGCCTATCTAGTGGCAAACAAGCCCTTAGCACGTGGTATCCAGTGGTATTTTCAGATTCAAACCACAACTCACACCTCTCTCAACCCCAAAGTGCTTAGGTGGGGAGCTGAGCACCAGCATCGCTTGGTCTCAAAAGAGTGAAATGATATGAGTAATACTCGACTTTCTCCTTCTTAATCAGGACAGACAGCTGAGTCCCTATCCTCACCCAGCATCAATAAGAGGCATAATGAGGTGGTGGAGAATGTGACAAATTGGCACTCTGTCTCCTTGTTCCCAAGCCCAGGCGGTGTAAATTAGTGGTCCATTCTTGTTAGGATAATATTGAGGGAATAAATGGAAAGAGGAACGCACTTAAGCAGGGACCTTTGGAAACTCAGAATGAAACAGGAATTCATTCTACTATCCAAATAGCCTGGATACAAGCAAGCTAAAAAAGAGCCTCACTCGTCACATGACAAGCCAGGAAAACATGAAGGAAATTTGAAAATCAGCAGATGCTAAATGAAAAGAATCGGATGCTGGAATTTCATGACAAGGGTTTAAAAGTAACCACCACAAAAAAAAAAAAATGCTTCTATGATAATAAGAAGAGGATGAACAAGCTGGAAACTCAAGTCACAAACACATTAGCATTTATAGTTTTCCAAAGGAAAATGAAATATCTTGATATAAACCTAGCAAAACATATATAAGATTTATATGTTCAAAATCATGTATTTTCCCAGAAGATATCAAAGAAGACCTAAATGAATGTAAATGATAAAAATAGAAGACTTTTAGAAGGAAATAAATGACTAGGCAGAATGCTTGCCTGGTATGCCTGAAGCTCTAGACTTAATGCCCAGCATGGCATTGACTGGGCATGGTGGTGTGCATCTGTAATCTCAGAGCTCATGAGAGGCATGGAGGCAGGAGGGTCAGAGGTTCAAGGTCATCCTTAGCTTATATAATAAGTCAGAGGCTAACCTGAGCTACAAAACACTTGTCTCAACACAAAACAAAACAAAAAGTGGAAAAATTCATGAGACCTATAACAAAGGAAACAGTCATAGACTTGGCATCAAAAGCGTAATTCATAAAAGAAGAACCAATAAAAACAGAACTATGTTCGCCCCACCTGTTGCTCGTCTCTGATGGATTTCTAGGAGTGGAAAGTGATTTCTGCTCCCTGGTTTCCAGAAATTTCTCTGTTTCAGTTAGGAACATCAAAGTAGGATGCATGCAGAGAGAAGCAATTGCCTCACAACTGTGGGCTTCTCGGCGGGTCCCTTCCTTCTCAGGGGAAGGATGCTCCGGTGAGCGCTGTCAGCCAACACCATCTTCACTGTCGTTAGCTAGGGATTGCCTCTGGAGACCATGCAGCTTGGGAACTCTGGGCACACAGCAAGGCATGCTGCGGGTGTCTTTCTGGGGTGTGACCGATGGCAAGCTGGCAGGCTGACCCTCTCCCCAGCATCTGCACTATCAGAAGTTTCACAATTCTGTTATCAACCACAGCATTTTCAGCTCACTTACTTGAAGACGAAACTCCCAATTCCACCACGTTGGGTGGCTGTCCCATAGCACAGATATGCTTTAGAATTTCTGTAGCCTTTTCACATTTCCCTTTGAGAAAAATGGTTGGTTTTCTGACCCTTCCATTATTTTCTAGGGCAGAGGTTTTAGGCTCTTAATGAAATTTAATTACACCCTCCACCAAATCCAATTATGATCTGAATCCATGAAATCCCATTAGAACTTCCTTTTGCCTCATTAGGTATACACCAAGACAGATCCCTGACTAATCCACCCTGGCAGATTTCCTAAATAATGGCATCCAGAGACTTTGCATATATTGTTTATTACCCTGAAGTGGAAATATGCAAAACATGCAAATGAACCACAGGGAACTTGCTTAAAGACCAAGTGGGGGCTTTCTGCTCCTACCTGGCTGGAGGACTTCTGTTCTAGACACTCTGCTTAGGAGCTCTGATAGAGTATTGTCTGTTCATAGGAAGATGCCTTCCGTGACCCTGTGAGTCCTGTGATCCACAAGAAGAAACATTTTTCCAAGCAAGTGAGAGGTAGTTTGCTGTAGCCCTGGGCTGCTGTGGGCAGCCATGAGCACAAAATTTCCCTTTTGTGTTTTTGTTAAAATACTAGATTTTAGGTTTGGAGAGATAGCTCAGCAGTTAAGAGCACTGGCTGTTCTTCCAGAGGACTCGAGTTCAATTCCCAGCACCCACATGGCAGCTCACAACTGTCTGTAACTCCAGTTCCAGGATACTAGACACCCTCCTGCATGCAAAATACCAATGCACATTAAAAAGAATAAATACTAGATTTTGGAGTCATTCATGACGGGGACTGGGCCAGGCTTTTCTTGCACAGACTGGAGCAGCAACATTTCTTCCCTGACCAGAGTGATCCATGCTGCAAATGACAGGGTTTCCTTTCTTCTATAGCTGAACAATATCCCATTGCATCCCTAAACCTCATTTTCTTTGTCTGCTTGTCTACTGATGGGCACAGAGATTGATCTCGTGTTTAGCTGTTATTGAATGATGATGCAGTCAATACTGGCACGCAGGTGTTTCTTTGGTATGCTGATTTCATTATTGGATAGATACTCAGAAGAGGGATAGTTAGATCAAATGGCCATTCTGTTTTGGCTTTTTGAAAGGCTGTTATGGTCGCCATAATGGCTGTGTGAAAATGTTTTTTTTTTCCTTCACCCCACCCCCACAAGCATTTTTTCTGTTTTGTTTTACTATTAGCTACTCTGAATGGTGAACTAATATCTCACTATAGTTGATTTGTCTATCCCTATGACTAATCATATTGAGTGGTTTTCATGTATTTGTTGGCCGTTAGAATCTCTTCTAAGAAGTGTCTATTTTAAAGTAGAGTTATTTGGTTTGTTGTTCTGTGAGTTCCCTCTGTATTCCAGATGCTAATCCTTTGTCAGATGGACAGTTGGTGAACACCCTCTCCCATTCTGTGGGCTGTCTGTTTACTCTGGTCTACTCCTTATGCAATGCAGAAGGCTTTGGTTTAGTACAGTCCTTCTTTACACTTTCCCCATGCTTTTGAGGTCATATCTTCAAAATCGTCACTTCTACCATTTTGTTAGAGTGTCCCCTTGTATTTTATTCTTGTAGCTTCATAGTTCAGAGGCTTAAATTTAAATATTCGATCCATTTTTGTATTGATTTTTGTGTAAGAGAGACAGGGGCCAAACTATCCCAGTTTGTAGATGATATTATTCCTTGTATGGAAAAGCCTGAAGACCCTACCAAAGGTGCAATGGGGCTGATAAACTCAGTAAAGCTGGAAGATAGAAAACCAACACGCAACACTCTAGCATTTCACACATCCATTGACCAGATTCCTAAGAAAGAAATCATGAAAGCAGACCTACTAAAATTAGCCAAAAGTATAAAAATAAAGTACACAGGAAACGTTGAACAAAAAAGTCTTTACCATAGATATCACCAAACACCAATGAATGAAAATGAAGATGTTAAAAACTAGAAAGAGCAGCCATGCTGGCGCACTGTTAAGATGTCCCCGGAGCTCAAAGAGATTTACAGATTCATAGTACTCTCCATCAATGTGGTCCACAGAACTACAAAACGAAAACAAAAAAACAACAAACAAAACCACACACACACACACACACTTAAATTCATATGCAAGAAATCTTGATCACAAAAATTACATCTCTCCACCAGATTTCATAAGGAACACAAGCAGTATGGCACGGGCATAAAGCCAAGGTAAGAAGGCAGAAACCCAGAGATAAATCCAGTCATCTGCAGCTGACAGAAAACACAGTGGAGAAAGAGCATAAATGGTAATGGGCAGCCTAGGTAGCTAGGCACACAAGAATCAAGAACTTAAAGACAATGGCTTCCTGGAACTTGCCCAAGTGGAGTCTGTGTTTAGAAATACCTGGACGGCAGTAACGTGGCAAGCCCAGGAAACATTCAGTCTAAGTGAGAACAGGAAAGCAGCAGGATCAAAGGGTGGCTTCGAACAGGAAGTGGTTTCTGTTCAACAAAGAACATGAGTAAGAAGCCGGAAGGGCTTAGCCATGTGATGGGGAAAGCATATGTTCCTTCTTGAAACGAGTGAGAAAGAAGAGAAGCCCACTAAGACACCAGGACAAACAGGCTGCACTGACATGCACTCAAGAGCATATGAGAATCTATTTGACCTTGGCACCTTCTGCTGGCTTGACCAAAACTACCGAAGAAGAATTGTCATTTCTGGAATGAGACATTGGAGACAAAGCATTGAGTAGGAGCCTTTTACTTTTTACTTAAGATTTTTAGTTTACTTTATGTGATTTTGAGTTTTTAAGAATCAAGTATGCTTGACCTATAGTCCCTTTCTGGACACGACATGACTGTCACAGTCAGGAACTCACCGTAGCTGTGGTTACCTACACAAGACCTACACAAGATCAAGCCAGCTAAAATCTCAGCATAGATGATCTCTGGCCCCACCCCTTACGGGGGAGCTATTTTTGGCAGTGGATAGTGTCTAGGGGAGCAAGTATCATTATTTTTGAGGGTATGACAACAGGTAGGTTTCCCATACTCCAGTGGAAGACCCCACATTCATGCATATATGGGCAGTGCTAACTGGATTTACCGAGTTATCCAAAAAACAAAAACAAAACACATGCACACACAAAATAAACCAAAAACAAAGACATGAAGTTGATAAGGCACATGTTGGGGAAAATGTGGAGGAATTGGAGCGGGAAATGAAAGGATATATATATATATACATATATATATGTATATATATATATGAAATTCTCAGAAATAAAGAAAAATTCTAAAAATATGTAGTTCCTTCTTAAAACTTAAAAAGTAGGGAAGGAAAGAGAAGGATTGAAGAATAACAGACAAGAAGTTCTTTCCAAGGGGCCAAATCTATCCATAGCTATCATCTATTATGTATGTATGTATGTATGTATGCATGTATGTATGTGTTCATTCATCCATCTACATATCTATCTATCTATCATCTATCTATCATCTATCTTTCTGTCTGTCTGCCTATCTATCTATCTATCTATCTATCTATCTATCTATCTATCTAAATATGCATCCATCCATCCATTCATCCATCCATCTATCCATTTATTTATCTGTTACCCTTATTCATCTCCTCCCTCCATAGCAGAAAGAATTTGAAAAATTTCCCCAGATAAGTAAGACATGGTGAACTAGAATGATATCTTTGAGGCCAACCTGGAGTGGAGTAAGGGCTGTACCTTGATCTGAAGTTCTGGAGTTCCCTCTATTCTAGGGAACACTGTAGTGAACCAGAAAGCAGTTTCACAGATGCTGGTCCTCTGACTTTGGGTGAGTCCAGTGGCTAGCAGGTGATGTTGAGGGACCCAGCATCAGGACAAGTGTATCCCCCATATCAGAAGGTGGGACCAACTCAGTCACATAGCCCATCTAAAGGGCTGAGATCTGGTTGGCAACAGGATCTGGACTGGTGACCACTGTTGTGGATCGTAGCTCCTGTTTTCTTGGAAGATCAGCTTCCTGCCCCCTGGAAGGCCAAGGGTCTTCCTGACCCACAGAGCTGGAGGTGGGGTGGGGAAATAGTTTAGAGCCTTCCCTTAGATCTACAGATGAGAGACATCATAGAGATACCTGTAATGTGATAAAAGGAGAAATATTAAGAGTAGATAAGATGTATGTAATAAGGGTGTGTAAAATGAGGCCAGAGAGGCCTCAGAGACCTGGTTAACAGATTCTGGACAGCCATGGTAGAGTAGGGCAGCCAGAACTGTGCCTGGGACCAAGCTACAGACTTCAGAATGATGGGGGGGGGGGCCAAGTTAGGGTGATGGCATGGATACATAGAAGGATATCTCCAAGATCTGTTTAGGGCTAGGATTGATCCCAAGCAATTCCAAATGTGATCATCCTCTCTGGGAATTAGAGGGACTTTGGAGCAGTTTTTTCAAAAGCTGACCAAGGTAGTTTGAATAGGCATTGTTTTTCTCTTTCCAAGTCCATTGCCCCGCACACAAAGCTGGTACCCAGTCCTCGAAACCAGATGTTACATCGTCTAAATATTTAAAGCTCCCTTCAAGGATTCCATGTGTGCACTTTTGGAGAAAGAGAGCCTTCCAAATCCAAGTCACTCTTTTTTCTTTGCTTCTCTGCTCTCCAGAGAAATGCCTTCACTTTCTACACAGACTACAACAGTTCTGCAGTGAGGTTGATGTCAGCATTGTTGCACAATTGATGCCTGTGGGTCCTTGACAAAAATGTGTTAATTGTGTATTTTAATTTTGATGATAATCTAAACAGAAATAGTCTAAGTAGGGTATGTCAACTGTTAGAATAACAACCATCCAACCAGGGACTCACACGAGCTTCTAGCCTTTGTCTTTGTACATGGTTCCCTGCCATCCATGAGACCTCCCTTGATCCACAGGGTAAACATCCTGAGATCCTTTGTCGATGCCTAAAGCCATGAGTCATATGTAGAATACCACCCCCTGGCTATGCTATTTGTTCTTGGACACACACATACACACACACACACACACACACACACACACACACACACCTGTGATGAGATTTAATTTATATGTTGGGTTCAATGAGATTAGCTAAAAATGATAAGAGCACAATGATAATGATATAGTATATATAATAGTTATTATCAAAACTTAAGACTATCTCTGAAATTTTCCATCTAATACTTTCTGCAGACATAACCATGGGTAACCGAAATCTCAGACAGTCTGTGAAGGAGGGAGGACTGTGGGATTTATAAGCTATCTGTACCATGCCCCACCTTGGTCACTGGAAGCCAATAAAGGGAGAAAAGATGTAGGTTCAATTTAAGTGGAAAAAAAAAGTGTATGTATGTATGTGTGTGTGTGTGTGTGTGTCTGTGTCTGTGTGTGTGTGTGTCTGTGTCTGTGTGTGTGTGTGTGTGTGTGTGTGTATGTGTCTCTGTGTGTGTCTATGTGCCAAGGAAAAGCCAAGGGACAAGGGACAGCATGGTGTGCTGCTGTAGGGAGGGCTTCACAGGCCACAGAGAGGGTAAGGAGGTAGACCTCTTCCCCAGCCAAGAGCAAACTGTCTGGAGTTCTGCCACAGTCTAGGAGGGCCAAGTTTCTGCCACAAAGCAGTTTACCCCTTGCTAATTGGGCAGTCGATGTGAGAGTCATTGGTGTTTGTAGCATGGCTTGTATTGAATTTTATCATTTATAGTTGGACAGATCTATAAACATAAGGTATTTATATATAGTTTTACATTTGAGCATGTTTAAGTAACATAATTTGAAACAAGTAAAGTCAACATTGCAGGGGAATTTATCCCCCCCCCCCCAGGAAGGTTTCCACATTACTCAAGTTCAAGAAAACTTGAGAGGATTTGTTTTCAGCCGTCTCCTGGCTGTTTATTTTTGTCACAGATTTTAGACTTCATTTGCTTTTATTTTGAGTAATAAAAATTATACACATGTAACATTGGAGTTATGATCATAGCCAGGATTTGGGTGTGAAGGAGGACTGACATTTTCATGAATACAGGGACCTGATGGAAGTGAGGGATGTGCCCACAGGGGAAGCCTAGGATGGGGTGGGAGTCAGGATGAGGAAACTTCAGTCTGGGAGGGGATCTCCTTTGCTTTGGAGAGTTTAGTCTGAACCACTTGCTAGAGGGTCTATCAATCAGTACCTTCAGTAATATGGCTAAAACCATCCAAACACCTATCATTCTCCATGGGGACCCCAGGGACAGCGCTGTAGCCCATCTGTCCTTGAGGCCTGACCCTCTTCCCAGAGGTCAGCTTCACTGAACTGACACTGTCATAGTTTCTGGGTCATTTCGTGGG
Organism: Peromyscus eremicus; assembly: GCF_949786415.1. Taxonomy (NCBI): domain Eukaryota; kingdom Metazoa; phylum Chordata; class Mammalia; order Rodentia; family Cricetidae; genus Peromyscus; species Peromyscus eremicus. The sequence continues at coordinate 101,786,122 of NC_081419.1, forward strand.
TCTCAAAGCAGTCACCTCAAGTCTGGAGGAGGATGGAGCCTCAGGAAGCTCCCCCCGCCCCCCTATGAATCCTCCAGCTGGATTCTTCTCTGGTCCCTTTGAATGTCACAGTGCACATGCCTGAGCTTTGAGCTTTGGCTAGGCAGAAGGCTAGGGATGAGGATGAACATTTTCTGCCTCTCAATAGGACAGGGTGTGGACCCAAACGGCAAATCTGTGGGGTGTAGAACCAGCTGATGGTGGAGCAGACCTCCATGGCCAGCCACACAAAGCGGTTCTTTAGGGTGGTAACAGACTGGCAGGGCTGTGGGCCAGGGCCACACTCCAGGCTCCTCGTGCCCAGCTGCTGTGGGTCCTTGGAAGATAACTGAATGACGGTCTCTACCTTCAGGGCCAGGTGGGTCCTTTAACAACTGCAGCAGGGCCCAGGAGGCTCAGAGTATGGTGGGGAGCTGGAAAATCTGAGGTCCCTTTGCTTCTTCCCAGGGGCCTAGAGCTGCTGCTGCTTAGCTCTTGCTGATAGCTGTCCTGGGGAATGTGGGTTCAGGCTTCCCAGAATTTACAGACTCTCCAATGGCGAGCGCAGTGTTTTTAATGTGGAATGGCTGGCATGGTGGTATCAAAACGGGCTTATCTACCAGGAGGGGTGAGAGCCACCCACACAGTAGGCAGAGGCCTTGGCTCCAAACTGATAATTCTCCTAGAAGTTTCTACTCTGAACACTAGCTTTGGACACTGATGGAAGAGATTGGTGGCTCCCTGGGGAAGGCAAGGGACCAGGATTGAGCCTCACAGGTTCCTGTCCTCAGATCCAAGACATTCCGGGGAGATGGCCTCTTGTGGCTGTAAGTCCCCTGAATTGGCGGTGACTATAAGAAGTACAGAGAGGGGGGTACTGGAGGGATGATGCTCACTTGGGCTAGACCTGGCTCTGTTTTATCACATTGTGAAATCTCTAGTTTGGCCTTTTCCTAGAAAATGGGGCCATCAGCTACAATATACACAGGGTTATATGTATATTGTACTCTGTGTTGCCATAGACTGCTGGGTGCAGAGCATGAAATGCAATTATGCTGTACTGTGGCCATCCTGTGCATACAAGCTCTGTGTCTGCCCCTACACCAAAGATGGTGTTGGTTTCTGTACGGTGAGCTGGGTTCGTCGCCAGATAGTGCACCAGCCCTTCTCTGGCAAGGGTGAGTCTGAGCAAGTCCCGTGAAGGGGTGCTATATGGCCCTGCTGTAATAGTGGAAGGTATGAGCCACATGCTGTGACAGGGCTCGGAGTGTATGTGGGAAATGGAAGGGGCCAAGGGGAATGGAGGAGAAGACTAAGGAGGAGGAGTCTGTCCTCTACTGCACACAGCACTGCCCACAGACCTGCACATGCAGAGACGTCAAACCATAACTGCCATGCTCCACTCAAAGAGTCTACATCAGATGCTCCAACAGGAAACAGCAAAGGTGCTTTCGCAGAAGCCTCTCTGTCCTCTGAGGTGTTCTTCCCACAGCCCCAGAAGTATTTCCCACACAGCCCAGATAATGGCGTTGTGAATGGGCGGAGCCTCTCTATGTCTATGTTGTTGGGACCTGTTGTCACCCGTCACCCCCATGCCTACTGTGGAGCTGTCCCTGCCATCTGTCCGGAACTCATCTGTTCCTGGATTCTGTATGAACCCCCACTACCTGTCACTATGCCTGTCACATAGTAGGTGCAGTTTGGGTGAAAAATTATTAAAGGTGTGAATCCTGGTTTGAGTTCCAACCCTTGCCCTTCCTGGCTCTGTGACCCTGGCAACCCACTTGAGTTGTCTTAGCTAGGAGATCAATACCCAAAGATGCCCAAGCAGGAAATGAGCTTTCTGTCTAAAGAGGTTTAGAACAGAGCCCAGGTAGGTGCTCAGAGGAAAAGGCTGTGCCATGGTGAGTGTAGCATAAAGAATTAAGGAAGGAAAGAAGGAAGGGAGGGAGGGAGGGAGGGAGGTGCCCTCTGCTTCTCCTAGTGGAAGGATCTACTCTCCCCTCCTTGGGCTTCTGGGCCTGCCTCGTCCTTGCTGATGCATCATGACTTTGTCCAGTTTGTTGTGCATGTGCCGACCTCTCAAGGTCACACACAAGCTCTCAAGAGGCACATGTGTCTCATTCATCACTGCAGTCTGCACTAAGCATGAGCAGTAGACACAGTGCACACAGTAGGTGCTTCATCAATGTGGTAGACTGAAGGAGAACGCAGTCAACCCGCAGTTCATTTAACTGGGAAGAATCGGAGAGTATAAGGTAAATTGGGTCCAGACTTGGCTAAAAATAACCTAATTTCATCACTCCCGTTCTCTTGAAGTGTGCATTTTTGCTGAACCCAAACAAACACTTCCCTCCACCTAAAAAGTCAAGTACATGTTTAAGGTTAGGAATTACTCAGAATCACAGGTTGGTTTACGTGTTCACTTCGAATCACTGTAGCTCATCTCTCCTCAGCTCCCTTCTTCCCCTCCCTTCCTTCCTCCTCACCCTCTTAGTATTTTCCTTCCTCTCTCTCCACCCAGAGGATTCGGAATGTTCTCCTCAAAGAAGTCTTGCCTGGGTAGGTGACCCGGCACCCAGGAGAAGTAGATGGCTATGGTGTCTGATAAGAGTCACACCTCCTTGCTCTTTTCTGATCTTCACACACCGAGTGAACCTTAGGAGCCTCGTGTCGCTGCTACCGCAGAGAAAATTATGGGATACTCAGTTCCGCGTGCATTTTGAGTAGGAACAAATGACATTTTAGCATACACGCCACGCAATATTTGGGTGTCCGAATGTTAGCAAAGGAATCTTACATTCTCCGTGACAGTTCCAACTGAAACTCCCAGGGCTAGGGCCAGCGTTGTGGGGTGCGGCCTAGGCAGCAGCACAGGACCCATGACAGAAGGTCCCCACTTGGTTTTCTGTTCTCTTGTCACCATCTAGAAGTTAGTAAAGGACTCCTCCTTTTTATTTTGTGTCTGCAGCACTGTTTGGGCCTCTGAAGGCACAGTACCACTGCTTTGTATGACTCCGTCACCAGACACAGCGCAGACTGAGGCCCTCTGTGCATGCCTCTCCTCTCTAGGGGGCCATCTGCAAGTCTCTCCTCAGAGTCATAGTTTTCTATTCTAATGGCTCACATGTTTCCACCTTGGCGGCAAACCCTCCGTTTGACTTTTAATCCGAGCTCACCGGACCTGGCAGGATCCACTGAAATCCTTAGCAATGTGGAAATGCAAGGTTGCCTCATAGATGCCTTGAAAACTGATTTGACCTAAAAAAAATATTTATTGGTGTTACACAATCAGTGTTCCAGGATGCATGTGATATTTATTATAGATGTGTGTTTCTGATGTCATCTTTCTGTACAGTTACTCACACTCATAGTCTTGGAATGTTGGCCACAGATTGTCTTAATTCCTCCTGTATAGGGGCTTTTTTTAAAAAAAGAAAAAAGAAAAAAAGATGATGTCTGCTCTGGCTCTTTGGTCATTCCCAAGTTCTAAGAAAGGACTCTTGGGTAGGCGTGCAAGAAAATAGGATACTCACGTTTAGAGAGCCGTGTAAGTGACCACACGTGTAATCCCCAGACAGAAAGTTTCACAACCTTCCTGAAGGGGATTTGGTATAAGGACAACACCAGACCTGGCCAAAGATGTAACCACTTGTATTAAAAAAATTCATTTTTATAAAAGGATATATTTTAAGCCAGGTGGTGGTGGTATACGCCTTTAATTTCAGCACTTGGGAGGCAAAGGCAGGGCTGGGGTGGGACCAGGGGTGGGGCCAGGGCCAGGGGCAGGGGCCGGGCCAAGGGTAGAGGCAGGGCAGGGGCAGGAGGATCTCTGTGAGTTCCAGCACAACCTTGTCTACAGAATGAGTTCCAGGACAGCCAGGGCTACACAGAGAGAATCTGTCTCAATAAACAAACAAAAAACGAAAAAGAAAGAAAAGGATATATTTTTTAAATAATGAAATTTCTACTATGACGAATAAATACGTTGCAGAATTTCCTAGTTTTGAGAAGCACTATTGTTACATCTGAGGTCACTTTCCTCGTGTATATCTCTCTGTACTACTTTACTTTTGTAACTTTTTGTGAATCTGTGATGGTTTTAAAACGGGAAGGTATAAAAGTAGTGTAAATATGATAAAATATAAAACATATTCTATTCTAGTCTATTCAGGAACGTATCTCCCGGGTAGAAACGCTCATTTTAGCTGCGGGCTCAGCTCGGGCATCTGACCTGTCTTGGTCATGTCTGCTACTCTGTCTGATAAAGTGTTCGATTTAGAGGCTGGAGCCGCCGGGTCTCTAGCTGAGAGCTTCCATCGCTGATCTGGGTGGGTATCAATCTTGACTTTCTACTAACTTGGATTTAAGAAGCATCTGGAAGATTATCAAAACACACCTGGGTATACCTATGAGGGTTAACCAAGAGGGGATACTCTTGACTGTACCATCCCAGAGGCCAGGCATCCAGATGGGATGACCAGGGGAGATGAGAAAGTCTGTTAGTGAGATACTCTCTGTCTCTGCTTTCTGGCCACAATGATGCCTGCGGCTCTGCTACCCTACTATGCCCTCGGTGCCATGAAGCTGTGAGCCCAAGCAGACCCTCCCATTACTTTGCTGGATATTTGCCACAGTGACCAGAAGGTCTACTAACACCAGGGCTCTCACCAGGGAGCCAATGGCAGTGCGAAATAACTCATTTGAAAAGCGTATCGATTTGTCTCATGACCTAGAAAAGGAGCAGAGACCCCCAAGGGGGTTACCTGCTTTTGTGGTGCTAGCCAAGGGGCAGCTTTTCTTGGCTCTCTTAAATTTAGCAGGAAGAAGTTGATTATTATATCATTCTAATTTTGTTCTAATTAGAGTGACTTAATACTCTCAATTTAAGTCGCTTAAATCAGAGAGATTGCATCAGTGACGGAGAGTGTTGCTGAGGGACTGGAGGGAGGGGGCGAAGGAAGGCAAGAAGGGAACATGCCCACCTGCTCCCTCATTGAAGAGCGAACTGGAATCCAGTGACTCTCCCACTCCCCAGACTGTTGTTCCTTGTCTGCTGGTGAAGGACAAACACATCTGCCCTCCTGGTATCTGTATTCCAGGCAACAGAGAGACCACAGCAGCCAGAGTGCGCTCTGTTCTGGGGCGGCTGTAAATCCAGGGAAGACTGCAGTGGGCAGGAGTCAGAGACAGCCATTGTTTAACAGTTGGAATGATGTTGCTTTTGGAACTAGAGGGAGAGCAAGTCGGAACACTCATACGTTAAACAGAACCAAAACTGTCAATGTTCGCAAGAACCAAACCTGTAAATGTTAGTCTTGATGATATAGTTGGTGAAACTTGAGCTTGAATGCTGGATCGTTTTAACTCTTATTTCCACTTATTCTTAGCTGTTTCTCTCACGTAACTCGAATTGCTAAATGGTCTTTTAATAAAAAAAACCCGGAGCCAGATGTTGGGGTAAATGCTGAAAGATCAGAGAGACGAAGGACAAGCCACTGCCACGTCTTACCTGTAGGACTCCTCAGCCTGAAAAGGCTCCAGCCGAAAAGGGGCTTCAGCTGAAAGAGCTCTAGTTCCTGTCTCCTCACGCCTTATACACCTTTCTCCGCCCAGCCATATCACTTCCTTCTTAGTGCTGGGATTAAAGGCGTGTGATTCCCAAGTACTGGGAACAAAGGCATAAAATCTCAAGTGCTGGGATTAAAGGTGTGTGCCACCACTGCCTGGCTCTGTTTCTCTCCTAGACTGAGTCAATCTCATGTAGTCCACGGTGGCTTTGAACTCACAGAGATCCACATGGATCTCTGCCTCCCGGGTGCTAGGATTAAAGGTGTGTGCCACCACGGTCTGACTTCTTTGTTTAATCTAGTGGCTTGTTCTGTCCCCTGATCTTCAGGCAATTTTTTTTAGAGTACACAATATATCAGCACACTCTCACTGTTGGTGATGTTTGATTTTCGTGCTTGTTTTATATAGCTGTAGCTATCATAAAAATGTTCATGTTACTGGACCCCATAATACAGTGACTCCACACCCACTGGACTTAATGCATTATGCTCTATATTCCATTACACCCCCTATATCCTAAGATAAAAATCTTTGGCCATGCAGTCTGTCTAAAAGTATAACTTATTTTTGAAAATATTTATTTATTTTTATTTTATGTGTATGAGTGTTTTGCCGGCATGCATGTCTATGCACCATGGAGGCCAAAAGAGGGTGTCACATCCCCTAGAACTGGAGTTACAGAACGTTGTGACCTGCTGTACGGGTACTGGGAATCAGTCCTGTGTCCTCTGGGAGCCAGTGCACGTAACCTCTGACCCATCTCTCAGGCCCCTAAAGAAATTTGAAGTTTCATGACAATACTTCAAGGAACCAAACAAAAATGTTATATGCTCTGTTCCTTGTATAGCCCAGGTACTCAACCCTATGAGGAGGTGTGAGTGAATAAAGAAATAACAGATTATACAGACATAAATCCTGGTTTTGGGTGGACTGGGCTCCCTGCTGGAAAAACTGCACCCTGGAAACTCAATGTGTTCATTGTATAGCATTGAACAGGGAGGCAGGGTTATTGCATGCAGATAAACAAAGGCTCTGAGACCTTTCAGCATCTCTCCCATGAGCAGCATGGCTTTCCCTGAGAACCCTGTGTTATTTGCGTGAGAATTTGTTCTCCGGGATCTAAAGAGGAAAGTACTACCTGTCGGAAAGAATATGTGGATATAAAGATTAAGGGCTAGGGAGACACTTCAGTGGGTGAAACCTGCTGGTAGGCATGAAGGACCTGGGTTCAGATCCCCAGCACCCATGTAAAAGTTGGGTGTGGCTGTGTGCATCTTTAACCCTAGAGTCAGGGAGCTGAGACAGGCAGACCCCAGGGGCTCCCTGCCGGCCAGCCTAGCCAAATGGCAAGCTCCAAGTTCATCCAGGAAACATGTCACAGAAAAAGAAAAAATAAATAAAACCTGGGGGTGGGGGTGGGGTGGGGATAGGAAACCTGACATTTACTTCTGCCCTCACACTCCCACACATGGTGAGTATATCTACTCACATGTGTGTACTACACACACTGCACACACATGCACACATATGATACCATGCAATTAGAAGTGACCTAAATATCCTACTGAGTGGAAATGTTTAATGAGTTATGATTGGTCCAAACAGAATTTTATACAGACATTCAGCAGATAAGTAGATTCCTATGTCACAATGAAAATCAAAGGATCGCTTAGGATGCTGTTGTGAATGAAATCACATATCATATCCATATATAATCCATGTAAAAGCATTTCAAAAATGCAGGGCCTGAGGTGCAGTCTTGTAATCAAGGTACTCAGAATGCTGAGGCCAGAGGATTGTGAGTCTGAGACCAGCAGGAGAAACTTACTAAGATTCTCCCTTAAATAAAGTTAAAAACAAAACAAAAATCATACATAGGGTTTGGGGCAGCGGAAGTGGTTCAGTGGGAAAGGGCTTGTCATGAAAGCATGAGGACCTGAAATCTGATGCCTGGAACCCATGGAAAAAGGCAAAACTGGACACACACACACACACACACACACACACACACACACACACACACGAGAGAGAGAGAGAGAGAGAGAGAGAGAGAGAGAGAGAGAGAGAGAGAGAGAGAGAGAGATCATGTATACTATTGTGAAATAATGAGGAAAATGTCCTAAAATCAAGAGCTGAGAAAAGGTGAGTCAGCACTTGTTCGGTGCCCTGACAACCGTTTGTTAGTGTGACTGCAGTCATCATGTGGTCTGAGCTTCAGCAACGTGGTTCAAGGTTCAGCTGGTTCTGCTTTAGTTCTTTCTTCCTATAGGGGCGTGGTCAGTGGCAGGTGGGGCCAAGTTACATCACTCACACGTCTAGTCCCGGCTGCGCACTGTCCACTGAGCCTCTTCTGTGGTTGATCCAGAGAGATCTTTGAACAGATCTGCAACAGTATTCTGTATTTTGAAACAAAATAACTTTAAAGTCACTGGAGAGTGAATATTGATAAATTAATGGATATTGACAGATTGCTTTGTTTGTGGTTTTTTTTTTTTTTTTTTTTCGGGGGGAGGCGTTGAGACAGGGTTTCTCTGTAGTTTTGTGTGTCCTGGAACTCACTCTGTAGATCAGGCTGACCTCGAACTCATGGAGATCTGCCTGCCTCTCCCTTCTGAGTACTGAGATTAAAGGCGTGCGCCACCACCGCCTAGCATATTTTAGTAGTATTCTCCAAAGACTGAATCAACCTAAGAATGCCAAAGACAGAAAAGGGAACGGAGACATCTGGGCTATTGGAAGCAAGCAGCTTTCACATGATGCATTGACTAAGATGGTTGGTGCCAGGGCTAGTGTGAGAGGCTGGCAGAAGCCAGGGGAGAGAGAGCAGTTCTCCAGAGTTAGGACTCGGCCTTGGGGAGGGATCGGAGTGGTCTGGAAAATGCCATATATCTATCATGGGATATGGATGCTCCCGGAAGGATGGGGTCTTAGATTTCTTTCTTTCTAAGGAGTTTGCTAATGGCAAGTGGACTTCATCTGGCTGCCGCTTTTGAGGACATTGATAGGTCCCACACTTGTGAGACATGGCTGATGTAGGATTAAACTAACTCTCTGTGCAGGTTGTGGCCCGGGAACTGCTGGCCCAGTACAGCAAGCAGCATAAGAAGAACCCAGTCTTGGGGCTGATCCAGAACTGGACTGCAACTGCTGGCGACAAGCTGAGAACCAGGTACACATCACCCAAGACAGCATCCTTACCTCCTTAAGGGTTTGACTCTGAGCCTGTTTACAGAGCCTTGACATTGGGCCATCTTGCCTTTGTTTGATAAATTTAGTATCTGATGTAGGCAAATGCATTAGGGATGATGTAAAATTCTTATGTGCCTACCACCCGACTTAAGACCTAAAATATTTCAGGCTCTGCCCTTTCTCTCAGGTTCCTTCTTCGTTATTTATTGTGTGAGTTTAAATCTTAAGACTTCATGAGGCAGGTCCTTATTTACATTTTACAGGTGGAGGGAGAAACTGAGGCATGCAAGTTAAGTGTTTTTCTCAAGTTCCATGGCCTATGGGTGGCAGGGCTCAGGTCTGACCCCAGCCAGTCCAGTTTGGGGAATCTATGTCTGGGTTGTTTTTATTTATTTTTAGTATATTGCCTCTAACCTCAATTGAAAAGGCATAATATCGGATGTACTCTATAACTTTCTGTTTTCAACTGAGATTTTGCTTCTATGGTTTATCTAAGTTACATAAGTAGCCAAGAAGCTTCATTGCAACTTGTCATAATAGTTCTGCATGTATAAATGCCACAATTTGACTGTCTTATTCAAGTCTCCACCTTTGATCAGTATTTGAGTTGTGTTCAATATTTCGATATTTTGTACAAATTGGTGAAACACATTGTTCGTGTTTTCTGGTGAACACAGGGAAGGTTTTTTCTGGGAAACAAGGGGAGAGTCTTTGTAGGGCTTTTAAAATTGGAGCAAAATGTACATCGTACAAAACCACAGACATCTGTAGAGTGAGCCCACCACCTCAGATACAACTGAAGCCAATTCCATGCGATAACCTGACCTTTCCAGTACTCACGAAGTTCTCTGGTATTTTTAAAAAAATAAGGGATATTGATCTCAGTCGTTTAAACTGATTTCATGGCTCATTACTGACTTGTAACCTGTTGTTTGAAAAACACTCCTCTAGGGTCTTTTACCCTGGAATGGAGTGGTGTACGCCAATTTTGACTTTATTAGACAGCTCTAAATATTTTTCATGCTACAATTGCTACCAGCAGTATTCAGGAGTGTCCAGATTTGAGCTTCTCTGGACTGCGTTGTCATCTGCAACATTCATGCTTGTGAACCAGGTGGTCAAGTGAAAATTTCATTCTCAAAACAGTAAGAACAAAAACCTCATCATGTTTTAAATAAGTCTGTGATTTCATGTCAGGCTCACAAACATCTTAACTCCAGCTCCAGAGAATCTGACGCCCTCTCCTAGCCTCATTGGGCACTGCACTCACATGTGTATACCCACACATAGACACACACATATACACATAATTAAAAACAAGATTAAATCTTTCAATAATAGTAATAATAATGTGAGTAAGCTGAAGGCCACCACACTCTATGTGTAAAGTAAAAAACAGCAAATGTTGTTTAGAGCACAGGTTGCCTTCTTACCTCCAGTATGCAGACACATACACACACGCATATGTACACACAGGCACACATACATATGCATGCATACACATCACATATACACACAGACACACACATACACACATGCACACACGCATATGTACACACAGGCACAAGTAGGCACACATGTGCAAAGACACACACAGACACACATACATATGCATGCACACACATCACATGCACACACAGACACACACATACACACATGCACACACGCATATGTACACACAGGCACAAATAGGCACACGTGCAAAGACACACACAGGCACACATACATATGCATGCACACACATCACATGCACACACAGACACACACACACACATGCATACACGCATATGTATACACAGGCACAAATAGGCACACATGTGCAAAGACACACACAGGCACACATACATATGCATGCACACACATCACATGTACACACAGACACACACATACACACAGGCACACACGCATACACACATACATACAAACACACAAATAGTAAGTATAATAAAATTTAAGAAAAGAATGCTGTTTTCTGAGAGATAAGATTTCCTTAAAATCTCTCTTTATTATTTTAGTACACATTTGTTATTACTACATTATAAATTTTATCAAATGAAGTTTTTGCATTTGTGGAAAGTATGTGACTATGACAATCCTTTATTCTCTTAATTTGATATGCTTTTGTAAAATGTCTTACATTGTGTGTGTGTGTGTGTGTGTGTGTGTGCGCGCGCGCGCGTGCCCAGCACATGTGCAGAAGTCAGAGGACAACTTGCAGGAGTCAGTTCTGGACTTCTACCATATGACTTCTGGGTATCGAACCCGAACAGTCGGTCTTGGCAGCAGCTGCTTTTACCCACTGACCCGTCAGCTGCTTCCCGTTTTATGCTTCTCTGCTTTAGACGTATGTCAGAGTGTTATTGTTGACATGTTTGGGGAGAACTTCTTATTTGGTTGGAAGAAGTCAATGAGTGATTTTAAAATGACCTGAGCTTGGGAGAAGATTTAACCCTTGAGTTAACCCAATGCTTTAGGACTGTTAACGCTTTGTCTTCGTGGTCACTTTTGGTAAGTCCCACCTTCGCCTGTGTCCTCTTTGTCCTTCTGTGCCTGTCTATTGTGGTGTCTCTCTGCTTTATTGCTGTGGCTCAGTCTTCCCAGAACTTAATCCAGCTTAGCAGTATTTTTCAGATGGCCTCTGCTCCCTGAGTGGCTCCTCAGATGTACTCAGCTGATGTTAGTTCTCTTCCTCAACTTGACATAATGTAGGATCACCTGAGAAGGAATCTCATCCAGCAATGTCCAGGTCAGGTTCACCCGTGGGCAGCCTGTGAGAGATTGTCCTGTTGGGTTAACTGGAGTGGGAAGACCCACCCCGAATGAGAGCAGCACCATGTCACTCACTGGCCCCCGACTGGGAGGAGGGTAGGCTGAGTACTGGTGAGCACGCATCAGGTTGTTGCTCTGCTTTTAACTGTGCACGTGCTGTGATTAGCTGCCTGACACTGGCTCCTGATGCCTTGGCTTTCCAGAAGTGGTGGACTGTAACCCAGGACTGTGAACCAGATAAACCTTTTCTCCGTTAAGTTGCTTTGTCACGGTGTCTTATCACAGCAAAGGAAATGAAATGAAGACATCCCTTTTCTGCTTTATTGTTTCATGCCCATACACTTTTTTCTTTTATTCTACTTTGAGAGAGCTCACAGTATTTTTTTTAATTATCACTTTTCTTTAGAAACTAAGTATTACTCTCTATAACTCAAATATATTGAACTAATTTAAAAATGATTAGAAAATGCAATTTTAAGATCTTGACTGAAAACGTAAAGAGGGGGCTGGAGAAATGGCTCAGTGGTTAAGAGCACTTTGCTTCTCTTGCGAGGACCTGGATTCGATTCCCAGCACCCACATGGGGTACCGTAACCATGTGTAACTGCAGTTACAGGGGATCCAGTCCTCTTCTGGCCCCCGAGGGTCCTAGTAACACACATGGTGCACATACATACGTGTAGGCAGAACATCATACAAATAAAATAAATAAATCTAGTTAAAAAACACAGAATATACAATAAATGATGTATTGCAGTCTCATAATCATTGGGATAAAGCAAAATGTAGAGGTCTGTAGCCTGTCTCCTTTCAGCCTTGCTCCTTAACTTTTTGTTGATCAAACTGTAGTTTATTTTAGAGCTTGAACTGCTTTAATGAAGTCTCTCTTACTTTTATGTCTCCGTTTGTCCTCACACACTTCTTTAGGGAAACAACAATTCTCTTTTAGCATTTCAAGCCCCACTGAGGACTTTACAGTGCCCCCCACTTACTGGTTTGACTGTTTTCCAAGGAAGAATTGAAAGAAGAGTGCAGTTCCCCGGTAGCATCAGTTGGGACTTTTCTGGAACCTTGTTCACAGCTTGCTGCAAACCATTCACACTTATGTTTCTGTTTCTGATAGCAGAGCAGGACTTGTTTCCATCATTAGAGCATGGCATGCTCTCAGCATATGCAAATTGATATCCCTCTACAAATTTTCCAGGATAGACCTGACATGTGCCAAGGCAGTATTCCAATTGTAAATATTTGGAAAGTGCTAGCCCATTTTTTTTTTGTCTAGTTATTAACCTCAGGTGGTTTGAATGAGAATGGCCCGCATAGGCTCACATATTTGAATGCTTGGTGGAACTGTTTGGAAAGGATTAGGAGATGTGGCCTTGTTGGAGGAAGTGTCACTTGGGGGTGGGCTTTGAGGTTTCAAAAGCCCAGGCCTTTCTTAGCTTTTTCTGCCTAGTAGGTGTGTCTCAAGATGTAAGCTCTCAGCTACTGCTCCAGCACCATGCCTGCCTGCCTGCTGCCATGCTCCCCACCATGATGGTCCTGGACTCTAAACTCCTGAAACTATAAGCCCTAAATAAGCTGTATAGAAATAGGAATGAACTAAACAAGTTCTAGAACAGTTCTCTCTCCCACACAGCCAGGATTTGCTCATTCCATACGTTGGTGCTTATTCACTCAAATCCTGAACTTTGGTTTTTCTTTTAAAGAGAGCTATTGCCAACACATTTCCAGGACTCCCTGTGTGCCAGCCATGGCTCTTCATATTGGTGTGACACAGCCATAGCTAGACTCTGCTCCTGTGGAACTCACACTCCAATGGGGCAGAGTGAATCTACTCTTAATGACAATGTCCAGGGGAAGTACCCAGGAGCAGGTGGGGACATGCAGAAAGAAGGGCCGAGAACTCCCTGATTCTATGAAGTTACTCCAAGCAGGCAGCCACTGTGGGGTCACCCAAGGCTCTCCTTCGTTTGGATTGTAGAGGTACCAGGCACGGCTCAGAAAGGCTTCCTGAAACTGGGGTGGGGAAGACAAATATGGCTTGGCGGGGAGGAAAGCTCTGGAAAGAGGTTGCTCTGGGAGGGATTGTACCTGGGTTGTTCCAGGAAGTCCTGCCTCTTGCCCTCCTGCAGGTGAGCCTGCCACTGTTACCCTCACTGCTCACATCAGTCTAGAAAGCTCTACAGAGGCCTCTGGATGTTGAGGAGAGCCAAGATTCTGCCTCACAGTGGAGCATTATCCATATCAGATTGTGAAACTTCTCAGATGTGCAGCAAGATGTGAGGGTGGACATTCATGTATTCACCTCCCACAGAGAGGCTCCCACGGAAACTCTACTGTGAACACACCACTTACTGTTCACGCTAAATCTCTACCACATGCACAGTCATGTGTCACTTGACAGCAGGGAAGCATTCTGACAGTGAGTCCTCAGGACGTTTTGTAGTGGGAGCATTATGGAGTGTATGTAACAAATCTGGACAGTATAGATCAGTGTTCAGCTTGGACTCTTGGTGAAATCACAGGACACAGTACCACCATGGGTTTACAAGGCCATCACTGGTGGAATGTGGCACACTGTGTAACAGTAAACATTTTAACAACCTTTATTTTTTACCTTATATGCTAGAATAATGATAAATTATAGCATAGTAAATACATAAAAGTCTAATCTAGTTGTTTATTATCATTGCATGGCATTAAGTTTTATACCTATTTGCTGATGTACTTTTATATGACTGGAAAGCAGCATGAAAAAGCTGTTTGCAGCAGCATCCGCATAAACACACAAGTCCCATAGTGTGCTGTGATATAACGAGAAATCCGTGGAGCCTTTAATGGGCAACAGAATTTATTGGGGGAAAACCTCACCGTACAGAACAGAATTGACACAGGTTCTGGAACACTGTTCTGGCCGCCTGGATCAGTCCCACATCCAAGTCCCACAAGGGACTGAAGAGAGGATGCCTGTGTGCATCTCAGGTCCTAAGGGTGGGCGAGAGGCCATGTCCCAGGGGCATGTACTTCAAGGTCATAGGCAGGTGGAGCAGTTGCCTGCTGCATCTCTAGGGGCAGTGCTTCAAGGTCATAGACAGACAGCTATCCACTCCATCTCCCCCTTTTGTCTAAATGAGAAAGTTCTAATCTAATATAAACCTATATACAATAGGAACGATTATTGTCCAGGAGAGGGGAAAAGTAATAATCTACAAAAAAATAGAATAACAACCAGCAAGAACAACATCAAACAAGAGACACATACTAAAATCCAGAGATGTCCAGAACATAGGTAAATGGCACGTTACAGAGATTGCCCTAATAGCTGTCCTATCCTGAAGAATCTGAATCTAGTACTTAACATGTTCTAGCTAAGATACGATGATAAGGTTGTAACTGTAACTATTTAGTCTTCAATCCCATCAAAGACCTGAGAAGGAACATAATAATACCTTAGAAAATGGAAAATGCAAGCAAGTAATTTCTGAAATTCTTGTGAGAATAAACAGAGACAGCTGGCAGCCTAGATAGTCACCTAAAGTTTCGCACCATTGTTGGGGCATCCAGTTTGGCTACAGGCCTAGTATATCTGACAGACCATTTTCAGAAGTAGGAATATTGAAAGACTATCTTATCCTGTCTTGGCAGAATTCAGTAGTTGCTTTTCCTTGTGTCCTGCTTGTCCAGAAAGGACAGTGTTCATACTGTCAGCAGTTGAGGCAAGGGCAGTTCTTTGCCCAGCAAGCCATTTTGTGCCAAGAAGAAAACAAACTTTCAAACAGAGAGTCTTGGAAGCCTAACATTCTCTTGGGATCAGGTTGGTGCTGCCAGGAGCAATTGTGTCTCATGTCAACAGAAATCTAAGTTAATAATACATTTAAATGCCATATTCTTTAGGTCTATGAAGTGTTTGAAGATTACCAATCCATCTGACCTATGTTTCTGTAAATTTGAAAAACCTAAGTAACATAACTATAAACGTGACAAATATGGGTGACTATTAACCTATAATTCTTATCATCCTAAATAACTTAAAGACTAAGGCTTCACATTAACAAGGTAAACAGTCTGTAAACAGATGTACACTATAAGGACAATGACCTCAAAGTTGTGACAATACACAAAATATCTTAAACAGAGGTAGAAATGTATAGTGAAATATGCAATATGAGAACAATATCCTTAATATGTATCAATATACAAAATATCCTAAACAGAGGTAGAACATACATACAGTATGACAATATAATTTTACATTTGTATCAATATACAAAATATTTCAAACAGGAAGAGGAATATATGTACAATACAACAAATAAAGTTTTTATTTGTATCTATATACAAATTATCTCAAATATGAATATAAAAATGGTTTACATTTGTATCAGTATACAATAATCCATAACAGTGTAAATTATCTAAGGCTGATATTTTAATAAACAAGTTTATTAGTATATACAGTAATCTACCTTAATATACTATGCCTATCCATTCCTCTTTTTTTTTTCTTAAAGAGAATACTGAGTCTAAATTTTATTGTTCCACCCCCCCCAACCCTATAACCATTTATCTATAACCCTGAGAAAACTGAAACCTTTGGGAGAGGGGGCATCATTTTCTTAGAACTGCTTCCTGCTGTTTAGGAGGCGATGGTATCTCTGTGGGGTCCTGTAAGAAAGCTTAGATAGTTAGGTCTCCATAGAACTAGCTGTAGAGTCTGTAACCAGTTTCAGAGTAATGGGTAAGGTTGTCTGTGATTCTAGAAAGAAGTGTAGTGTGATGGACCTTCTTATTTTGGAACTGTCCTGAAGAGTTTTCAGTCTAAAGCTGATCATTGAGTAATGTTCTTAGGTACAATGGCATCATTCTGGTCCGGGTAGAGTAGTTGTTGTGGGGCCCCATCTTTTTTTTTTTTTTGAGACTTCAGAGATTGCTATTGGAAAGACTTATATTTCACTGTGGAAAACTTGAACATTATTAATCTCAAAATGGAAAGTTTGGATTTATGGTGAATCAAGAAAGGATTCCCGGAAATCAAGGATAAGCATGGAAAGAAATAGAATCTTGACAACAATGGTCCCTAGATTGTTGGTTTTCTTCTGTCCCACACCAGTTGGCTCTTCTGATATGAGACAGAATCTCCTAATTTTTTTTTAGCAATATGTTTGGGTTTAGAGGAGAAAGCCATATTCCAACTCTAAAGCCAGCTTGATTTATAATTGAGTTGGGACCACAACTCTTCTAGAGTTAAAGAGATATTCACGTTAGGTAGTAAGATATTACCCTGTAGAGTATATTGGTACCAATAGGTCCTTTCTTTCTGCTGTAGATGTCTAGGTGTCCAAGGCCTTATGATTTCTTGAAGATGGGTATTCTATCATCCTGTAAAGTCAAAAAACAGAACCCTGCCCTGACCCTTGTTTGTTGAGTTTTTCTTACAACTTGCTCAGTTGGTAGAACATAAGATTCTTAATCTCAGGGTTGTAGGTTTGTGCCCCATGGTGGGTGCCAGACAAAATGAGAATTCCACAGAGCCTATTTAATGAGCAAAAGAATTTATTAAGGGGGAAAACTCACTGTACAGAACAGAATTGACACAGGTTCTGGAATGCTGTTCCAGCCACCTGAATCAGTCCTACTTCCAAGCTCCACAAAGGAGCAAAGGAAGCAATGCCTATGTGCATCTCAGGTCTTAAGGGTCACCAAGAGGCCATGTCCCAGGGGCATGTACTTCAAGGTTATAGGTAGGTGGAGCAGTTACCTGCTGCATCTCTAGGGGTGGTGCTTCAAGGTCATAGACAGAACAGCTATCCACTACACTGTGATCTTTCTTCCTTTCTTTCTTTTTTATTTTAAGATAAGGTTTCTCTGTATAGCCCTGGTTGTCCTGGAACTCACTCTGCAACACAGACTAGCCTCAAACTGAGAGATTCACCTTCCTCTGCCTCTTGAGTGCTGGGATTAAAGTCATGTGACAACACACCTGGCTGTTGTGCTGTGGTTTTATGATGGCCATGGTACCACTAGGCTTATGAAATCATCATCATATAGTCAGGGCATCATTAACTAGAATACACTGATGATGTCACTCATCAGTTCATGTCCTTCCTGTGCATTTTAAAGTAAACTTCAGGCATTAGCACACTTTGAAATAGCATTGTGTACTCAAGTTCAACCGGTGGAGACAATTCCTTTTCCTCTTATGTAGAATTTTCTTATAATACCTTTCATATGTTTTAAATGTACACTTGTTGAGTTTTGGCAAATGCATAGACATTATTCTGATATTTTTCCACCAAAGACTAGAGTTTCCCATTCTAGGATTTCATATAAATGGAACATACCGTCTATACTCTTTTGTAGCTGCCTCAATAATTCAATATAATGCTTTTTGAGATTTACTCATGGTGTCATATGTATTACTTCTTCCCTTTTTATTACTGAGTGGTATTTTATGGATATACTCTGATTTGTTTTCCATTCTCTTATAATGGATAGACACCTGAATGTTTCTAGCTTTTCACTCCAATGAGCAGGACAGCTATGACTATTCTTACATAAGCCTTTTTTATGAATGTTTCTCTTGATTTCTCTTGGGCATGTAGGAGATATGGAATTGCTAGGTCATAGCACATGTGCTTATTTTATGAGAAGCTGTGAGAGATTTCCAGAATGAGTGTGACCATTTGACACTTTGATGAGTAGGTATAAGCATTCTGGCTTCTCTGTGTCCTTGGCAACATTTGGCACAATATATTTAATCTTGGACAGACTGCTGGATGGAGTGTGCTGGTTCACTCCAGTCTCCATTTGCATTTCACTGGTGACCAATGAGACACATTCACATTTAATCTAGTTTTACTTCTACAGTCCTTCTGACTTCCTTGTAAAGTTATCCAAGAGATCCCCTGTAGCAGTGGTCCAGGTTTCAAAGGCTTTCTACTCTGGATGACTTCCTTGGATTCACAGGGGACACAGATGTGTAGGTGAGGTCCTGCACACACAGTGCACAGCTCAAGGGAATAGACATTGACCTATGGTAAACATCCCAAGATACAATAGTGGTTTCCAACACAAACATTCACAGCTCCAGGTTTCATAGAATAGCCCCTGGATGGCTAAGACATGTTTAAAAAAATAAACTATGTAAGTTCTTTATACCTTTTATGAACTAGACTGAGTCAGGAGCTTGGCTTTCTGAAGCTAGGTTTGGAATGAGTGATATATAATTGAGATTTCCCAGGAGCTGGTATGTAAACATCCTCCTCTGCCTTCTGTCTCCATGAAAGGCAATTGCCCAGTCAGCGCTTTGCCGTTCTGGCTCATGAAGGATGCTCTTCTGCTTAGAATGAACAGCAGCTACTTGGGTTTTTAAGGTTTAATTAGGAATCTGACTTATTTTGTTCTTATAATCATTCACTTTCTCAGGACATAGGGAAAGGGGAAAGACCTATGAGAAAACCTTAGTATGAATTAACTTCATATATACTGGTTAGTTTTTAGTTAACTTGACATAACCAAGGGCCAGCTGGGAGTGAACTCCATTGAGAAAATGTACTCATCAGACTGGCCTATGGGCAAAGTCTGTGGGTGGTTTTCTTGATTAATGATTGATGTGTGAGGGTCCATCCCTTCAGGGATGGTGCCACCCCTAGACACATGGTGTTGGGTTGTATGAAAAGGCAGGGTCAGCAAGCTATGAGGAGCCAGCCAGTAAGCAACATTCCTCCATGGCCTCTGCTTCAGTTCCTGCCTCCAGGTTCCTGCTTTGAGTTCCTGCCCTGACTTCCCTCAGTGATGGCAAGTGACCAGGGAATATAAGCCAAATAAATTCCTCCCCACACCCTCCAAAAAAACCAGTTGGTTTTGGTCAGTGTTTTATCACAGCAACAGAGAAGCAAGCTAGCAAAACACACCTTTTAGATAATTATATTTAATTATTTACATGTGCGCACACACGTTACAGCATCTGTGTGGAGGTCAGAGGGCACTCACCGCTGTTCTCTCATTCTAACATGTGGGTCCCAGAGATTGAACTTGGATCATCAGGTTTGATGCCTTTACTTCTAGAGCCATCTCACTGGCATCCCTGGACCTTGTGATCTAGGTTATTGGGAGGTTCATGGGGGAAGAAACACAAATTCAACACCAAGTTGATGTGTGTGAGGAAAAGCCCAGGGTGGGGGGCTGTTTTAACGATTGGCCTTTACGTCTATTGATGCCCCATGCTTCATTTTCCCCATTAGCCAAATAGGGAAGGTATCAATGGCTACCCCATGAGGGAAAAAGCATAATCCATTTACTCTGTGCTTGCCTACTGCCCTCTGGGGCACTTATTCCCTCCAGCACTGATGTACCCCAAAATAAAACCCACCAAGTCTAAAAGGTCTTCTCTCTATGTGATATCCAGTAGGTGACTGCATCCTTCTGAACTTCAGTTTCCTGAACAGTATTTTAATTATGATGGTATCTATATGCTAGATAATAATAACTCAATAGAGATAATTCTCAATAAAAACTCAATACTAGATAATAACTCAAAAAATACTAAATGTTGTTATAAGCTTTACCTGATGGAAATTATATAATTGTTAATAAAGAAAAGCTGCATATAAAATATTGACCCTTACTTGAGATGCCACAGTCAATAGGAAAAGCAGGATGCCATATTACTTCTATACCATAAGGGTAAATATGTAGAATAAACCAGAGCCAAGCACTCACCAGAAAGTACTGAAAAGAGACATAGATATGCCAATGGGAGGTGGGATGGAGGAGCCTATTCACAATGTTCACAATGCCTTCCTATAGGGAGAAAGTGCC
The DNA here is from genome assembly GCF_949786415.1 of Peromyscus eremicus. Classification (NCBI taxonomy): domain Eukaryota; kingdom Metazoa; phylum Chordata; class Mammalia; order Rodentia; family Cricetidae; genus Peromyscus; species Peromyscus eremicus. Next base: position 101,806,492 of record NC_081419.1, read on the forward strand.
TTTTGGTTTTTAAATATATATTGTTACAATAGTAATAATTATCATCATCACCATCATCACTAGTGTGTGTGTGTGTGTATGTGTGTGTGTGTGTGTGTGTGTGCGCGCGTGCGCGCACATGTGCCAGGTGTATGTGTGGACGTTAGAGGACCACTTTTGGGAGTTGATTTTCTTCTTCCACTACAGAATCCAAGGATTGAACTCAAGTCATTAGGCTTGTGTGGCAAATGTTTTACTCACTGAGATACCTTTCTGGCTCTTTTATTTCTTTTTAATTTTTAAAAATTAGACGTATATGCATGTACGTCTCTGTGTGCATTTATGCATGTGAGTGCAGGTGCCTACAGAGGCCAGAGACATTGGCTCACTTGGAGCTGGCGGTGCAGACAGCTGTTGGGAATTGAACTCAGGTCCTCCACAAGAGCAGTGTGTGTTCTTAACCACTTGAGCCGTCTCTCCGACTCTCACTGGCCCTTATAAATCATCCTTGGGGGTCTCTTTAAAGGCCAAACTAACAGCAGTGGTCTCTGTCTTTTCTCTCCAGTTTCCTGGCATTTAACACTGACACAGTGGGCCATCTTGCCTTTTTGCTGAAAGCATTGAATTTTCGAGAAAGGGTTCTTCAGCGGAGTTTGGTGTCCAGAATTTACAATAAGGTAAAGATATTGTTATATTTTTTTTCCTTTTGATGAATGTGTTAGGTATAGTTGAACTCCATGATAAATTTAGCAGGGGATGAATCTGCACACTCAGAGGCTTGGGGAAGTGGTCAGGTCTCTACAGGCTGTCTTACAGGTCAGCCTTGCCTGCTCTGGAAGAAGCACCATACTACTGTTTAATCCTTTGTGTCCTGTTCTAGAATCCTACCTATAAGCATCATTTGGCACCGTAGCAGGTACAGAGTGTAGGGATTTTCATTGGAAATGAGAAACCACTCTTCAGATATAGAACAAATATATTTATTGTCCTTGGGAGAAAATTTGTACATTGAACATATGTAACATTAGCATTGTGTTCATCTGAGGTGCATTGTATTTCCCGTTAAGAAATTTATGGATTTCTGTGAAAACATAATGCAGGAAGGTGGCTCAGTTCTTAAAGTGGTTATCCCACAAGCATGAGGACCTAAGTTTGTATGTCCGGTACCCTCCCGTGCACACAAAGCTGAGTGTGGTAGCACATGCCTGCCGTCCCAGTGCCAGAGAAGTAGAAACAAGAGTTTCCCTGGGGTTTGCTGGCCAACCTGTGTAGTCAGTGGGTGAGCTCCATGTCCAGTGAAAGACTCTGTCTCAAAAACAAGTGAATGGAAACTAGAAGGGATTGGGGGAAGCACCTCATGTCGATTTCTGATCTCCACATGCATATGAACATACATCCACTCACCCACACAGACCTACATACAGGTACCACACACAAACATACACATGTACAAAAATACATACCTTCATTGATAGATGTCAAGAAGGAATAGGCGTCATGCAGAGTGCCAGTGGGGTTGGCTTGATGAAACACTCCAGCACTTTATATTTCATTATTTGGACCAAGGCAATTGGTCAACAAGACCCCAGAAAGTTTTATCCGTCCACTCTTGATCTTGAGTCAGTGCTCAGAGCTGAAGAACCAGGATACAGAGAGCTGGGCTTCTTCTGTACTGTTACTAGGTGCTAAAGGGACCAGAACTGAGTCCCCGGAACTCTCTTTCAATCCACCTCTTTTTATATCAATTACATAGTGATGTCATCTAGTCCAACACAATGGAGCTAGGAATAAGAGTGCAATCCATATAGAGACAGGCATTCTCTCAGGACGTATGCTGGAGGCAGAAGACTCCTGGAAACACAGAAGCAGTTAAGACTCACATTTATGGGACAGAGAGCCACACTGGGTAAGAACTTCCAGGAAGCTGGGCTCAGGGGTGAGCACAGTCCATCGCTCAGGCAGAGATAAGAGGTGACGCTCTGCCTGACCACAATGGCGCAATCCCGTGATTTAAGTCACCCCACCCACCCTGGCCTTTTCACAATGGAGACAGCTGCAGAGAGAGAAGTCTGTAACCCAGGGCGAAGACGCAGCAGCAAGAATAGAGACAGTGCAGCCTGCAAACCATCTTTTGAACACTGTAGAAGAAAAGGTTGAAGATGAAATTACAAGAGAGGGAAAAAATGATAGCAATCCAGCTAGTGGGAAATCCCAACATGCCAGAACAAAGAGAGCCACAGTAATAGTCATAGACACAGTGGAACGATACTTCCTTTGTATTGAAAAACGTGTTTGTGGGTGGAAAGCCCGCGCCTGTAGCCTATAGGTCCGTTACTTTTCTCACTGTTGTAACGAACACCTAACAAAAACAGTGTAAGGAAGGGTTTGTTTTGGCTCACAGTTTGGGGGTGCCTATCTACCCTAACAGTGGAGGCATGGCTGACTGAGCTTGAGGCAGCTCGTCATGCTGTGTCTGCAGTGAGTGGTTGGCTCACTCCTTCTTTTCTACTCAGCCCGGGACCCAGCCAGTGGGATCCTACTGCCTGCATTCAGGGTAGGTCTTTCCTTCTCAGTTAGACCTTTCTAGAAATACCCTCATAGGCACACATGCAGGTGTGTTTTCATGGTGATTCTGATGCTCTTAATTCTATTCCCCACATAGTATAGATGCTCTGAGACTCGCTAAACACTCAGAAATATTTTCTGTTTACAATTGTTCTCTGCCAGAGGAGGAGTAATCGTTTTCATTAGTGTCTATTCTGATTTCGAGAGAAGAAAACTTTCACACATGTGAGTGTGTTTTCCAAACATCAAATAAACACTAGGCAAAGGATGTGCTGAAAAAAATTGGAGAGGGCTTTAGAGCCCGACAGTTACCATTCGCTGCTGCCAAACTTCAGCGTCCTCTTCTGTAATTTGGAATAATAAGGCTGAGTGCGATGCAAATGTGCCACATGGCTGGAATACCACTGGATATGTAAAGTAGCTGTCGAGGCTCTAACTCTTACCTTCATGTTAATTACCCAAGTTTCCACCGTCTGTGTAACCTGTTTGTAGACAATACCATTAAATATTCATAGCACACAAGACAGTTTCAAGGGCTAATCAGAAAAAAGACCACGAAGATTATCAAGCCGGCTCCTGCCTTGGGGAAAGTCTACATCTAGTTTTAGCCTGAGGCAAAATTAAGACAAAACCCGTAAGGTTAGTAGAAAGAATATGGACATCTATTGTTTTAGTTTGTGTTTTTCACTCCTTGGCTTGTGTTTGCTTCCATAGATTAATTGTGTATTGTCATAAAGTGATTCTTATCAGCAGTTTGAACATCGAACCTGAGCAGAGGTTGGTCAATAGTCTTTGGCTAGTGGTCAAAGAAGAGACAGTTCATCCAGCATCCATAATCTTCCTGAAAACAACTACAATGTTTGGCTTAGAGCTTTCAGATGAAAAGGCAAAGCCATGAGGGCCTCGGGAATCTGTGTGTCTTCCTGGTTCTTTGATAAAACTTTGACTGGTTTTTCTTCCTCAAGAGCACATTCTATTACAGACATGTTTGGCCAACCTTCTTCTCAGTGCATTGGACAGCCACTCTGCCTCCCATCCTGCAGTGGCCAGTGGGTCCCACAACAGAACCAGCCTTTGCAATCATTTGACAATGTGTTTCTCTGCCCAGAGTAGTCAGGTTTTCACTCAAAAGGAGTCCCAGGGAAGCCTTTGCCTTACGAGTAGCCTTGGAGAGCTCTTGTCCCCTGAGCTGCCGTGGGGGCTCATTTCTCCAGTTTTCCAAACCTGTGTGGCAAGGGCCATTCATAGTTGCTGCCTCAGTTCCCCACTGGTAGGAGAAAACACATGCCATTGAGCAATGGCTTGTCACATTGAGAATATTGCATCATGAAAAGCTGCCATTCTGCAGGGAAACTGTAGACAGGAAGATGAATCATCAGTAATCAGTTTGTTTGAAAAAACGTGACTTTACTTGCAAATGTACATGACAGAAGCTGGATGGGTGGCAAAGTGAGAATGTAGGTAAGTGAACTAGTCCTAGCTAGTCTGGAGTAGGCTCATGGTCTGCCTCTCATCACTTGTAACATTCTCTCACATTAGCTGCACCTCTATTTTTTGTCATTTCTTTAGTTTTTGAGAATTTCATGCATACACATAATGTATTGACATTAGTTCCACCCATCCCTTCCCCCTCTACCTCCCGCCTTCCCCTTCCTCGTGTACCCATGACTTCTATAACTATTGTTGTTACATAGATGCAGCGGTATGTTTAGTGCTGCCCACGTGAGCCCAGATAACCTGTCAGATGATGTGTGCTGGAGAAAACCAGTTCCCTCTCTCAGAAGCTAATGAATGCCTGGAGCTCTGCATCCAGGAGTGGGAATTTCTCCCATTCCTGTTGTTGTTAGGCAGGGCCTGTTTAGGCCACACTATGTTGATATTTCATGGTGCAGCATCCCTGTCAAGTCCAGAAGACACTGTCTTTCAGCAGTCCTGGTCCTCTGTTCTTACAATCTTCCTATCCCCTCTGCTTCGGTGTTCCCGAACCTTAGATGTAGAGGTTGTGTTATATGTGGACCAAGTGGGGCTGAGCATCCCAGGCCACTTAGTCTCTACAGTTTGACCAGTTGTGGGTCTCTGTAATAGCCTCCATTTGTGGTAAAAAGAATCTTCTTTGGTAAAGGGTGTCTCAGTTACTTTTTCTATTGCCATGATAAAACACCATGACCAAGGCAACTTATAAAATAAGATTTGGGGCTCATAATTGCAGAGGGTTAGAGTCTGTGAGCATCATGGTGGAGAGCAAGGCAGCAAGCAGACAGGTGTGGTGCTGGAGCAGTAGCTGAGAGCTTACAACATCTTTATCTGCAAGTAGGAGGCAGGGAGAGGCAGAAAACTAATTGAGAATGGAATGAGCCTTTTGAACCCTCAAAGATCACCTCTAGTGACGCACCTCCTCTAACAAGGCCACACCTCCTAATCCTTCCCAAACAGTTCTACTATCTGGGGACCAAGCATTTGAACATGTGAGCCTGTGGTGGCTATTCCCATACAAACCACCACAAAGGGCAATAGCTACACTTATCTGTGGGTAGGAGGATAAGTGTTTAGAATATGGTTAGCTTTATTAATTTAGAAAAATGGCAATACGAGGTTCTCCTCCAGGGGCTCTGACTCCTCCAGACACAGGTAGTTGGTCAAGTTTCCAGTATATGCCTCTACTTTAGAGGGTGTAGAATCCACTGGGAAAGATTGATTTCAGAAAGCTGGTGCAGGTTACCCTTCACCACACCACAGACCAATTTGACAGTAAATGGGAGTGGTATGCAAGCAAGCATCAGGACTTATCATCAGACTCAAGGCAGTAAACTAATTTGGAACAAATACTTTAATTTTCTTTATTTGGAGAGCTAGATGGAGAATTAGTGGAGGCTGGAAATGAGATTGCTAGAAATGTAACTATGTAGCACTCTCTATTTAGACAATTACTATCACTCCAGTTTTTATTATTGTGAATGCACAAGCTGAGGGCTCTTAAATGCATGGGACTTTAAATGTAGATCTTTAAAACATAGTAACACTGCAGAGCTTCTGAAGACAATGGCGGCTGTTCTGCATCTCACACGTTTAGACCTGACACACCTCTGTTCACATCTGTCACTTGGGGCTGGGATTCTTCATCTAAGCTCTCATCTGTAGAAAAGGCCAACTGCCCATGTTAGCGACTGGATGGCCCATGAGTGGCACATGCCTGGGAGAAGGGCAATTAGACCATCCCTCAAACAAGGGTCTTCACAAACACTGGTTAGGAGGCAGCTGATGGATCTAAGAGAACATTGTTGTCAGTCAGTCCAGATAGAGAATCCACCACCGACTGTACCCATTTGAGGGTCCAGACAGAATGGTAGTCATTAGTCTGTTTGTTAAATTTAAACTATTTATTTTTATTATTTTCAATTATGTATGCTTCTGTGGTTGGGGGAGCAGGAGGTGTGTGCAAGTGAGTGCAGGAACCTGTGGAGGCCAGAGGCAAAGTATCCCCTGGAACTTGAGTTACGGGTGGTTGTGGTTCACCTGATGTGGGTGCTGGGAACCAAAACGTTCTCTGCAAGAGCAGCACGTGCTGGTGACTGCGGAGCTCTCTTTCCAGCCCTAGTTCTTAAGTTTAAAAACAAACAAGCAGGCTGGAGAGATGGCTCTGTGGTTGAAAGCATATCACATACAGCTCTTTCAGAAGGCCTGGGTTCCATTCCCAGCACCCACATCACGTGGCTCACAACAGCCACAACTCCAGCTCCAAGGAACCTAATGCCCTCTTCTGGCCTCCACAGAGTCTGCACTCACATGCTTATACCTCTGGACACATAATTAAGAATTAAAAAAAAATTAAAAAACAAAAAAACCCAGCATGGTGACTGGAGCAAGCAGGTACTTTCCTAAAAGTCTGTTTGCACAGAATTAGCAAGAGCTTTTCTCCAAACACAGATCATTCGCCAGAAAATGGAATGAGAAATCACATGTCCCGGATTCATTGTTTATGTTGAACTCATTTTCTTTCTCCTCGTGGTCTAGCTGGGCTGGGAAGATGACCTGATGGAGGGATCTTTCTGTGTCTTTGGAGCATGGTGGCTGTGTTTCCAAGGGTCACTTTGAACAAAACTGCAACTTCCTCTCAGCTGGCTAGTGTTATAACTTCTGGAATGTGAAACAGATTCCTACTGCTCAATGAGAGAGGAGGGCTTAAATCCTGAAACTCCTGAGACAGGGAAGAGGTGATGTGGCCCAGGGAAGGAGTGGGTGGTGGTCTGGAGAGTTCTGGGACTAGAAAGGCAGGATTACTATTTTAAAGCCCACTTAATAAATTCCCTCTCTCTCTCTCTCTCTCTCTCTCTCTCTCTCTCTCTCTCTCTCTCTCTCTCACACACACACACACACACACACACACACACACACACACACATTCATTCATCCCCTTGGAAGGGATCCTTGAGTATGATTGGGCAGTCAGCCTGGGATCAGGAGTCCACGGTTTCTTTCTGTGTTAGTCACCAGTGGCAAGACTAGAACTGAGGAATGTCCAGAGATGAGACTGTGAGGACAGCTGACTTTTCCTGTTAGTGGCTCTGCCTTATACCCACTGGTACTGGCTGATTTCTTGGCTAGGAAGGAGTTTCTGTTTTCCCCCTTCCTGAATGTATTACTTGGCTTCTCTGCAGATTATTCATTCAGTGAATTCCTATTTATATCAGGATGGATTCATAGGTAATTATTTTATGCTTTGAGTTATAATGTAACACTGTTGATTGTTTTCTTGATCAAATTGTTCCCAGTTTTGGTCATGGTGAGCTGTTTTGTTGAGGTTGGTCTCTATGTCCCTTTGATGTACATCCCACCACCTCTGTCTTCCTTCCTGTCTCCCTTCCTTTCTTCTTTCCTTCCTTCCTTCCTTCCTTCCTTCCTTCCTTCCTTCCTTCCTTCCTTCCTTTCTTCCTTCCTCCTCCCTGTAGCTGGAAGTTTCCCTGTGTTCTACCCAGCCTGTGGTCGGGACAAATCTCTCCCACTCATGTTCCAAAGCTGATAAATCCCAAATAAACACACAGAGGCTTGTATTATTTATAACTGCTCAGCCATTAGCTTAGGCTTATTACTGACTAGCTCTTACACTTAAATTAACCCATATTCTTATCTATGTTTAGCCATGTGGCTTGGTACCTTTTCTCAGTTCTGCCTTGTAATCTTGCTTCCTCTGTGTCTGGCTGGTGACTCCTGACTCAGCCCTTCCTCTTCCCAGAATTCTCCTCATCTGCTCACCCCACCTATACTTCCTGCCTGGCTACTGGACAATCAGCGTTTTATTTATCAACCAATTAGATCTACGCATATTCACAGCATACAGAATGACATCCCACAGCACCTTCCCTTCCTTCCTCCTTCCAACCCTCCTTCCCTTTCTTCCTTCCTCCTTTCTTCACTTCCTCCCTCCATCCCCCTTCCTCTCTCTCTCTCTCTCTCTCTCTCTCTCTCTCTCTCTCTCTCTCTCCCCCTCTTTCTGAGTATTTTCTTACTTCCTGGTTTATCTTTATCTTGCTTCATTACTGGCAACTCTGTATCAGTCACTTCTCCAAGGAGCTCAGGCTACTCTGTTGATAATTGTATTTAAAATCCAGTGTCTTGTCCTTGGGTTCCCTCTGCTTCCTATTCAAAGCCATAGAATAAATATGAACACATATTAAGTTGCGTATATTTGAAATCACAGGTTTTTTAATGATAGTTCCGACTTCAATATAAACAGTAGGGATCATTCTGATGTCATGCAGATTCCCAGGATACATGTTAAGAACTTGACAGAATGGCCCCTGATGAGGAACGCATTTAACGAGAATGCAGTATTTTTCTCTGTAACAGTAGCTCTACATCATAGAATCAAAACAGTATTTCTAACATTTAACTAGTCATTCATTCTGCTCTCTGCATGGCTGTCTACTCATGTGTCACAGACTCTTTCCTATTTGCAGTCTTCTTTCAACTTCCTCTGTATCCGGGCTGATATCTCACCCCTTTCTCTTTCTTTTTCAAATTATTATTATTCTTAGGGTCCCTATGAAAACCTGTGAAGTTCCCTAGCCTACTGCTGTACAGGAAGCTACATTCAGGGAACTAGTACCCCTTTCTCATCTAAATACCCCAACTCTTTGGCTTTTTTCTCTGTTAGGGCTTGAAGATGAAATACCCCCTATGTAGTCTGAAGTGCTGAAGACAACTTCTATCAGGCAGTTCTTGAGAGGTGACTGAGGACTCAGACCTGGTCCACGGAGTAATCGATCCATAGTTTAGTGGTATTATTGATCAGTAGCAGAAACAAGGAGGTAGGGCTTAGTTGGAGGAACTGGGTCACTGGGACTGTGCACTGGCAGAGTCTCTCTCCCATCCCTCCCTCTCTCTCTATGTCTCTCTCCCATCCCTCTCTCTCTCTCCCTATCCCTCCCTCCCTCTCTCTGTCTTTCTCCCTCCTTCCCTTTCTCTCCCCACTTCCTTTCCAGTCACCATGAAGTGAGCATACTCAGATGTTCTGTTTCATCATGACCCTTGTTTATCTCAGGTATTGTGTCCTGATGAGGAAAAGCATGGACACTCACCTTTCCCATCCTCAGTGTTCCATTTCCATCTCGTCCTTTCTCCCTTTGCTCACCTTTGAATAGTATTTCTTTCCTACAAATGAATGTATTATGCATGTGTGCCTGCTCGTAATGCCTTTTCCTTCTATGAAGGGTAGCCTACTGTGGACTTGTTGTGTTCTTTTTTTTCTCTTAACAGCGTACCCCAAATGCTCCACGAGCGCATAGCAACCCGCCGTTCACTTTCATGTGCTGCAGAGTTATCTGCTTTGTGGTTGCATCTCAGCTCACTGAGCCTCTCTCTCACATTTGATTTCCCGCTTAGCATTTTGTGATTACTGTAACTCCACAAAGAGGGAGAGGGTGACATCAGCCTTGTCTACTTCCTCATAATCTCATCCTCAGAACAGAATCTGTCCTCATGATTTTCTTCTTGCTGGTTTGCTGGGTGATGGGTGTTATCTCCATGTCACATTGCGTGTGAGCAGCTTTTATCTGTGTGAGCAGCTTTGGTCTGTGTGAGCAGCTTTGGTCGGTGTGAGCAGCTTTGGTCTGTGTGAGCAGCTTTGGTCTGTGTGAGCAGCTTTGGTCTGTGTGAGCAGCTTTGGTCGGTGTGAGCAGCTTTTTTTTTTTTCTGTGCTGAGGACTGAACCAAAATATCTTCTTTTCTGGGCAAAAAAAACCCTCCCAAATATTTGGATATTAAGTAACATATCAAGAAATACCCTGTGAGCCAGGCAGTGATGACACATGCCTTTAATCCCAGCACTCGGGAGGAAGAGGCAGGTGGATCTCTGTGAGTTCAAGGCAAGCCTGGTCTACAGCGAGATCCAGGAGAGGCACCAAAACTACACAGAGAAACCCTGTCTCAGAAAAAAAAAAAAGATAAGAAATACTCTGTGAAGGAAAAAAAACATAATAAATAATAATAATTAAAAAAGAATTGCTGAGGGAGAAACCATGTCAATCGGAATGACAATGAGAATACAGCACACCAAATTCTATGCAGAGAATTCTTAGAGGAAAATGTACAGATTGAAATTTAAAAAAGCTTGAAAGAAATGATGTAAACTGTCACCTTAAAGGGCAGAAATAGAATAACAGATGAGTAAAGATAGCAACAAAAATGAGAGAAACATAAAGCACAGGGAGAAAATCGACAAACTTAAAAGCTTGTTCTTTGAAATGATTAACACGATTGATTGACCCATAGCAACACTGGTCAAGAAACAGAGGGGCAGAGTGCAAACAAGCGACACCAAGAATGTTGGGAGGGGGACCCTGACATCTTGACACACTCCAGGCTCTGCAGTGTGGCACAGCAGGGACAAGCCATGTGGTCCAGAGAGGGTTTGGAGAAAATCCTGGAGAAACAACTCCAGCTAGGAGCACTGGCACACGCCTTTAACCACAGCACTCTGGAGGCAGAGGCAGGTGGATATCCGTGAGTTAGAGGCCAGCCTGGTCTATAGAGTGAATTCCAGGATAGCCAGGGCTACAGAGTAAGACCCTCTTAAAACAAAACAGACAAACAAATGCTAACAAAAAAATAAAATGTCTAACAGTACTTATTAAATGAATTTTATCTTAAGAAAACATTCCTATAAAAGAAAAACTCCAGGTTTGTGTTGTTTTTTTTTAGTTGACTCCAGTCAATTCATTTTAAACAAAGTAATGCTATTTCTGCTAGTCAGTGCTTTGTTACTGTAACACAAAGACACAAGGAAAATGTTGATCTTGGCCCACAGTTTCTGAGGCCTCAGGTCACGCTGACTGACAATCTCTTCCAAGCTGTGGTGAGTCAGAGCCTTCTGGTACAGGGTGTGGCGGCTCACCCTTAGCAGCCAGGAAGCAGAAGGAAGAGAAAGGAGAGGCCACAGACAGCACACCACTCACAGTGCTCCCCCAGTGACCTGCTTCTTCCAAAGGCCCCACCTCTAAAAGTTACCAACACCTCCCAAAAACTGCACCCCGAGCTCAAGATCATACCTTCAACAGGAGCCTGTGGGGGATTCTTCATGTCCCAACCACAGTACCAGCCTGCTTTTAAAACAATGCCAGACTGGTCAGTACATGTAGAACAAAGACAAAACAAGAAAGGAGTGTTCTTATAAATACAGATGAAAATGTGTATCAGCAACATAATGACTAACAGCAGGAATATATTTTAAAAACAAATTACATCATAACCAGGGCTGTAAGACAGGTTTAATATTAAATATTAGCCAGTGATATAAACATCAGTCAGTGAAAGCTATAATATTAACAAAACAGAGGAGATGATGTATATGATAATTGATTATGAAAACATTTTTTTGAGACAGGGAGCTCACTGCGTAGACCAGGCTGGCCTAGAACTCACAGAGATCCCCATGCCTCTGCCTGGTGAGTGCTGGGATTAAAGGTGAACACTACCACGCCCAGCCATGAAGACATTCTGACAAAAGTCAGTCCTGATTAAAAAAGAAAATCTTAGTAGGAATATAAAAGATTTTTCCTCAGTTTGAGAAGGGCGTATCTATAGAAAATGTAAAGCTAACATCATGTCTAATGGCGGAAAATGACACGTGTCCTCCTACAGGAGGAGCCAAAGCAAGGGTGTCTAGTTTGACCACCTCTACTTGGCATTGTACTTCAGAGCCTTGTCAGGAGAGAGGGAAGGTGGCAGGGACAGAGAGAGGGAAACGGGGGGGGGGGGGGATAAATGAGACAAGAGGGAGGGAGGGAGAGAGAAAGGAGATGTAAAGTTTATAACAGAAGAAATAAAGCTGACTTAATTCACGGATGAAATAAACCTTTTTTTTTTTTTTTGGTAGAAGACTTAAAAGATGGGCCAGCAGTGTGCCTCAGTGGGTCTGTGGGTAAAGAAGCTTGCCACACAAACCTGGAGACATGAGTTCAATCCCCAGCACTCTATAAAGGGAGCCGGGGAACCAACTCCACAAAGCTGCTCTTGGATCACTACATGAGTGCCGTGGCACATCCCTGCATCAGGCACACACACACAGCACACACACAGCACACACAGCACACACACACAGCACACACACAGCACACACACAGCACACACACACACACACACACACACACACACACACACACACACACAGAGCACAATAATAAACACACTGAAAAATGAAAAGAGAACCTAGAGGAACTTAACCAACAGACCCTACAGAATTGAAAGAGAACTATTCTAAATAACCCAGAGGCACACCACGTTGGTGTTGCCATGGGACGTCCAAACTCCTCCCACAAAGTCAGCACCACTTCAGTCAAAATCTTGGAAAGAGTGTTTGCAAACTAACAAGCTCACTTGACAGTTTATATGGAAATGCGAAGGATGTAAAACAGCCCACAGAGCTTTGAAAAAAGTGGAAGTCTCCGGAGGGCTGGTGCCAACTGATGCCAAAGCGTGTGCTGAGACTGTCCTAGTCCAGTCAAGGGAACGTTGGCACGAAGTTACGCAGACCACCAGAGCACTGTCAAGTCCGCTTAGCCATTTGTTCACTCAATTTCTGACACACGTGAAATACATTCAGTGGCGAAGAGAGGATTTTTTTTTTTTTTTTTAATAATGGGGTAAAGTAGATTCTGAATGGAAAAGAAATGAGCTGTGGACTGGTTCCTACTCGATACACAAACGCCCATTAAAGACCCATCATAGACTTGAATAGAAACAGGGAAACTATAAAATGTCCAAAGACAACAGGGAAGGATCATCAGCATACACTGGAAGCCAGAGTAAACAGAGATTTCTTAGAAAAACAGAAAGCACCGATCGTTTACACTGGCTATTGATAAACTGTTGTTGTCTGAAAGCCACCCACCAGAACCGAGCAAACTCTAAACCCAGGGAGAAACTCCTTGCAGTGTCTGTGTCTGGCACACACACTTTTATCCCGAATGTGTGAAGAACTCTCATGATGCCATCATGAAAAGATACAATCTAAGAAAAATTTGCACAAAAGACTTGAAAAGACACCTCATAAAAGAAGATAAAAGAATAGCTAATGAGCATGTGAAACTTTGCCTAATCTTATTAGTCAGAGAGAGAGAGAGCTAGAAATCAAAACCACAATGAAATACCAACACCCACCCACTGACGCAGTTCAACTGAAATGCTTGAAGGAGCTCAGACCCAGCAGTGATGCAGGGCAGCCCTGAGTCTCATGACTGAGACATTCGAAGATGGAAACAGGAGCCGGGCTGTAGCGTGGTGGTAGAGCATTCATCCACCGTCAATGCACAAGACCCCGGGTTCAATTCCTCTCTCTCTCTCTCTCTCTCTCTCTCTCTGTCTCTCTCTCTCTGTCTCTCTGTTTCTCTCTCTCTCTCTCTCTCTCTCTCACACACACACACACACACACACACACACACACACATGAGTGTGAGAGAGAGAGAGAGAGAGAGAGAGAGAGAGAGAGAGAGAGAGAGAAGGAGAGAGAGAAGACAGTTTGGGAGGCTCTCACAATGTTGAATATACACTTATTCTGTGACCCAGAAATTCTGTCCCTAGAGATATGGAAATATGGCCAAGAAATAAAGCTATGTGGTTCATAACTAGTCTTACACAGGACTGTTCATAGCAGCTTTATTAATAACCCCAAGTTGGAAACTGGAAACCAAATGTTTATAGATAAGAAAACTAGACAAGTAAATTGTGGTTGATTTCACATGGTGAATCATGTGCACAGCATGTGTGAATTTCACAGACGTGCTTGGCGATATGAAAGAGTTTAGACTAGATGGTCCCATTTATGTGGCAGTCGGGGGGGGGGGGACTAGCTGAGGGTGATACAGTAGTCATACCCAGAGAGGGAGAGGACAGTGTTGCAATGGATCTGGGAAGTGCTGTCTCTTGATTGGCATGCTTCCAATGGGTGTGTACACATACATTTATTACAAAAAAAATCACTGGTGGGTGTTGGAGAAATGACTCAGCCATTAAAGCCTGCTATATGAGCAAGAGGACCTGAGTTCAATTCCCAGCAGCCACTGTAGTCACAGTGCCAGGGAGGCAGAAATGAGGATCTCTGGGGGCTTCCTGGCCAGCTAGTCTTTCCAAACTGGGGAGCTCTAAGTTAAGCAAGAGAGTCTATTAAAAAACAAAGTGGGGGTGCTGGAGAGATGGCTCAGAGGTTAAGAGCACTGGCTGCTCTTCTAGAGGTCCTGAGTTAGATTCCCAGCAACCACATGGTGGCTCACAACCATCTGTAATGAGATCAGGTGCCCTCTTCTGGCCTGCAGGGATACATGCAGACAGAACACTGTATACATGATAAGTAAATAAATCTTTTTTAAAAAGTGAAGGGCAGTTAAGGAAGATACTGACATTGATCCCTGCTCCCACATACACTCACATGAACACATACACCTGCATGTGCCTCCCCCAAACTCTTTAAAAAGCATTGAGCTGCAAACTTAACGTTGATACATGTTACATATCTAACTGTGCGTGTGGTATATCTCAATGACAGGATTCAAAGGTCTAACTCAAACAGGTCATCATGGCAGTTAGGCTGGATCTATACATGAGAGTCACTTCATTTTTCTATATAAGCTGGAAATTTTGAGGTCCAACAGGTGGCCTAGCCTATTGTCTCTGATAGGCTAAGAAAAAGAACCAATGACAAATGGCATCCGTGAGGATTCACTAGGGTCTGTTCTGTGCTGGGCTCTGTGTTAAACAATTTTCAGTGTCACGTGGAAAAATAGCAGCGGGTCTCCAGGCCACCCAGCAGTATAGACTCTAGACAGCATGGTGACAGGCCAGACTGCAAGATGTGAGCCGTGGAGGGCCATCCCTGGTGGCAGATGATGAGCCAAAGAGCCTGGACATTCTAGAGGGACCTTGATTTGAGGCCAGACCTCAGGAAACAGGACTTTGGTGATATGGTGAGGATGGGGCCAGTCCTGATAGACCTATTGTTCCTTGGAGATCTCCCTGACCAGGATTGACATAGGGACAGATAAATTAGTTCATGCAAGAATGCACCTGTCAGCCAGTTGGTGATGGTGCATGCCTTTAATCCCAGTACTTGGGAGGCAGAGGCAGGTGGATCTCTGTGAGTTCGAGGCCAGCCTGGTCTGCAAAGTGAGTTCCAGGATAGTCAGAGCTGTAATGAGAAACTCTGTCTTGGGGGGAAAAAAGATGCACCTGTCACTGTCCTTCAGACTGCCCTCTCCAAAGGCAGATCCTTGTGCTCAGTTGAGGTCATGGTCCTTGGTGGAGTTCTTGCCGCTGTGATCCTGGACTAGATGAAGGGAAGCAATGAGGTGATGCCAGCACATGCCCTCGCTGGCATGATGCCAGCTCAGTGGGGCAGCAGCCCCCCTGCCTTCAGGGATGTCAGTTAGACCACAGGCAGGCAGGGAACTTCTGCTTCCACCAGCCAAGTTGAAGCAGCTGGTGTCATCGGGATGAAGCATTGAAGATCAAACACAGGGTGACGTGTGACATCAATACACAGCCAAAGTATGGAGAAGAGTCAGACGGTCCGTCCAAGGGCACACATCCAGCCTGCCCACTCAGAAGACAGCGCTAACTCCAGATTTACTCCTGCATTTCAGAGGCTGACAAGGGAGCTGAGAGGCCCCTTGCTGACTTAGAATCCTTCGTGGTAGCTCTTGTGGGCAGACCTGCTCAGATTCCCGCTGCTCTCCTTCCTCTGCAGTTAGCGTTGGTTCCAGTGGGTTGGTGTTTAGCTTAGTAGGTAAAGTGCTTGCCTAAGAAGCACGAGGCCCTGGGTTCGATCCCCAACACCACATGAGACCAGTGTGATGAGGCACATTTGTAATCCCGGTACTTGAGAGGCGGAGGCAGTAGGTCATCTTTGACTATGTAGGGAGTTTGAGGCTGACCTGAGTAACACGGAAAGAAGGAGAAGTGAGTTCCTTACTCAATGAAAGAAACTTAACTGCTTAGTTGAAACTTAGGATGTACATTTAAGTAAGGACAGATGGGGAGGAAAGACCTATGGGTGTTTTTAGTTCAACTATGTTCTTGCTTGAAACTGTTGTTATAGGGAATCACAGGTACCAGGCACTGTGAGAGTTATGCTGTACAGGCATAATCCCTGTCCTCTAGGAGGGAGAGTGGCTTGAGTTCTGTACACAGAGAGATGGAGTAGGGAGAAGGCCACTGTGTTCTGGGTTCTGAACAGATGGAGAACGGCGTCAGTGAGAACGGATGGAGGTGAGTCTTGAATGATGATTGCAGCCCCAGGTGCAAAGTGAGGCTGGCCCTTCCAGGCAAGACTTGGGGAGGTCAGGGAACAACTGCTGCAGCCACCCTAGCACTCAACCAGTCAGATTTTTATGCCACAAGCTAGAGAGACCAGTAAGGGAGGGTGACGGTGCCTTAGGTTTCCTGCACTGAGGACCTTTTACGTCCCCTTCAGGAGACTACTGTGACCTGGTCACACAGGTGTCCTGTGAAGACCTCCTCTCTTCAGTGCTGCAAGGGTGACCTAAGTATTGGCCACAGTCACCAACAGCCCAGAGGTGTGCCCCTCAGCTGAGATGGTAGCAGAGAAACTAGAGTGCTGGCTGAGAGCTTTGGGTCATTTGATAAAGAGCAAAGGTGCACCGAGGCTCCAGCTTGTATCCTGGGAGCGTAGGTCAGCATTACCAAGGAAGAAAGACCCCGAAGAAGTCCCAAATTACAGCAGGGTTAGTGATTTTCATTCATTCCAGATGCCGTCTCTTCTCTGAATTCATCCCCATTCCCCCCAGATTTCTGCACACAGCACCCATCTCTTAGTTCTCACCTCATGTCTCCCAGGGCCCACGCAGGCAGAACAGCTCAGGTTCCGGAAACAAAGATCTGAAGGCACAATTTCTTTCCCATATTAAATGAGCATTTTTCTGCCCTTTGTGGACTTGAAGCAATCACTAAAGGCGATCAGGTCCAATAACACAGTCTTCATCTGAATGGGAAGTATATGCTGTTGAAATGTGATCTAGCTGAGCAGCCTCCAGCTGCAGGCGTCGGTGCCTATACAATGATTGTATTCTTCCTCTTCTCTCTCTAATAGAGCAGCTAAGGAGGAACTTTGAAGATGAGGATGCTGTTAGAAAAGGGACCAGGTCAGCAAACATTTACTTACAAATCTGTTACTAGAAATCAGCAAGATCCATTTCAGGAGCTGAGCCTTCAAAACTACTCTAAATGACCAAAGAGAATGCATCACTCATAATCATTTTCTATCTCCAATGACTCGGTAATGAAAAGCAGACTCTTCATTGGACATGAAAGCAGGGGAAATTAGGAAGTAATATATTCACTTATAGAAGCCCTTTGCCAAGACTGTATTGATTTCATGTTCTGACAACTTGAGTTAAGCCTCCATGGGGAAACACTTTTGAAGCAGGTCACATCTAAGACATGCATGCTCCCACCACTTGGGGGTGATGGAGGCGGCTGTGTCTCTACTGGGGATGAGCTCCATCTTCTCTTTGTGACCGACCTGTTCATACTGTTTGTGGGAGAGCATGGGCTGCGGAAGCCCTAGCACAACCATCACGGCCTCGTTGGGAGAGGCTGGCCCTCTCTGCTGAACCTACTCTTCCTATTTCTCTGCTTCCTCCCTGTGTGTCCTTCCTCTAATCCCAGCACTCATCTGCAGCAGACAATTCTTTCATGTAGCCATTAGTTCTGATCAGGCACTCAGACTTGTGCTAGGTGCTGGGGTCACACAGTCAGCCAGAGCAGTACTCACACTCCAGCATTAAGGACTTTCTGGGATGGATGTGCCAGTTGGGTGGGAGGGTAGAGGAGAATGTGGAAGACACTGAGAAGGCCACATTTGGGGAGAGAAGATGCTGGGAGTCTTCCAGGAGGAAGTGGAATTCTTGAAGCCAGGAGGAGGGAGCAGAGGAAGAAGACATTCTGGTAGAGAGAATTGAGTGCAGAAATGTCTGGAACAAGGAAGGGTTGGGAATTTAAAGCTCATTTGGTAGAGTGCTTGTCTGGCATTTACAAGGTGCCAAGCCATTCCTCAGCCCTGCACAAACCCAACATGGTGGCACAGGCCTGTAATCCCAGAACTCTAGAGGTAGAGGAAGGATCAGAAGTTCAAGGTCAACCTGAGTTACATAGCAAGTTTGAGGTTGACCTTGGAGATGTGAGACCCTGTCTCAAAAAATAATCATATCTGAAGAAGAAAGGTAAGTACATATCGTAGAACTGGACGCAGATCTGGGTAGAGGAGAACCGTGCACATGGACATAGGTATGTGCTTGCATGTGTGCGTGCCTCTGTGTGTGTGTGTGTGTGTGTGTGTGTGTGTGTGTATCCAAGTTCACCTTTTTTGTTTCTGTTTCACTTTGTCATCAGGATGGCCTGGAACTCATTGTGTGGCGAAGGCTGTCCTCAAACTTGTATCAATCTCCCATTGATCAATCTCCTGCTTCTTCTTCTGAGATTACAGGCGTGAGACACCAGATTTGGGCCCACGTTTATGGAGTACACACTCTCCCAGGCCCTGTTGGCAAGATGGTGCCTTTGCTGCTGTGGGCAGTGCAGCAGACTTCTGTGTATGCGATGATGTGGGTCTAAGCCACATCTCTGATAGACAGAGTACAAAGTACGCAGACAGTCACAGACTTTGGAATCAGATACTCCTGTGTTCCAGAATGTGACTTAGTAACAGTTTCTGGATTCTTCTAAGCCTCCTCTGTGAAAATCAGAATAGTTTCTTACACAACACAAGCCCATCACACCTGTGCTTGGTATATGCAATGTGCTTAGTGTGTTCCAGGTGCGAGTCCCTTCCTACCATTGGGACATCTGCTCTGTGTTTCTCTCGGAACATGCACTATGAATTCCAGCTCTGCAGCTCAGGGTGCTCCCCCGAGGTGAGGCCGCCACACTGTGAGAGAAGGATTCTGGAGCAATAGATGCTGGTTCAGAGCCAGGGACAGGCGGGGGGTCTGCACAAGGGGGAAGGAAGAGCAAAGTAGCAGAGAAGAGTGCCCTGGGAAGAAAACTGCCCTGGTATCTGTGGTGATAGAGTGTGCACCCCGATAAAGCTTACCTGGGGATCAGAGGGCAGAGCCAGCCACTAAATTAGACATAGAGGTCAGGCAGTGGTGGCACACACCGTTAATCCTATCACTTGGGAGGCAGAGATCCATCTGGATCTCTGTAAGTTCAAGGCCACACTGGGCTACATGAAAGAAACAGAACCAGGCAGTGGTGACACACGCCTTTAATCCCAGGAAGTAATATGGCAGGACACAGAAAGGTATATAAGGTGTGAGGAAACAGGAACTTGCTCTCTTTAGGCTGAGGATTTCGTAGAGGTAAGAACTAGTGGCTGGCTGTTCTGCTTCTCTGATCTTTCCCCTTTCACTCCAATATCTGGCTCTGGGTTTTTGTTATTATAAGACTGCTTAAGATTCATGTTACAAGTATCTGTATCACCTGGGGTTTCAGAATCCAATCAGGAGCCCATAGTGCCTCTTGGAGCTGCCAGGAGCCATCTTTTGGGGGGCATTTAGTCTATGTAATAGGGCTCCCTTAAGGGCAGTGTGACAACCCAGAGGGTAAGGGAACTTGCTGCCGAGCCTGAAGATCTGAGTTTGAGACCTGGAAACCCACGCAGTGGATGGAAGGGACCAACGGCCTCCACAAGTGACTATGTCCTGCCCCCTCAATGAAACCCAGCAGGGTTCTCCAGAGGACCAGAACCTATAAACTATACATGACTAAAAGAGAGGACTTCACAAAGTGGCTTCCACCCTCAGAGTGGAGTTTTGTCTGCTGGAGAGCTTTGTAAGCTGAGAGTCATTAGGTGTAAGCCCAAGAAGCTAAATGCTTCACAAAAAGAGACACCTACAGACAGTGAGCAAATGCTTGAGCCCCACGTGGACCCAGCCAGGAACAGATGGGGAGGAACCTGCAAGAGGAACCAACCAGCTTATCTGCCTAGCTGAGGAACTTGGTGGGCGCAGGGCACAAGGGCTAGGAAAAGTCCTGGGCTCGGCACGTGCTGCAGCCTCGTAACAAGAGTTCCTAAATGGTCTTAGTAAAAAACCTACAGCCGGATATTGGGGTAAATACTGAAAGATCAGAGAGACAAAGGAACAAGCCACAGCCACCACCTCTTACCTCACCAACTCCTCAGCCTGAAAAAAACCCCAGCTGACACCCTCTAGCTGAATGGGATGCTTCTGCCGAAAAGCCTTTAGTTCCTGTCTCCTCATGCCTGATATACCTTTCTTGCTGAGGTTAAAGGCATGTGATTCCCAAGTAATAGAATTAAAGGTGTGTGTCACCACTGCCTGGCTCTGTTTCTGTCCTAGACTGAGTCAATCTCATGTAGTCCATCTCTTGAACTCACAGAGAAGCAGATGGATCTCTGCCTCCTGAGTGCTAGGATTAAGGGTGTGTGCCACCACTGCCTGGCCTCTATGTTTAATCTAGTGGCTTGATCTGTCCTCTGATCTTCAGGCAAATATTATTAGGGTACAACAAAATATCACCACACTGCCTTGTTGGGAAAGCCACCGTAGAAGCCTTAAAATGGGTTGCTGAGGAGAAGGAAGGCTGAGTGTACCCTGTGACTTTTGGAGATATGGAAGAAAAGCCCAGAGCTGAGATGGTGAAAGAGGATGTGTGGGTCAGGAGAGCTTGGCAAGGAGGAACCAGGCATCTGCTCATCCAAACCGCTGTTCCCTTGGGCCAGATACAATGCGAGAGTTGAAAAGCCCACACTCCCACTGATTGGGTCAGGAAGGGATCAGGATGCCCCTTAAACACTCAGAAGAGGGAGCATATCGGCCATGGTGCTAGCCCACAGTGGTTTATCTAAATGTAGTCTTGTTCTCTCACAACAGGAAAACAGGCGGGCAGCCAGGGCCCTGCTGTGGCTCTGTGGCCAAAGCCTGGCTGGGTTCTTGCTATGCTTTTTCTCTGCTCTTACATTGTGAGTTAAACTTTGCCACAGAAGGGTATGTTCAAGTCCTAGTCCTCAGGACCACAAATGTCAACTTAATTGGAAAAAGGGTCTGTGTAGCGATAACCGAGGAACTCATCCCAGAGAGCAGTGGACTTACTCCAGGATGCCTGGTGCCCTCATAAGACGAGGGGAGATGCACAGAGCCAGAAGCAGAGAAGAAGGCTTGTAGCAAGGGCCACCGAGATCGGAGCCATACAGCGGCAACCAAGGAAGACCAGAGATTGCCACGGCCTGAGGTTGAGCGAGGCGAGGCAGCATGTGTGGACAGAGTGGGGCCTGCTGACACGTTGGCTTCAGGCCAGACCTCTAGAGCTGTGAGAACATCCACCTCTGTTGTCTCAGACTCCTGAGACTGTGGTCATTTTGTGCAAGGGCCTCCAGAAGCCATCGAAGTTCTGTAGCACAGGTTTTCACCATTCTCACAGCTGTGCAGGGACTGGCTTGTAGATGGGGAGAGGACAGAGAAGAAGGCATGAACCTGCTTGCGTTGAGGGGGGGGGGGGTGTCTTTTTATCAGGGAAGTGGTGGTTTTCACAGAAGCAATTCCCAGCACACAACTGTCTGCCTTCACTGATCTCCAAGGCGGTGTGTCCAATCCTAGAGACGGAAGTCCTCTGTAGAAAATCATCTTCTGTGTACAAATGTGCAGATGCACATACACACATATGTGGAATTGATATAGTGTATATTTTTAACTTACTAATCTCAGGTGTTGGGGCACTGGGTTTGAACAGATGATGTGCTCAAACAGCTTTCACCAAATCTAGGTTCAGAATACACCCATTACCCCAGATGGTCCCTTCAGGCCACTTCGTTATCTCTTAGTCTCCCCTCGTAAACAGTTCCTGAAAAACTCTGATCTTTGCTATCCACTCATGGAACCATCGCTTGCCTCTTCATTTCGCATATTTTTTTTTTTGTTTGTTTGTTTTTCGAGACAGGGTTTCTCTGTGTAGCTTTGCTCCTTTCCTGGAACTCACTTGGTAGTCCAGGCTGGCCTCGAACTCACGGAGATCCGCCTGCCTCTGCCTCCCGAGTGCTGGGATTAAAGGCGTGCGCCACCACCGCCCGGCCATTTCGCATAATTTATCGGAAACAGAGTAACAAGCCTTTTGATTCTGGCTTCTGTCACTTTGCAAAGTGCCTCTGAGATCATGCAGCTGCGGCTGTGTATGTGTGGTTATTCCTTTTCACTACAGAGTAGTATTTCTTTATAAGGGTCTGTACAATCTGTTTGCCCAGTAACTGATGGCTGGATATATAGATTGATATCTGTTTGATGATTATGAATAAAGCTTTAATGAACATTTTCTTACAACTGTTTTGATTCTTCTGTGTAAATACCTCAGGGTGGAAGTACTAGCCTCCCTGGTGGCTACATGCTGGATTTTTTAAGGAACTACCAGACTGTTTCCAAGGTGGCCGCAGCATCTTGTATCCCTACCAGCAGCGATCACCAGCACTGTGGCACTTCTTCACTCGCCCTCAGATTGCCAGTCTTACTCACTGTCGCTGTAGTGGGCGTGAAGTGGCATCCCACTGTGGTCTTGATTTGCATTTCTCAAGCCATCTTTGTGTGTTCATTTTCCATTGCAGATACAGACGGGGGAAGTGTCTGCTCACAGGTTTGGCCAGTGTGTTCAAGTAGGTTTTCCTTTTGCATGGTGTGTTTTTATATGTGATTCCTGTCCCACTCCCTTCCATGACTGTTCTTACATATACGCCACGATGCTTAAGGTAGCTTTGTGAAAGTCCATCATACATGCGCTTTGCAAACGTTTCCGCTAATCCACTGCCTCACCTTTTATAGCAGTGTGCTGCAAGAGAAAAATAATTTCTTAAGTTAAAGCTTGTCATATCATAGCTCATGGATTTTTTTTTTCATCTGACCCAATGTGGAGAAGATTTTCTTCCTATGGTTTCTAAATTCTTATGAGTTTAACTAACATTTAGGCTGGCAACTCACTTTCGCACAGAGTGTGAAGTAAGTGTTGAGGCTTGTTTGAGTTAGCATGTGGGTGTGCACTTGGCCTGGTAATATTTGTTCAGAACGTCACTTTTCCGCCTTCCATTACCTTGAGGACTGTAGGTGTGTGGCTGTATTCCTGGACTCCCCGCCTTCTTCCATTCCTCTCTATCTCTGTCCTTATCCCAACTACACACCGCTGTGTTTACTATAGCTTTATCAAAGTCTTTAAATCAGATCACATGAGTCTTCCAAGGTTTTTCTTTCTCAAAATTGCCTTTGACTATTCTAGGTCTTCTGTCGGCCTTGTAGCTTTTGTAGCCATCTCACAAATTCCTGTCAAAGCTGAAAGTCTGCTGGAATTTTGGTGGGCATGGGTTGACGCTGCAGATCAGGATGAGAAATGACATTGTAGCAGAATTAGGGTTTCCCATCTGTGGACACAGTAGCTTCTCCTTTCATTTAGGGGTTTCTGCAAATTTCTCTATGCAATATTTTTTTGTTTTCATGTATAGATTTTACATGTTTTGTAAATATTTCATGTTTCTGATGTTACTATATTTTTACAAAGATTTATTTTATTTTTATTTATGTATATGTGCCTGTGTGTACACCACACACATGCAGTGCCTGTGGAAGCCAGCAGAGGGCCATGGATCTCCTGGAGCTGGAGTTAACAGGCAGTAGTGAGCTTCCCAGTGTGGGTACAGAGATCCGAATTTGGATTTCCTGAGAGAGCAGCAAGTCCTCTTAACAACTAGAATATAGACACAGGGTTAACTTTCAAAGTATTACTCGCATACCTTGTTATTTTGCTTAATTCACTTATAAGGTCTAGAACCTTAATTATATATTCCTTGGCATTTTCTTTAGAGACAAGCATGTATTTTTTTTTTTTTTAGTATAGAGGGTTTTACTTATTCCTTTCATTTCTTTTTCTTGCCTTATTGCCCTGGCTAGCTCCTCTAGCACCACGTGAAGGAGAACGGTGATGGCGGACAACTTGGTTGTCCTTTCTGGAGGGGAAAACATTTATTCTTTCACCATCAAGTGTGAGGTTAGCTGAGGGTATTTTATTATGGGTCCTATATAAGGAATTGTTTCTAACTGACGATAATGCTGCTGAAACCCACTTGAGGCCATCTTGTAGAAATGGAAGGGGAACAGGTATGATCATCCACCACAAGGAAAGTGTTTCTCCGTGTCTTCAGCTCTGTCCTTTGGTTGTGCTATGATTGTGTCTTTTCATTAGGCATTGGAGGATAGGCTGCTGCTTACAGGCATGTTGTCCCCTGTGGTGGCATGAGCAGTACAAGAGGGAATGGCAGGGCTTCAGGTGCGTTTCCTAGGCCTGTTGGGAGGCAGTGGAGCATTGAAGTCTGTGTGCCCAGTTCCAACTCCACTCCACAGCGTGAGGCAAATTGTTCAGCCTCTCTGGCTCACCATCTTCTTCTGCCCATGAAATGAAAATATCGGCAAACACCTGAAGTCTTCTGAAGAGTAAATAAGTGAACACATAAAATTAAATGCTTAAAGCAGTCCTGTTGCCTGGCACATCTTAAGGACTCCGTTTGGATGCATCTAGTCTAAACACAGGTTTTCAGGAGCCGTTTACTGCCTCAGATGAAGGATAACTGTCACTTTAAATTTTTTTTGCCTGAAACCTACCAAAGAGATGCTTAGGCAGGAGGGTTGATTTCCTATGTTGTGTAACATTGCTCACGTGGTAAATACTCTTCGGATTTCTCTGCATTGCCAGACAAGGTGTTACACTGGTGGGCAGTGACGTTCTCCGAGCTGATGCCAGCATATAGGGAAAAGATCCAGGAGCCCACTGGGACCCTTGCATTGTCTTTTCCTTCTTTCTTGTGCTCTTTGAGGAAGCAAAGAAGCCTCCAGGACCTTTCCAGTCAGATATGTGTCCCTGTTTTTCTGTTGGTCAGGCTGGTGAAAAACTTAGTCCCCGTGTCATACTGCTTTTAAAAAGTGCCCTCAATTCTGTTTGGACCATTTGCACAGTGGGTCGTCCTTCCCACTGCCTCCCTCCCGTGGGCTTTTCAGGAGAGCCTAACCCTGGCAGTATCCTGTAAGATGATGGATGCGTGGTATTTCCAGACTTTCTTTGGGAACTTCCAGAATTTCCGTGAGTGTTCCACAGCGTGCTCTGCCCTGCCTTGTCAGTTAGAACAGTGACACCAGTACCGGGAGCATCCACGCTGACACTGTCTGTCCCTTCACTGTCATGTGACGCCCTGTTAGATGTGGAGCTGGAGGGTCATGTGACACGGCTCTCCTGACTGCACCCACCGCCCCGGGTCCTCATATTGAATTATACATGGCCGAGACTTTCTGCGGAGCTGTTTTTCCACTAGCGCACAAAGCACCGTTAGAAGAGGCATCAAACAGTGAGAGCTCCGGGCCCTGCAGAGGCAAAGCTACCACAAAGCTGGTTACTTTCCAACTGAGAGGCCTGTCGGCTTGGGGGGGGTGTAGGGGGTGTGTGTGTGTGACACAAATGGGAAGTAGATACATCAAGTGTAACTTTCTATTTGAGTCTTGGTTCCTTGAGAACACACACACAATCACTAAAAGTTTAATATCAAATCATTCAGTGTTTGAAACAAAGAAAGAGAAGGAGGAAGAAAGAAAAGGTCAGCCGTGCCAAATTTAACTCTCTTCTCTGGTTAGATAAGATGTGCCCCAGGCTCCACACACAGGGGAGCCACAAGGTGACTCATTTGAATGATGTTACTTAGTAGGTCCCAGTGAAGTAATGCACACAGACAGGCTGCGGTTCCTGTTTCCATGGTTCTGTTCGTTTTTCACATGGATCAGACACGGGGACCACTAGACACCAGTTTGTGAGATGTTACAGACCTGCAGGAAGCCCCTGACAGCAAAAGGAAGCCCCTGAGGACAGCGGAAACAAGGAGAGAGGGAGCAGCTCACACTGAGTGTTATATCTAGAGAGTTTGTCGCCCGTGGCTGAACCTACTACTATTACTCTGCTAAGTGGACATGGTATTAAACTGTCCCCTAAGTTCATATCTGAACCTATAGACTAGTGCACCTATCGTACCTCTTCAGAGAAATTTCTTCAGATAGTGGCTGGTGTCTAACATAGAAACTCACAACTGGTCAAAGCTCAGAGGATACATGTCTGTGGAGCACTCAGCCACAAATGGAACATCTGCATCACTGCCCCCGTCCCCACAAAGTTTCGGGACCCGTGGTTGAAGAAGGGGCAGAGGTGGGGAGGTCCGGAGTGAAACGGTGTCTTGGTGTCTTCTGCACACAGCAGAACCACGGCATGAACTCCCAGGGGCTGTGGTTGCCTGCACCAGACCTGCTCGTGATCAGACCACTCAGTATTCCAGCCTGGAGGAGACAGGGGCTCAGGAGCCCCACGCCTGGCTGAGGAGCTGTAGGCAGCTAATGGCTTCTGCGGGAGGGAGAGTCTGCAGCTGCCTTTAAGGGGGGCGGCTCTGGGTAGGTTGAGCACACGATAGTGAGTGACCCCACACCCATGAGCATATGGACAGCACAAATTGGACTTGGTGAATTATTTTAAAAAAAGAGGGCATGAAGAAGTTGGGGGTGGGGAGGTGTTAGTCAATCTGGGAGGGGCTAGGGCAAGGACAGGCAAAGTATGTATGAAAATTCTCAAAGATTTAATAAAAATATTAGATATAAAAAGAATTGTCAGTTTCAAGTGGCACATCTGTATCCTACCCCACTCCCAAATCTCTGGGATCGTTGCAGGAGAGGGGACAAAGGACTCAGAGACAGGTGGTGGGTGACCGCCAGGAAACAGTGTTTTCTGTACACAGCTGGGCACTTGGGAACTCACAGTGGTTGTGACAGTGTGCACAAGGTGTGCAAGCCAGACAAGATCCCAGCATGGAGAGGAGAGGTGGACCGGAAGTCCCACCCCAGCTGAGGGTCTATGGCAACTGATAGCAGCTGGGGGAGGGAGCGTTTTTCTTCAAGGGGGTGACTCCTGGTAGGTGGATGATGCTTCAGGGGGTGACCCTACACCCAAGAGAATTGGAGCAACACAAATTTGACTGAATGGGTTTTTAAAGACAGACCTAAAGCTGGGTAGGTGAAAAGTGGGGGTGAACCGGGGAGGAGTTGGAGAGGAGGTTGAATGTGAACTAAATACACTGTATAGAATTCTCAATTAGTTCAAATATTATTTTTTTAAAAAATTCTTCAGGAAGTGAATAATCCTATGCAAACAGGCTCACTGTGTTTGGGCATGTGCCTGGGTCACTCACATTATTTCTCTGTTTTTGTTTTGTGGAGCTGAGGGTTGACCCTCACGCATACCAAGCAAGTGCTCCACCACTAGGCCACCCTACCTGTCCTATTTCACTTGTTTGTTTGTTTGTTTGTTTTGAGACAGGGTCTTCTTACTAAGTTCTGAGGCTGGCCAATCCCCCTGCCTCAGCCTCCCGAGCAACTGAGATTACAGGCCTGCACCTCCAGGCTCACCTCAAATTGTTCCTTGTACATATGTTGCCTCCTGAGTATCAGGTATAACTAGACACCAAGCCTGATGTGTGAAGACTTAACATACAGGGACACACACACACACACACACACACACACACACACACACACGCACATGACTCTCTGGACACCATCAGGACATTTACTCTGCTCACAAGTTGCTGTCACAGGTCATGCGGCCAGCCCCTCAGTGACTTCACAATGCCCATGCTTATGTTGTGTTGACAGTTGGGATATTTGCTGGGCTAGTTGGTAAAGGCCTGTAAGCCTTAGGTACTTGGGAGGCTGGGGCAGGAGGATCACCAGTTCAAGCCCATCACAGACAACGCAGTGAAGCTCTGTCTCAGGATATAAAGTAAGAAGAGGGTACTGCCGGGTGGTGTCAATCAGTCCATGGTAGAGTGCTTGGCTAGTATGTGAGAGGCCTCAGTACTTCCCTCTCTCTCAGAAACCACACAGCCCCCCAAAAGCAAGACAACAAAAGAAAAAGGAAATTTTCAAGTTTGCTTTTCTCCAAATATTACTCATGGATATTCTCTCCCATTATCTGACAGGTGGTAACCAAGCAGGAGGAGTTCTTCAGCGCCTGGAACTCCTGTATGCACCATGTCACCTCACTGTCGCTGGCACACATTCACAGAGGTGAGCTGGCTCTTGTTGACTGTTGATGGTTGGGTGCTCATGGCCCTGAAGGCCACAGGGGAACACAGCTCTGGAGAAGGGGAGTCTTGAAACCAGTCTGAGCCTCCTGCTCGATTTAGGGCCCCAAGTACCTTCCAGAGACTTGAAGCCTGTTGTAACTCAACTCCCTGCTTACTAGGAAAAACGAACCAGACAGAAAGCCCACCAGAGCCCACCAACCAGAGAGGCGCTAGTTTGTACACATCGGTCCCCTCAGGACCTTGTCCTGCAACATCTGGAATTCCTGAATAAATAAACAGGGGGAGGCTACATATACAAAATAAAAGCGAGCCTGATAAAAGACCACTGAAGAGGTCTGAGCACTGTCCTAGGTGCTTAAACCTAGTCCTCAAATGTAGTATCTGTGTCAATCCACAGTCTCTGATCTCAACCAAGGACAATTCTACCCTCAAGGGGAGTGTTTGACCATGTTTGAAGATGTTTGGATTCTTTGATGCAGACAATGTTATTGGCAGGTGGTAGGTAGAAGCTAGAATAACATTAACTGTCCTCTACATGGCAGGCCAGTCCCCTATAGTCCAGTATGTAAATAATGCTGAGACTAAGAGTATTCATTTTGGTCTGAAGAGCCTAAAATAACACAAGAAAATGAAGCATTAAGTATTTGGATCCAGGATTTCATATCATTGAGATTATTTAATATCTAGAATCATTTTGTTCACATCATGATGTCACTGTGTTATTAAAAAAGAAAGGCCAGGCTCTCACTCAGTGTGCTGACTAGGTGGGGCTTCCATCATGTGGGGCCACTGATGGTCATGTAAAGCAAGGCCAGGTTGGTCCCCCAGCACAGCTGCGGGAGTCTGGCTCCTGGTGCTTCTCATCCCATAGGAGGGAATCCCTCAGTGGATCTGCTAAGAGTCAGGGCAGGTATTGTGGCCAACAAGCCAGGAATGAACATGTTTGACCAAACTTCCCAGCCTGCCTGCCACACTCTCTCTCTCCAACCAGCATCTTCCAAAAAGAACAGAGTGTGCTGTGGGATTCTGTGCCATGTTCCAGGAGCTTCATGGATGCCCCACATCGTCACTCGAAGCTGAACTAGAGAGAATGGTTTCAGCTCAGATGAAACCTGGTTTCTTCCCTCCCTCTGAAGTCCAGCTCTGGGGACCTTGTGTGTTAGAATGAGTGTCATAATTCAGAGCTAGTGAGCACAGGCTGGAGTGAGGATGTGCCAGGGACACAGGTTCTTCATGGGCAAAGGAAGCAGGTGGGTGCTCCACAGGAGGGCCACCCCAAGGTGGCCTTTGCACACAGTGACCCAACCCTGGAATAACCAGTGCCACATCAGCATCCCTGATTCTGATTGAATTCTACCTTCTGTTCCTTGGGACAAGGAGGAGGAGCAAGGAAGGGACGGAGAGGATGGGGCAGGGGAGAAACATTTACCTCTCTGTAAGTTACTAAGAGACAAGACTGGGTGCCCTCATTTGGAGATCCAGAAATTTTGTCTGTATACCCTGAAGTGTGTTAGCTGTGGGGAAACCGATTCATAGTAACTGAACTTGGAAATGACTGGTGTAAACCAGAATGCTAATTATTCACCAAGTCAAAACCCGACTGCCTGGATCATTTGCAAGTCATCCTTGCATGGGCAGAACTCCACGTGGCATTGAGTAGTAACCGAGGGTGCAGCAGGTCATGCCATCTGCATAGCTCCTGCCTTCATGGCTGCCGATCTGAGAATCCACCATCAACCACCAAGGATCCTGTAGGTCACAGGCTGTCTCTGTCCCAGCACTGTCTTGGTATGCTTGGCTCCAGGCTCATTTACTTAAGAAATTTGTGTAAACCATCTTCTTCTATTGGAGGTTTTGTTTGCTTGTTTTCCATGTTTGTTGATTAGGCTGAAACACATTAGAACACAAAGCACATACACACACCCCACCCACCCCCACACACATACACCACACACCCTAGTTGAAGGCAGGTTTGTCTCAGACCTCTTCATCCATGGCATTCAAGTTGTGTTGGACTCACTCTTGGAGGTACTAAGGCCCAGGTGCTGGAGATCTTCCCTCTGGGCTCCTGTGTACTGACCACAGATACCGTCCATCCCAAAACTTGGTTCTAAGGTAAAGGCATGGGGAGCCCTTGACTCCCACTTCTTAAACATAGTCCCATCTCCAAATAGCCGTCAGCTTTTTAACTGGAGCCTGATGGTTCACCACGGAAGTAGGACTGTGAGTCTTCCAATGACCCTGCACATTTCAAGTCTAACTGAACTTAGACTGTGAGGACTGAGGACATGGGCTTGAGGAGCTGGTTGTCTGAGTTCGTGTCCTGGCTGTCCTTCCACCAGCTCTGTGGCTACAAGTGAGTCGCCCAACCTCTCTGAACTTCATTTACAGACTGTGAGACTGTAGCAAAGATTAATCCAGATGATTCCCCGAAGTCCTTGTTTTAGGGTCTGACTCATTCTACGTAAGAAGAAGAAAAATGTTGTTCATCACTATTCTATATATAAAAAAAAAAAACAACCAACCCTTAGTTTCTGTATCTGAAGTAGATCTTGTCCCTTAAGAGGAAGTTAAGCAAGTTGAGTGTGAATGCTTGAGGTCTGAATGCCAGGAAGAAGCATCAGAGATTTGCTGTCACCTCAGCACTAAAGAAATCTAATCCATCTTGAACTGTCAACTGGCTAATAATGACAAAAAAAAAGTGTTTGTTTTCAGAAAAATACCCTCAGGATTAAGACCAGATACACAGTTCCTAGGTGTATAAAAAAGTATTTGGGGGACTGAGGAATAATTTGAAATAGAAAACTCTGTCTGCAGTGCAAAAGTTTGGGAGCTGGGGCGACAGCTCCGTGGGTAAGACTGCTTACTGCACACACCTGAGGATCTGTGATGCCAGGTGTGGCTGCACATCCCAGCACTGCCAGCGCCCTGGTGGGCAGTGCCAGGAGGGTCACTGATGCTGACAAGCTGCTGGGCTATCATTAAGGGACCCCGTCTTAAGGTCTGGCCTCTGCGTGCACAAGTGTGCTCATGTTCACACACTCGTGTGCCTATACCACATACAGAAAGAGAACAGTACGTGCAATGCAAAAGTTTGAACAGACAGTGGCAGCCAGGAAGATCTAGCCCAAATGTTGCTGAGTTCACATCTGTCGCTCTCCAGCAGAGGTCTTCAGGGGAAGGGACAGGAGCTCAAGTGCACACTGGTCTTTGCTGACCTGCACAGATGTGGCCTGTGGACACTTTTGAAGGAAGAGCATGCAGAAGGGGAGAGGGGAATCAGTCTGTTAATGCTCAAACCTTAACATCTCCCCAGATGGAAATAAACCCAGAATCGAGCCAGTTTTATTAGGAACAAATGGGAAGAAAAGCCTTCTGGCATCGGGATCAGTTTGTCATCTGAAGACTAGGGAAAACGAGGCTTGAGATAAAAATGTTAAGCAGTCTCCAGTGGCTTCTGTAGTGGGATGTAACCATTACAGTGATAAATTGATATTTTTCTGTGATGCACATATTTATCTTGCCCCAGAAAGAGCAGTTCTGAAACCTCATGGTATCTAAGCCCCTAAGGGTGTGCCCATTCCAGGCAAAAAAGCAAGCAAGCATTCATTAAAGAAATGGCATCATCCATGCTTCCCAGCTCTATGCAGAACTGGCTGTGATGTCTCTCAAAGCTGGTGAGCTTCATGTAGCAGAAAGCTCCTTTCTGCTTCTTAATAAAACGCCTGATAATTTTGAATGTCCGTGTTAAGGGCAGGTTGTAATTATAATTAGAACACAGAATGCCGTGGGGTTCTGCCTACTGAGAATTAATTTCAGATTCCTTTCAAGGACGTGTGTGTTTTGAAACGAGGCTTTCTTTGTTAATAAAAACATGATCGCATGCATTATTTAAAACAGCATGTCATGTTTTGCCTATTAGTGCTGATTCCAATATTCTTCGTGGGGTTAGCACTTTCCTCCCAGTTGGCAATGGGACTAGTCTTTGGACAAATTGCACTTGCCTTGTTTAGCTTAAGCTTGCATCCATTTTCTAGGAAATTATGAAAATAAAATTGCCACCTCCTTGAATGCCTTTTAGTATTATGGGAGCGCTGAATGCCACCTCTTCAACTGGAAATCCTGTGTGGGTCTAGGAACTTATCACCCTTCACAACTCCTGAAGAGCCACCCCATGCCACTGTCAGCCCTTTCAGCTGAAAGAGAGATTGTCTTTTGTTAGATCCTGAGGTTTCAATTCCAGGTTTCCTACTGTTTGAGTAACGGGTTTGTGCAATGTTTTGTTCCTGCTGGAGGGTGGAGGGTGGAGGGCTGTGTCAGAGGGGAGAACTCGAGGCCCTGTGCCAGCTGGGACAGTGCGCTCCATCTCTCGCCACTGGTCCTGTCAACTTGGTAGCATAGACTTCACTGCAGTGGCCCATGTAGATCCCATGTGCGCCTTGGTTTCTTTTCATCTTGCTGTTGAAGAAATACCCTGACAAAAACAGTTCAAAGGAGAGGGGTTTATTCTGGCTCACAGTTCAAGAGCACAGTCCGTCACTGGGTCCAAGTCAAGCAGCCGGAGCTTACAGCAGCTGGCTGTGTCACATCCACAGTCGAGAATCAGGGGGAGTGAACACAAGCTGCTACTCAGCTCTGCTTTCATCTCTGCGGTCCAGGATCCCCGCTGCAGAGAGAACTTTCCCCACCTCAACGGCCACAGTTAAGATAATTCCGCAGAGGGGTTCCCCGAGGTCCATCTCTCAGAGAATACCGGATTTTGTCTAGTTGACAACACAAACCATCACACCAGTGAGATTTAAGTGGCTCCAGGGAGGGAGTCCGCAGTATGGCTGGACCTTCTCTGTGCGTCTATCCCCATCAAATACACGCATGGTGGGGCTGACCAGGGGTCCAGGGTGCTAAGAAAGGCTGACAGGTCTCTCCAGATCCAGCCTCTTGGAGGCCCCAGGAAGGGAAGGAATGCACCAGCTTTGTTTCCCCTCTCCCAGTCAGGCATTCAACTCAGACCCATGAATGTGAGCAAAAGGTGTTTCTGAGGATGGAGGGGACACATTTTACAGAGTCTACAATGGCTGCCTGGAGGGATAGTGCACATTCTACAAGAGCCCAGGAGATGCCGCTTGAAGTCAGAACAGCCCAGAAGGTGACGACAATGTGGTAGAGAGCAAGAGACCACTGTCTCACGATACGTGTTGGACAGGGAGAGCCATGAAGGTGAAGGCCCAGGGCAAGCCCCTTTCATGGAATCCATCCTAAACGGGAGCATGAGGTACTCTGTGTTCTTCCAAAAGAACGTCATGAAGGGCTGCAGAGATAGCTCGGCAGTTAAAGGCACTCACTGCTCTCCCAGAGGGTCCGGATTTAGCTCATAGCACCCACATGGCAGATCACAGCTACCTATAACTCCAGTCCCAGGGGACCCAATGTCCTCCGAAGGCATCTCCATACATGTAGCACACAGATATACACAGAGGCACGCACGTGTACACGTGTGCTCACACACACCCACCCACACCCACCCCCACACAAATCTTTTAAAAAGAACTTGCATTGGTTGTGGTTTTCTGTAATGGTCTCTGCTGCAAAGAGAAGTTTCCTTATAAGGGTGAAGATGGGTTATCTGTAGGCATACGGACACATACTTGCGGTGAAGTAAGGATGGTTTAGGAGAGTGGCTGTAGGTTCTCCGGCAAGAGTCAGGATTTCACTAGTCCTGGGCAGTTATCTGGTTTCCAGTATCAGGCACGATTTCCCTTTTGTGAGTGGGTCTTACGTCCATTTAGGGAGCTGTCGGTGACTGCCGAGGTACGCGCGTCATCACTGCACCCCTGGAGGGGTCGTGTTCTGCTGACTGTTGTTATGGTTCGTTGGTGCTGAAGCTGGATAGGACTGTTGGATGCTTCCTTCCTTTGGAAGTTTTTGTGATGCCTTCGGGTACCATGAAGGCTAGTCCTCAGGGAAGAGGATTTCAGATCAGTTCCGGCTCAAGGACATCTGGGCCCTGTGTCGGCAGCAACAGCAATAGTCTGTGATGTGTTGGGGATCTCTTGGACAACCCCGACCAACAGTTCAAAGGAGGCTTCTCATGCCTGGTGTGGGGGTTCTGCTAGATGGTCTTTGTCAGCTTTGTCAGCCTAGATGGGAAATTTTCATTTAAAGTGTATATGTTTACTGACACAATGATCCTGTATTTCAGGTATTTTTAGGTAGATAGTCAATATCGTGATTCCTTTTGACTTTTTTCCAGACACCTTTAGTGCTGTTTTACCTTTCTGCCCCTCCCTAACTAGAAACCCCCCTGCCCCCACTTTCCTGCTCAGACCATAGTACGCTGCTGTTCTCCTCTCTGGCTCCCCCGGCCCCACCATGCCAATGGTCCCTTAATACTTTTCTGGGTTTTGCAGCTATCCCAGGCTATGCATGCACATCTGAAGATTTGGAATTAGGAGCTCCAGATGAGAGAGGACATGGGACGTTTGTCTTTCTGGGACTGGGTTACCTCGCTCAATATGTTCTTTTCTAGTTCTATCCATGTAGCTGCAAAGTTCATGATGTCATCTTTCTTTAACCACTGAATAGTATTCCACAGTGTATGTAGAATTTTTCACTATCCGTTCATCTGCTGAAGGAATTTTAGGTCGATCCCATTTCCTATCTATTGTGGATAGAGCAGCAAAGCAAATATCTGTGGAGTCCTTTGTGCACATGCTGAGGGGTGGTACATCTGGGTCACATGGTGTCTGGCTGCTCAAAACCACTGAAAAGGCAACAGAAATCTGCCCTCCCTGGTTTTGAAATATGCTCCTGCCCCTTTGTTTCCCACTGTGTGATTTAAAAATTATACCTTGTACAGTAAACTGCAAGATCTGTGTCAGCATTCTGAGCTGAATATAAGTGAATATATGGGGGGAGAGAGAAGGAAAAGGGAGGGAGCACCAAATTGTCTCAAAATAATTAGTATCCATTAGTATCCATGTTGGTGGAGGGAAATGTAAATGTGCAAACAAAATAGATGATTTTGTTTCCATTAGCATCAGGTTTAAGGATAAGACTTTCAGGGGACAGGCAGAATTCCTGGAGTCCCTCGGTCAGCCAGTCTAGTTCAATCAATGATCTCAAGTTTAGGGACAAAAAAATAAGGCGATAAGCAATAGAAGAAGACACTTGACATCAACCTCTGGCTGCAACATGCATGCACTTATGTATGTATGCACACACAGGCATACCTGCATGCATGTACAAATACATACACAGTACATTCGAAATCTTAAAAAAAAAATTAAGACTTCTACCCCATAAATAAAAACAGATGCACAGAAACTCTTGTCTTACCATGGCAACTCTGGATGCGATGTTATATTAAAAACCCATAGTGCACTGTTAAGTTAGACGTATTTGCAAGGAGCACACACTTAAGCATGAGTTTTAAAGGGCAGCATATTCTAGTCTCCAAAACATTTAGCAAATAACCTTTGAGTTCACATGAGCCACCCACACAAAAACCAAAATGAACTAGACAGAAAAAAAAATCGCAAAAGCAACTGTCTGTTGACAACCAGATTTTCTTTCAGCCCTTGAGTTTTTGTCTATAAATAATCTGTGTGTTTCGAGTCTGACCATTGTCTTCGGCGGCCCCTCCTGACATGTTCTCAGTTCAGTGTGTCTTAAAACAAATATTAAATGTGTAAATCATGGAAACTATTATGTTTTTAGAGGGGAGCTGTTGGAGATACGTGCTTTTTAGATACCCATAGTGTCAAAATGAAACATTAAGATGATGTATTCTTTCTTTGGAGCATCTGTTTATCTTTTGTGAGATCTTGAGCTTGATAAATCACCAGAGATAAAAACTTCATTTTTAACTTATCGTAGATCCCAAATGCCGAGAGGAAAAATAGCACCGTGTCTTCTCTACATGAATTTACCTCTCTCCCTGCTGATGACTTACAGGGTTTTATTTGCAGAGAAAACATAATGCTCCGTTGACTGGAGAATGATGACTTTTACTCAGAAACCTGAGAACTGGAGGGAAAAAAAGAGAAACATCCATTGACAGATATGATAATTTAACCTGTTTTAATATCGGCCTGAAGTGATACAGGGTGTTAAATAGGAAAAAAAAAAAACACCACAAGATAATTTAAAGCTAAGTTTTAAAAGTTTTTAGTTTCATTTTTAAATTTGTATACATTTGTGTGTTCTGTGTGAGTGTATACCACATGTGTACAGATGCCTGAGGAGTCCAGAGGTGTCAGATCCTCTGAGCTGGAGTCACAGGTGGTTGTCAATCACCAGATATGGATGCTAGAAACTGAACTTGGGTCATCTACAATAACAGCAAGGGCTTTTAACTAAGGAGCTCTCTCTATAATGTAAAGTGGGTTTTTTACCAGAATTTTACCTTCATCTGTTGACACTTAAAACCTCTGAACAGATGTAGCAGAATGGATATTGGATACTTGGTGGGGATATGATTTTGAGATGAATCCAAATAAATGATGAAGGTATCTTTTGAGATATATAGATAGATAACATATACATATATTGTATTCATTACACAGAAAGAGAGAGTTTTGTATCTCAAAATCACTACAAAATTCTCTCTTAATTGGCAGTCTGTCTAATCAACAATCCCCACAGATTTTATATATATTTTATGTATATACATTATATATACATATATACATGTATATATGTATGAATATTCTTCTGTATCCAAGAGGACCACACAGAAGACTGTAGAGATGGTTTCTCAGTAGCTCTTACTAAGAACTTGAGGATCCAAGTGCGTGACTCATAATTAAGTCAATCAAAATGGCATGGCCTGAATGTTAAAACTGACTGCAGCTCCGTGGGTATAGAAGTTCCCTGCTGCAGTGAACACCCCCGGTGTCTTGCCTTTAGTCTGTTGTTCTTCAGCCCTGAGCAGGTTGAGACACATTTAATTGCATGTCAACCCCTTCTAGGTCAGAGGCACACACTTGAGTTTTTCTGATAATTGCCACAGAGAGCTGTTTAAGGAGATAGCTTCCTTCTGTCCTAGGCTTCAGAGGTTCCTAAAGTCCCTATAGCACATGACCAATGGTATCTGTGGGCAGGTGACCTCAGTTTGCCCTTCTCTCTCCTCTCTTGAGAAGTATGCAAGTTGTGATAAGGAGCAGAATCAAGGCATTGCCTCCTACCATGGAACTAAGACAGCCAGATGTTCTGGAGTTTCAAGCCTCCCTCTGTTTTCTCACTCCAACAGCTACACAGAGAACTGGCCTTTAGACCAGGAAGCCATTCCACCTGAATGAAGCATCTGCTTTCTATATCAAAGGGCTTCAGTCCCTCATGGTGGGGAAGGGATGGCAGGACAGGTCTTTCCATGGGGGCCAGGCTTGTGTAGCAGAATCTGTTCTCACCACAACAGACCAGGAACCAGAGAGTAGGGTGGGGAGGCAGGGCCAGGAATCACCCCTAATGGTCTGTTTCCTTCAGCTAGACCCAACTCCAAACATTTCTAGAATCTTCCAAAATAGCACCTTGGGGGAACCAAGCATTTAAACAGAGGTCTCTGGGCAACATTTCAGATTTAAATCATAAACCTCTGCCCACTCACACAGGGTTTGTGCAGGTCAGGATAGAACCTGGGGTAGTCTATTGCTTTGCCCAGTTGGGTGGGCTAGCCTGATTCAGTGTTCATATGCAGGGCTCAGCTGAGATGATTGACACAGTGAAGGGCAGGCAATGTGAACCCAGCCCTCAGTCCAGCAGTAAGAGGACAATCTAGACGGGTTAGTGAGTAAAAGTCTTAGTCCCTGTCACAAGAAGAGGACTGAAGTCCAGGGATGCCAGGGAATTATGCAAACATCTTTAAAAGTGAAATAATACAGTCAAAACCCCGTGCCAGGAACAAAGTCCATGTTCTCATGCTTATTTAGATAGAAGATGGCGCTCACACAGCAGACCTTTGATGAGAGCCTGGTCATGGGTACAGAGAAGGGGGGGGTACTGTATAGAACTGTAACATGCCCAGAAACATTAAGGCTAATTAAACACCCATTAAAGCATTTTTTGTAAACCATCTTATACTTCTCTTAACCATTCTGTCAGGGAAGGTTGGTTGAGAAAAGATGACTAAATACATTTGGAGAGTCTGGGGCTTGCTTGGGTCAATACTTAGGGCCATTATCATGTTTCCACCACATAGTGAACTAATGCGTGGAGATCACTGTGGAAGAGGGTGGTTGAAAGTGGACACCCAAAGTACCAAGGCAGTTGGGATTCTCTTCATGGAGTCACTGCAGTGGGGATAGAGTGTAGTCTCTCAGGGTGGCTCACGCAGTGGCTGAACCCAGGACTTCCTGGTGGTTCCCACAGAGGCTTGCTGACTCTAGTGGCCTTGTGATCTCCCCAGCTGACTGTGGGGAAGTCACTGCACACAGATCCCAGCCCATGCGGTGGACAGGCAGGGAACTCTACATGTCCCCAAGCAAGCATGACTAGCAGTCCATTTGTTTCCGCCATATCCATGAGGTTCCCCGTGGATGTGCTCGCAGTCCCCAGAGAGGCCACTCACCTTTCTATCTCTTCCCTTCCAGTTGTACTAGAGCAGTTCTCGCTGGCAGTGAGGCGCTGTCCCTACAAGGAGGACCAGGCTTTGCTAATGAAGGTAGGTTATCAGATACGTCCGAGTTTCCTTAAAGCCTCCTAGCATTCTGATTGCCCAGAGGAGAGTGCCGTGTTCTACAAGCGGGAGTGAATTTATCATCTCTGAATTTTGTGCTCCGTGGGGATACGCTTGTCAGTGGCTGGTGGGAGGGTGGCTGGTTAATGAGCTCAACCACCGTCTGTGGAACACAGAAGTGACAGGAAAGTAGGTGTTGACGACGAGCAGGGAGCCTACGTGATTCTCGGTGGATTTGCTTGGTTTTATTTAAACTTATCTGACAGTCCCGACTCTTTTAGCAGATTTATGAGACTTGGCCAACTTCCATGGCTCCGACTATATTTTTTAATTAAGACAAAGGATCCCACACCTTCTCAGTTGGCCTCACCTTCCCTTTCTTCACCAGAGGGAATGCCACACAAATTAGACCACTCGTGTCAACCGCTGAGACAGTCAACTTGTGTCATAGGTCCTCTGTCCTTGAGTCGAAAACAAACTCCTCTTCTTCCCAGGAGCAATCATTTTATTTCTTCCCAGATGGCGCGGACAGAGGTGCAGTAGAACATATGTTTAGGTTGTGTATCTAGGAGAGCCCGAAGAGGTCAGGCAAGCAGCCTGTGCGATTTTAATAAAGAACTGTCTGGAGGCAGAGAGCATCGGGCTAGAGGCACGCGCACATTTCCACTGATGACTAAGCCTCCTGTTTCCACCTAGCAATGCACAGACTGACCTTGAACACCAGTGTTTCCATGATGTCATTTCCATTCTGCGCCATCAGGAAACCGTATAGACCAGGAGTTACATTTCTTTACCTAAATACAGACTCTTTACCAGGTGTCTTCAGACTTGAGAAACGGGTGGGAAAAAAAATAGGATTTTCAACTCATTTGCCTAAGGTGTGATATTTTCGGTCTGTCTATTTTTTGTTTTTTGTTTTTTTTTTTAAAAAAAAAAAACTTTCAGTGATGTTTACTTTGTAAGAAGGAGGGGCTGCTGATTCCAAGTGTGGGGTTGGTCTGGGAAACCGGGTTCATCTGAGTCCCGGGTGTGTATAGCACCGACTTGGCGTGACAGATCCAAGCGCATGAGCTCGCTGGCTGGTCTGAGGTCTCTCACACTGGTTTCACTCCCCGGTCCGAGTGCCATTCCTTAGCCTGTCCCTTCAAGCACACGTTGGCTTCCTGCAACCTCGAAACAGCCTTGGGTCACAGACACTCACCTTTTAAGTGTCACTCGGCCTCTGTTGAAGACGCAGAGGCTTTGCCCTCTTCCTTCACATTCTGTCCATCATCTTCTCCCATCTGTTCCTTCACACCTCTCTCCCCTCCTCCCTTGATCACCCTGACCCTTCTGCAGGGGGAGAAACTCCTGGCCCCCACTCCATCCTGCTAGCAAGCCTCACTTGAAGCTCATGTGGGCACCTCAGAGGCAGTGTAGTATAGAGAATGGAGTCACTAAGCTCAGGAGCCCACAGCACCAGGCCTACTTCTAATCACCCTTGTGGTTGCCTGTCCGTTTCCCTCTCAAGATTTCTTCTGGTCTAAGACAAGCAGGTGAAAACAGGAACAGACCGAAGGCCCCTCCTCCCAAGCTGCCTCCTGTTGCTTCTCCTGCTGGCCTGGCTTCTCTAGTCTACTTGGTTAGAAACAAACATTTGGATGTGGGAGAAAAATCAAGCTTTCCCAAGATGTTCTGGAATGTGTGCACCTCTCTGTATTTTGTGTTTTCCCTGGTGTTTCTTCAGACTGCATGACCTCAGTAACTGAGAGAGGTCTGTGGTGTTTTTACAGAATCTTCGAGATATTTGGGCAGGCCTCATCAAAGGAGCTTTACTGAACAAAACCGTGTGCTCAGTTCATATCTACCAAAACTACTTTGTGATTTTTTTTTTCAAGAGATTGAGGTTTCTTTCATGTCACCTATGAGAGGCCACCATGTGGGTGTGACAGGAATGTGTAGGATTTTTTTGTGGATACGTGTAGAAAAACAGTAGGTCGTTTTGAACATGCTTGATCGGCTGTCTGTTGTATGTTCATACTAGTGTACTTTAGAGTTTATCTGTAGTAAATTTCGTGTGTGTGTGTGTGTGTGTGTGTGTGTGTGTGTGTGTGTGTGTGTGTAGCTGAGAATTTCAATAATGTATTTTGACCATATTCATCTCCCTCCCTCAACTCCTCCCAAGACCATCCCCCTCCTTTACCCACTCAACTTTATGTCCTCCCACTAAAATGCATCAAGTCCAATTTGCGCTGCCCATACATTCCTGGAATTGTGGCCTCACACTGAAATGTGGGCAACTTATGAGGGGCTGCACCCTTAGACTTTTCCTCTCCCAGCAGCTATCAGGTGCCAATAGCTCCTTGGCTACAGGGTGGGACTCTGTGCCCAGCTCCCCTCTCCATGTTGGGACTTGGCCTGGGTTTGCACAGGGCTTGTGCACGCTGTCACAACTACCGTGAGCTCCTGTGTGCAGCTGTGCTGCTGGGTCCAGAAGACACGGTTCGATGGCCGTCATCCACTCTCCGGCTCTTACAATCTTTCTGTAGCCTCTGCTACAGTGAGCTCTGAGCCTTGAAAGGAGGAAGTGTAGTCTAGATGTACCGTTCAGGGCTGAGCATTCCAAAGACTCTAATTCTGTGCACTTTGGTCAGTTATGGGTCCCTGTGTTAATCACCATCTACTGTGAAATAGAAGCTTCTCTGATGAAGGTTGAGGATGCATTGGTCGATATGTTTAATGATAAGTCATTAGGAGTCAAATTAATACTGTGACCATTTAACAGAATAATAATAGTTAATTCTCACCTAGTGCCTGTGACCTGTGTAGCCATAGTCTCTTGGCCCATTAGCAGGCCAAGTACGGGTTTCAATTTATGGAGCAGGGCTTAGATCCAATCAGAAAGTGGTTGGTTACTTCCATAATGTTCCTGCCACTGGTGCACCATTGGTGTGTCTTGCCAAGATAATCATCACTGTAGCTCACAAGGTTCATAGCCAGATAACGTTGATGATTTCTTTTCTCTCCAAGAGTGTGTATAGAACCTTTCAGAATGATAACATCCAGCCAGTAGGGATGAACCTTCCATGTTAGTACCAACTTGACTTCTCCATATTTATATTCATAGGTGTGGTTGGTGTCTTTAGCAACAGGGTCTTACTGTTGAGCTCTGGAGTTTGACCAAGAGTATTGGAGACAGCCTGTAATATTTGAGGTCCATGGGACCTCACTGGCTAACAACTCCAAAACAAGTAACCCATTCCTGGCATTTGTAAGACAGTGTGTCTAGTCGGGGCATTGTCACCCTGTTTTGGAGTAACTATTTTAACTCATTTTATGAATATATATATGGGGGAGTGCGCATGTGTACATACATATGCACGCATACATACACACACACACACACACACACACACACACACACGAAGTTTCTAGAGTAGTAGGTTTCTATGTAAGTTCTTAGAAAGGTCCCTAGTGTTATTTATCCTTCCCGATATTTCCTCCTCCACCCTGCCTCCTCTTCCCCCACCCCAATTTAACACTTCCTATTCATCATTCCCTTTTATAAATTTAAAAATTCGATTTCACCCCCTGAAAATTTGTTGGAGGCCAAAAGCAAC
This sequence comes from Peromyscus eremicus, assembly GCF_949786415.1. Taxonomy (NCBI): domain Eukaryota; kingdom Metazoa; phylum Chordata; class Mammalia; order Rodentia; family Cricetidae; genus Peromyscus; species Peromyscus eremicus. The sequence continues at coordinate 101,848,970 of NC_081419.1, forward strand.
AACAACACCCAAACCACAAATATTTACTTGGTGGAGACTGGCCAAGAAGGTGATGTCCCCAGGGTAATGCTCATTCACTGCACTTGGGATGTACCAATCCTTCTAATTTCTCCAAATTTGGGAAACTTGACTGTATAATTTGTGGTAGTGGAGGAGTGCACCTTCAACACACACACACACACACACACACACAAATACACACACACACAAACACAAACACACACACACAAACACACACACACACACACACACACACACGGGGAGGGTGAACCAAAGATAATGTTACATTTCCATGCATGTTGTTGAATCCTACTCTGTCGATCATTACTGAAACCAGAGGATAGGTGCTTTAACTAACCTGTGAAGGTGTTCCCTACACGGACCTCCAAGAAGATGGAAGAGACAAGCACAGAGAAGCATATAGCTACACCAAATTCAAATTCCCCTGGAAGAAACAGAAGTGGTGGGCGGGGCTCAAGATGGCCAAAGCCAGAGCCTCTGCCCATGAGCAGAATAAGTAAAAGGGGCGGGAAAGTCAAGACCTCTGGGTCCTTTAGCTGCTCCCTGGTGCAGCCACTAGGTAGGAGAACCTACAGATAAGTCCTGCTCCCACTGCCCCCCAGCCAGAGCCTTAAGAGCACAGACAGGAAGCTAGCCTTTGATGGACACAAGACAGTTATGGGTGGCTTGGGGTTCTGTCCTCCTGGTTGTCAGTCACATTCCACGTGCCAGAACAAGGAGAAGGGGCAGCTGGTGAAACTAGAACATGATGGTCCAATTGCAGATTGTCGCTGTGAGGTCCATCAGGCCTCCCTTCTACTGCCTGCTAACGAGCTGTGCCACAGTTGTTTATTCTGATGAAGGACAAAGGCTCTGGCTTCTACCGCTTCATCCAGGCACAGCATAGTTTCTTACCCACCTGAGGGTGCCATGAGACAGGGGAGAGAGGGACTCTGTGTCTCAGTGTTTCCCGTACGCCAAGGATCAAGACTAGTAGTGATTTGTTTAGGGCTGTTCTTACTACTTCAGCCTTGAGAGGACTGGGAATGGGGCACTGAGTGCAGAGACGGAGGTGGGAGGGCCTTGCTGCCTTTTCCCACCGCTGTCCGAACAGAGAGAATACTCAGATCCCATAATCCACTCACTTGTCCTCACTGCCGTTTACTGCCTGCTCTTGCTCACCTGCCTCTCTCTCTATCCGTTCGGGGTCTTGACTATGTTAGTCCTTCCAGGCCATGGTGGTCACCATCCTGGAAAGCCTGCCTCCTCCTGGCTCTCCCTGCCCCTCCCTGGGGCTCCGGGTCTCACCCAGGCTCCCGGCCTCACGTCTGAGCCAGTCTCAACTCATCTCAGCCCCCTCTTCAGTCTCCTATCACGCTCTTCCCCTCCAATGGCCTCAAAATGGTGGGATGACAGATGGCTTTTCTCTGTCCTAAAGCTGCCACCAGGCCCCGTAGGACCCTGTGCACGACCTGCCAATGTGTGGCTGGACGTGGTTATAGCCTGTGATGCCAAATATGCTCCAGAGAGAACCCACACGGCCCTCCCCACCACTCTCCTTCCTTCAGGCTCCGTCAAGTGGACTCGGGTGCCCCATGCCCTGCGTCTCATTTTCTGGATTCATTTTTGTACCAAACTCCGCCCCACCTTTGGAAAAGAACGATTGCAGAATCTGTCATGCAAACCTGGATTTTTTTTACAAGTAAAAGGGACCACCGTTAGAAATTTAACTTGGATGACAGGTATAAACCATGACTGACCTAGACAAAGCGGGGCATCTGGGCCCCCCTCTTTCTCAGTCACACTCAAATTCCTCCCTGCTATGGTTTAAACCTAAGATGTCACCTGCGGACTCACGTTTGAAACCCTTGTTCCCCAGGTAGAGGCACTATTAGTGAAAGCCGTGGATCCTTCCAGAGGTGAGACTTAGCTGGTGAAGCTGGGGGAGTGGCTTTAATGGTGATAGCCTGGCTCCTGGTTCTGCCCACTCTCCGCTTCCTCTGATGTGAGCAGGTGCCACTACCCTCTCCCATGGCCATGAATGAATGCTGCCACGCTTTCCCCACCACGGTGAATGGAACCCTTGGAAGCCACGAGGCACAGGCCTCTCCTCTCTTAGGTTGCTTCTGTAAGGGCATTTTGGTCACAGCATCACGTAAGTAACTAATCCCCTCTCTCAATCAAGCAGTTCTACTTTACCTCTCCTGCTTCTCTCTCTGTGCTTGTGAAGACTCTTCTGTCCCAATTCCCATCACATTTGTCTTGACACTTTTAAAACCTACACCTCCTGGTAGGATGACAGACTGTATAGCATGGTCAGTCTCTGGGTGACGTCTGTGTTTGGACCATCACGTTCTAGTCTGGCAGTTACCCCTCCTCACTGTGGTCTTAACACCTCATGGAGTTCCTGCCATATTTGACAGACAGCATTTGTTTTCCATCTGGGAAATCGGGAGCCTCCCTAGGACTAAAACCTCTCAAGGCCACCACCTTCCAGTCCTCTAGGCTTCCCTTGGATAAGCTGGAAAAGTAAGTAGGATGCTCATGAGACAGGGCCCTTCCTGGGAGCTGCCACTGTTCCCCAGTTCAAAGGACAAGGGAAACTTGGCTTATACTATCCTTGAAGCAAGACAGTAGAGCTTCCCCAGCCGGGGAGGTGGAGCGAGTGCCCAGAATGTTCCCCATGCTAAAGCTCCCAACTTGGGCCTGGCTCAGTTTCCCTGCCTACGACCTTGGCTAGAATGGTGACAACAGACCTTTCTGTAGGTGGAACCTGACATCACAACACATGGCCCATAGAAATCAGTAAAAGGAACCAAGCTGCCTGTGAAAATAAGTAAATACACCAACAGGCAGCCAGCTGGGCCTGCTTATCACACAGCCTTACACTTCTGCTCCCAAACTGCAGACCTTTGGTAGGGCTGCCCATGAGTTGGCAACCACAGCATGTGGCCAGGAGGGGAGCTGTCTCCTGGTGGGATGGTGATCCTTTGTCTTAAGGAGACATGATGAACATCTCTCCTGTTTCCCATTCCCCTGGCGTCATACTCAGGGCCCATGGAGGGTGATGGGCACAGCCACCAGGTGTGAGACCCAGGCTGAGCAAATGCACAGAGATCATGGTGAGCAGGCAGGGCCAAATGCTTCTGGAAGCTTCCTTAGCATCATACCACCCACGAAGCATTAGTGCTGCCCCAGGTGCAGAGGAACCTGGGTAGATGTGGAAGGAGGGCCTCGCTGTCACACATTTTCTGGCTACATGCAACTGTTTTTTCCATTTATCGATGTTCCAAGAGCCCAGAGACACTGGAGCCTTTCTTTAACACCAGAAATCTTTAGCGGCAGACACCCCCTGGCCCTTCAGCCTTTCACATTTACCAAGTCAGCCTCTTCCAGAAGCAGGCATTTTCTCCTAGCCTGATGGAATCCTGTCAGGGGAGAGGGTTTTCACCAGGAACACAATGCCAGTGCCTTTGCTTGGAAAGGGCTGTGTTGAAGAGAAAGGAAATTTTCCACATGACGGCTCCACTGCTCTGCCCCCCTCCAGAAAGTTCAGAAGCACCCAACAAGCTGGCTGTCTAGTGTTTCTTAAATTGTCATTGTCACAAAGATTCTTTCTGCTTCACTTCTCTCCAAGGTCCCCATCCCCCACACTGCCTGGCCAAAGAGGAGTGGCTGAGCCATTCAGCATCGAATGTGGGGCACGGTGCTGAACCTCCACATAGGTGCCCTTTGTGTCCCTTTGTGCTCAGACGGGACCTTTGGTTCCCAAAGGGTACTCACCAAGGCAACTAAACCCCTGAGCAGAGCATTCAGAGGGGACTGTCCCGCCCTTACAGGCTTCTGGCAAGCAGCAATTTGTGCCTGTCAAGTGGGCGAGGTGGGTTTTTCCCTCTTCCCTGCACCCTAACTGCTCTTTCTTCCTTTTCTCAATGTGTGTAGGAGGTAGCCAGTTTAAGCCAAACCTAGCAACCAATGGTTACTCACAAACACCTCTTCTCGGGCACATGTTCTTTCTTTTGCAGGTGGCCCCTGTTTCAACCCCTGAGACCCATCTCGGCTCTGTGCCTTTGAGAGTGTCTCCAGTCTCTGGTTGTCAGAGTTTTCCCTCTACCTCACAAGCTAGGGCCCTTTGTGGGCTGTCACACAGGGTGCGTGTCCCATACACGCCCAAGGTACCAGTCGGTCATCTGGGGTTGGTCATGGGATCGAGCCTCCCACACAGGAAGGAGAGGGCTCTCATCTGGGGCTTGACTGCTTTTCCTAATCCAGTCCAGGGTGAATTGTACCAGTCTGTGTTCTGACTCCCATCAGTGCCAGTGACTAGCATCAGGGACTATGATGGTGGGACCCAGCCGCCTACCACTGTTCTGTGTCCATGGTCTTCTCTGCAATCAAGGGCCACGTAGACAGGAGGGCATGAGTGAGCGCAGCAACCCTAAGAAAGGTCAGCCAACAAAAGGTTGGCTGAGTTCCTATCGTGTGGCTAGTAAGGTTTAGTGTCCGGCTTCTTTGCAAAATTTTGTCTGTAGACTTATGCATTTCAGAAGGGACACAGATACTGGTGACATAGAAATCAGTGTCAGGCTGGGCGGCAGTGGTGCACACCTTTGATCCCAGGCAGAGCCAGGCAGATCTATGTGAGTTCGAGGCCAGCCTGGTCTACAGACTGAGATCCAGGACAAGAATCAAAACTACACAGAGAAACCCTGTCTCGAAAAACAAAACAAAACAAAACAAAAAAAGAGAAAAAGAAAAAAAAAAGAAATCAGTGTCAGACCTTGACTCCCAGAAATAAACGGTTTTCTTTCCTTCCTGTATCTCTATCACACTCTGAGCCTTTGTCACACCTAGAAGGCTTCTCACAAGTGGTTGTGACAAAGCTCTTCAGGGCTCTGCTTAAACCACATCTCCAAATCTCAGTGGCACTTATTCATCAAAATGAAAATTTAATTTGGAAGTGATCTCTGGTACAGAGGACTAGCCTTTCAGCTCCCATGGCTTTTAAATTCAAGGAATAATGGTGGAATACTGGGCCCCATGATGAGCAGAGAGGAGAGATATTTTCCTGGATGTTGCACATATTTGCTACAATCCCACTTTTTTGTTGTTGTTTTTTTTATTTTCTTTTTATTTATTCTTTGCGTCTTTCACATCATGCATTCTGATCCCATTCATTTCCCTCCCATCCCGGCGTATCCACCCTCTCTGCTCTTGCAGCCCCACCCCAATAAAATTAAGAGAAAAAAGAAAAAGGAGGGAGAAAAATCTCGTCATGGAAGCTGCAGTGTGACACAGTGAGTCACATAGTAAACCCTTTTGTCCGTATATCTTTACTTGCAAGACCAATTACCTCTTTTTGACTTTCAAAACAGGGTTTCTCTGTTTAGTCCCTGCTGTCCTGGAACTCAGTCTGTAGATTAGGCTGGCCTCGAACTCAGAGATCCAACTGCCTCTGCTTCCCGAATGTTGGGATTAAAGGCGTATGCCACCACCGCCTGGCCACAATCCCACTTTTAAAGCATTTGTAAGTACCTGTTATGTGTAAGGCTCTGTACTAGGCACTGGGGGTTGCAAATGCCAATAGGACATCAGCTACTTTTATGTAGCCCTAGGTGACTAGTTAGAGACATCATTGCACCCCAAATATGCAAAAAAAAAAAACCTGTAATAAGTTAATCTCGGTGGAGGATTTTGATAATAGGGGAGCACTCACCTAGACCCCAAGTCAATGTGGATTTTGAGAGGACTCCTCAAAGGAGGTGGCTTTGGAGTTAAGTCTCTGCATCTCTGCAGGAAATTAAATTTAGCTGACTGTGTGGGTTCCACAGCACTTACCAGCGTTGTTGACGTGACAAGGTATGTTCTGAGTTTTCCATTTATAGAGTAGTTTAAGTGCACTGATGTGTGCCCTGAAAGCTGATGGCAAAACAGGGACCCTGACAACTGCCTTGCCAGAGAGGGTGTCCTAGTACTCCATTTCGACGTGCACATTTCCCTAACTGACCCAGAGGTGACTTGAGGTAGCAGTTAGTACTCCTTTTGTCCAGGAAGACCTGGCTTTCTCGAGTGGGTATCAAGACAGATGTTCTGGGAGAGACTCTCACAGGAGCTGCCGTGAATAGTCACCCTAGAGTTGTTTTCAGAGTGTAATCTCTAAGCTAGAAACCAGAGGAAGAGAAGGAGGGGGTCTCTTGTCTTATAACAAGAGGTCTGCTGAGCTGTGGGATTCTAAGACTACAACTAACTCCTCACAAAGCTCTCTGCTTAGGAGAAAGGGGCCAATGTCATTCTGGTATAAGTAGCATGAGGGTCAGGCTGTCTGTGTGCTCCATCACCCAGGGGAACACATGCACGCAGATGACAGCAGTTGTGGGGACATCTCACCAGATCTTTCCCTCGACACTTTATTGTCAAACATCTAAGTCCATAGCTAAGCAGAAAAGCAACGAGGTGGCAGAAGTCCTCATGTTTGGAAATGTGGCGAGCTGCTCCTCCAAGCATGGCATGTTCAGCTCTCTGGGGACCTGCTCATGCATGCCAGGCACAGGGCCTGTGAAGACGTAGGCCTCCTGGCATACACTGGCCCCCATTTCCTCTGTGCACAGATGTATGGAGCAGATTTCATTTCAAGCTGCAACTCTAAAAGACGGGGCAAGAGGGGAGGTGATCACTCGGGACGAAATGAGAAGTGTTTGGTGGGAATTACATACAGGAAGCTGAGAGTAGTGTCTGGCGCTGAGAGACAGGTTAGTGTAACCAGGGAAGGGAGCCTGGCCGACATTTGCCACTTCACCAGTAAAATGGGGACCAAGATCTGCAGTGCACAGGGAGCCTCCCTTCTGCACCCACGTGGAGGGGGCGTGGAGAGATCCATCAGTGGCTTTCTGTGCTGTGGATCCAGCCGAACAGACAGTCGTCACACAGTTGCCCTGTGTCTAGAAGAACACACGTTTCCCAGAAGACAGCTAGGGGACATCAGTGCTACCGTTATGGGAAAAGTCACACTGCGTGGCTGACGAGGCGGCAAACCCCAGCACCTGCAGGAGGCAGCCCGCCACCTGTCACATCTGCACCCTGAGTAATAACGGGAATTGTCTGATACTTCGTGACTTCTGCTCTCTACACCCAGTGAACTCTTCCTTTTGTCCTAACTAAATTTTAGTGGCTTACTTTTGGTTAAACGACTCTTAAAGAAAAAAAAATAAACTACCCACCAGGATATCAATTCTAGTATGTGGTGGGAAAACTGAAGGACTGGTTAGGTCTCATCCTTCCTTCTGCCAGAACCTAGGCAGGTGGGGAGAAGGAAGAAGGGGGAGGGAGGGAGGGACAGAGGGAGGAAAGAAAGTGGGTTATTTTTAGACTAAAATATCAGGGAAAAAGTGGTCCACATGAAGGCACCAGCTAAGCAACCGCTGTCCTTCTCAGTCTCCTGATACAATCTTTCCAGCTTTAAGGAAGTCTTTTCTACTCTTTTTTGTCCCTCCTGGACTGTCAAGGATTGGACAGGGACAAGGCAACTTGTATTCTGAAGCCTTAGCCAGATGGGAAGGACAGGCAGGCAGAGCCCACCCACAGCTGTCTGATTAATAGATTACATCCTGAAAGGGATTTCACAAGTGCCAAGACTAGGAGCAATTATGGAAACAAGACTAGCCTGCCTTTCAAAGTAAAAGACCAGATTGTATGAAAAGTCAGCCTTCCACATGTCCGTGATTTCTGTTAAATGTAAGAAGTCACTTAAAATAGACATTAGGAGACAGGCAAGCCGGGAGACCTGGCCCAGGGCATGGTGTGCCTGGAGTCCTCTGGGTTCTCGGGAAGTTTCATAGCCTAGAGTTGTTGAAAACAAAATAGAAAGAAGAGCAGCTCACAGTCTGGAAAAGGCTGCTATATACCGCAACAGCAGCATGAGGAAGAGGAACAGGAGGGGTGGAGGAAGAGGAGAAAGAGAAAGTGGCACTGCTTACTAAAAGGTCCAAGAAGGAGGCAGCCTATAAAGATGGTAACCTTGACTTTGGTTCTAGAAGCCAGTGCAACAGGGCAAGAAACAGAAAAACACAAACGGTATCCTTTTAGACAAGAGAGATGAAAAGCTAGCGTTGACTTTTGTGGGACATGCTTGCCTATCTGTTTAAAGACAGTAGCAGGTGTGTCCAACTGGCAGCCACATGCTCTTGTGCCTGGGATAGCCATGAGGGTTCCCAAGACAAAACAGTAAACTTACTTAAAAATTCATGGGTTTTTTGTTCTGTTTTGGTTTGGGGTTTTATATATATATATAAATTGATTGCACCCTTCTCAAGTATGAGCTTTGTAGATGACAATGCTGTGTCACAATGTCAAATGGTTAGACACACCTGTAAGGTGTTTCAAAGCAAGGGGAAGAAAGAAAAAAGAAAGACATTAATTGCTGGAACTGAAAACTGAGTCCACCAAAGTTAGAGATAGAAGGTCAACATGAAAATATTGATATTATTTTTGAATACTAGTAATGAATACCTGGACAATGAATGTTTTAAATACATTTTAAATGTACAGTATATTAAAACACATGCATGTGTACACACACACACACACACACACACACACACACACACACACAAATAACTAGCAATAAATCTACCAAAACATTTGTGGGGCTTGAATGTGTGGGACTGATTTGAAATGCTGATGAATCAGATCAAAGTAGATCTACATAAATGGGGAGAGTCATGAGCTAGAAGCTTCTACACAGTAAATATGTAAGTTCTTTTTATCATGATATACAGGATTGACATAATTCCTATTAAAAAGTCTTATTGCTGGGAACAAAAGCATCCTGAAATTTTTAAGTAATGTCAAGTACCTAGAAGAGCTTAACAGATCTTGAAAAGAAAATGAAGTGGGAGGCATCAGTCAAAACAGTTTCAACTATTGTAATTAGAGTAATCCAGACTACATTGTTGGTAGATGCATGCGCACACAACTCAACAGATCATGCTGGGGAATGCAGAAACATGAAACACATACCCCAGTAGGGCCACCTGGCTTGTTGAAATGGAGACAGCAAATCCAACAGAAGAAAGACAGCCTCTTTAACAAATGGTGCTGTGGTAACTGGGCACTCACAGACAAAATAAGATGAGGAGAAGCCAAAGATGGTGGAGAATCTGGGATGGCAGGAAGTTAAGTTGGGATCTGTGTCTGACTGAGCTGAGTGCTTATCCACAAGTCTCCAGCTTGGATGCATGCTTCTCAGCCAATGTGTGAGTCAGCTTTCTGTGACTATGACAAATACCCAACCAAGCAACTTATCGAGAGGGAAGGTTAGTGGCTGTAATGGTGCAGGCCTGTGATTCTGAGAGGTGGGGATATAGCTCTGGGTAGGATACTTGCCTATAATGCACGAGGCCCTCAGTCGATCCCCCATACCACAAAAATGGGGGGGGGGAAGAGGCTAGAGCTGTATCACGAATCTTAAAAGGTCTTATTAATAAAAACAAACCTGGAGCCAGGTATTGGGGTGAAGGCTGAGATCAGAGAAGCAGAACAAGCCACAGATACCTCACCTTGCCAATTCCTCAGCTGATCCTGTTTCCTCAGACTGGAAGCCTCTGAGTCCTCATCTGAATGAATCTTAGCTGTGTAGCAGGAATCTTAGAAGGTCTTATTAATAAAATCAAACCTGATCCAGGTTTTGGGGTGAACTGGGAGATCACAGAACCAGAATGAGCCACAGCTACCTCACCTCGCTGAATCCTCAGCTGGTCTTATCTCCTCAGACTGGAGGCCTCTGAGTCCTCATCCAGAATGGGTCTCAGCTGAACTGCTGCTAGAAGCCTGAAAGCTTAACCAGGCCAAATGCTTCTAGTTTCTGGTCCTCACGCCTTATATACCTTTCTGTTTTCTACCACCACTCCCTGGGATTAAAGGCTCGCTTTTTGGGATTAAAGACGTGTGTCACCATGCCTGGCCGTTTCCAATGTGGCCTTGAACTCACAGAGATCCAGAGGCATTTCTACCTCTGGAGTGCTAGGATTAAAGGTGTGAGTGCCACCATTTTCTGACCTCTGTATCTAGTGGCTGTTCTGTCTCTGACCCCAGATAAGTTTATTAGGGTGTACAATATTTTGGGGAACACAATACCACCACACAGCTAAACTGCTGCTTAAAAGCCTAAAGGCTTAACCAGCGTAGTTTCTGGTTTTCACACCTTATATACCTTTCTGCTTCCTGCCATCACTTCCTGGGATTAAAGGCATGAGTCACCATACCTGGCTGTTTCCAGTGTGGCTTTAAACTCACAGAGATCCGGATGGATCTCTGCCTCCCAAGTGATAGTATTAAAGGTGTGTGTGCCACCATTTTCTGACCTCTGTATCTAGTGGCTGTTCTGTCCTCTGACCCCAGATAAGTTTTATTAGGGTACACAATACTTTGGGGAACACAATACCACCACATAGAGCTCTATTTTGGCTTATGGTTCCAAAGGTTTCGGTCCAGGACCGGGTGGATGTCCTGCTTTGGGGTGCCTTGGTTCCGGAAGCTGTGTAATATAGCAAAGCCATTCATCTCTGTGCCAAGATGCTAGGGTGAACATAAGAGCCCTGCTCCCCAGTATGCCTTCAAGGGTGCATGCCAATGACTAGATGTGCCACCATGCCATGCCTCTTAAAGGTTTCAAATTTGAGATGAAACCTCTAAGATACAGGCCTTTGAGGGGCATTTAAGACCCAGGCTGCCACCCTCAACCTGCAAGGTAGGTTGTGCAGGAGTCCCTATGGGTATAACCTAGCCTACGAGGCTGGTTGCTGAATTTCCTCACTCCTGTAAAGCATGGTAAACTCTACAAGGTGGAGAGTGGATCTGCTAGAATATAGCAACCACAAGCCAGCTGTATGACACCAGGTTACAGAACTCTCTCCCTGTCATCCCTACTTCCTGCTCAGACACAGCAGGGCTCAGGGCTCCTGCTGTCCAGACCATTCACTAGGTCATAAAAGCATGGCCTCATCCTCCATCTCTGGAGCTTTCTCTCATCCCCCTTTGTGTTTGTTGATTTCTGTACATTTTCTGTCATCTGGAGAGCAGGATGCATCTGTATCCAGGCCTATCATCAGTGAGGCAGGCAGCAGGCTTCTCTGGGGCCATCCCTGCCTTTTGTCAACTCCTATGTGTTTGATCAGCCATGACACCAGCATGTGGCCCATCCTGAAGAGAAGTCATCTCTACCTCAGAACATGGTGCAAAGAGAGAGAAAAAGCCAAAGAGATACATGAAACTTCTCCCCCACCTTCCACTCCTAGAAAGAATAGGTTGGGAATTTTAAGTGGAGACACATTCCAGATAGTTTGGAAAATAAACTTTTAATGATGAACAACTCCCTCAGATGGTCAAATAATATTACACTAAAATTGACACAACACTGCCTTCCCTTTTGGGTTAAATATGATTATGACTGCCTTACCGGAGCTCACAGCTGGGATCTGAAGGGGATGGAATGGGAACTAGGCGGCTCAGAGTTAGGCAGGCATTGCTCCAGTCTGGTCCAATTTAAGTCACTTTCCTGTTGTAAGGAACGCCCTTAGAAACCGCGAAGCTGGTACTTTCTTGCTAATGCTGACAGAAATTCCTTAAACCAAGAGAGCGCACCACCGCCCATCAATTTTACAAGGCAGTAACGGGGATCCCAAGTGGCTAAAGGCTGAGGCCGGAGGCAGACCACTTCATCACAGTGAGAGAACTGGGTTGCTGCTGGGGGAAGCTCTTCGGTGCTCACGCTGCTCTTCCCATGTGTTAATAAGCTTTGTTCATCTTCTCTGACACCATAGGCCAACTTGGTCCATTTGCTTCATCTTCCAGCTTATTATGCAGCTCAGGCTATGTATGTAGGCCACTGGCTCGTCATCAATCGCAGGCAGTCCCCCACCCCTCTCTGTTGTGAGTCCCAGTGGGCCTAGACTCCTGGGAACCAAGGCTCTCTGAACTCCATGGTTTCACAAATGCACATGGGGCCCAGATACTGGCCTGGGCACAGTGGGGCATTCCAAGATGCATGAGCTACACCTTTTTGATCATGTTGTGGTCAAGGAGTGAGTCACATGACCAGATAATTACACCAGCAGGCAAATTGTGTAATGGAGGGGGAGAAAACTACATAGTTGTGAGAACCCAAAAGGGAGGAAGACAAGGTTTGAATACAGAGGCCTTCTGAGAACATTGACGTTTCAGCTTGGGGTCTGCCATTTCAAAAAGAGGGACTTGAGCATCAAATGAGATGCTGAAGCTGGGTGATACTCATTCACTCCACGTTGTTGAGTGAAGGGGTATGCTCTGAGAAGCCCTCCAGACCCTGACACATTCAGGAGACCGAGCAAATAGGAGATGCCTGCGTCTGTGGCTGGCATAAGGGTTTTACTGGCAACTGCTTTTGTAAGAGGGGAGACACTACAAAATAATGCTATGCAGTCTAGTCAGTGTTCAATACCACACACAGTACGTGTTCACTATTATAAAGCACCGTGAAATACACGTAAGTGCATTGTTAAACTTTTAACAGTTGGTAGCACCACAGATGTGCTCCCAACAGCGTCATCCAACAGGTACGTAATGCTTTGTTCTGCAGTGTCAGGGTATCTTCATCTCCAAGGGCAAGTTTGCAAACCACTACAATATTTTGTTTTGTTTTGACACAAGGTCTTGCTCTATATCCAGGTTGCCTTGGAACTTGCTACACAGCTCAGGTGGAACTAGAGCTAATGGCGGGATCCTCCTGTCTCGGCTCTCCAGCATCCATTATAATCTTATGGGCTCATGGGTGATCTGTTGAAGACTGAAATGCCAGACTTGGAGTTTAATTTTAAAAAATACGTATTTTTAAGTTACTATGAAGCCACATGATTTTGTTCAGGAAAGTACAGGACTGTGAATTTTGACACACATAGATTTGTGTAAATTCTCACTATCAGGATCCAACACAATTTAACCTTTGTTAAAAAATAGTCTTCTGCTATGGTTTTTTAATTCTGTTTTCCCTTTCTAGTGCCTCCTGGAAACCAATGATCTAGTCTCTGTCACTATAGTTTTTTCTTTCTGAGACTGTATAAATGGAATTCTACGACCTTTAGAGTTTTTACATTCACATCTTTCTCTTGGCATGATGACTTGGAGATTCGGCTGAGTCATAGTCTATTACATGGATCTACCACAGTTTATGTGTTCACCCACTGAAAGATGTTTAGCTGCTATGAATATTTGTGTGTAGGCTGTTATGTGAGCACAGGCCTTCAGTTCTCTGAGACAGCATTTCTCAGCTTCAGCGCGTCCTTTGGATCATAAATGTCCTCATATGTATTAAAGGTTTGATGCCCACATTGACAACATAGATGTGCGGCCTGCTGAGAGGGTGTAGATTACTGTGAGCGCGTCCTGGAAAGGGGAGGTGTGACCCCAGGCTTTTCCTCTTCTATGTCTCAGCAAATTTTGCTGTCATCTACTCCCCACTAGAGGCCTAAGAGTAGTATCTCTGCCTGATCGCGGACTAAAACGTTCAAAACTGCGAGCCCAAATTAACTTTGTCTCCTTATCAGTTGGTAACATCAGGTGTTTGTTACCGTAGCAGATAACCGTTATACTCACACGTGTCTACATACTCAGCACGTCCAGCCTCAGTGTGTGGGGAGGGAAGTGTCCCTGCCCACTCCAGGATATTTGGTGCTATCACCAGCTTCTACCTCTAGATGCTAATGGAATCCCTCAATTTTGATGAACAAAATATCTACAGAAGTTGCCAAATGCAAAGCCCATCCATGGCTGAGAGCTGCTCCTCCACTGGGGTAACCCGAGGGTTGTAAGAAGAAGTAAACGCTTTCATCCCCGAGTTGGTTTTGGTGATGGTCTTTAATGCAGGAATAGAAGCCCTTCTAATGAAGACTGCAGGGTTCCCTGCTCTTCTGTTTCTGGAAGACATTATATACGTTTAGTGTTATTGGTTAGAGACAGGTGTAATTCACCAACAAGCCTATCATGTTCCATGGTTGTTTTTCAAAAATTTTTAAATGATAGATTCAGCTTCTTCTATCTTTGTAAGACTATTCTAGTCAAGTATTTCATCTTGTGTGATTCCTAATAACATACAACGTTCTATAAATTACTCTATTCTGAATTAGGGGATTTGCATGAGTGATGCCCATGGTTTCCCATTTTCCTTTGGGTTTCTATGGGGCTACGTACTTTCAGCTACTTCATATCTGATTTTTTTCTCTAAGCACATGAGTGCATACCCTACTTCAGGGCCCGAGTGACTATAATTTCTTTTATTTATCCTTCTCTCATATACTACATCCTGGTCTCAGTTTCCCCTCCTTCTTCCTCTCCTATTCCCCCCCCCTTCCTCCCTGTCTCCCATTCACTCCTCTGTTTCTCTTCAGAAAAGGGCAGGCCTTCCATGGATATCAACCAAATATGGCATATCAAGTTGCAGTAAGACTATGCACTTCCCCTCGTATTAAGACTGGATGAGGCACCCAGTAGGAGAAAAGTAGTCAAAGAGTCAGAGACAGCCCCTGCTCTTACTGTGAGGTGTCCAGCAAGAAGACCAAAATACACACGGCTCCTTGATGGTCCGTTCAGTCTCTGAGCACCTATGAGCCTAAGTTGGTTGATTCTGTGGGTTTTCTTGTGGTGTTCTTTACCCCTCTGCTTCCTATAATCCTTCCTTGCCCTCTCCCTTAGGATTCCCAGAGCTCCACCTAAGATTTGACTGTGGGTCTCTGCATCTGTTTCCATCAGTGACTGAATGAAGCCTCTCTGAGGACAGTTATGCTAGGCTCCTGTCTATGAGTATAACGGGATCATTAGGGATCATTGCATTGACTTCATTTCTGACTTTGTTAATTTGGATTTTCTCTCTCTGCCTTTTGGTTAGTTTGGGTAAGGGTTTGTCTATCTTGTTGATTTTCTCCAAGAACCAACTCTGTTTCATTAATTCTTTGTATTGTTCTCTTTGTTTCTGTTTTATTGATTTCAGCCTCAGTTTGATTGTTTCCTGCCATTTACTCCTCTTAGGTGTGTCTGCTTCTTTTTGTTCTAGAACTCTCAAGTGCGCTGTTAAGTTGCTAATATGAGATCTCTCTAATTTCTTTATGAAGGCACTTAGTGCTATGAATTTTCCTCCCAGCTCCACTTTCCTGTGTCCCATAAGTTTGGGTAGTACCTTCATTTTCATTGAATTCTAGGAAGTGCTGAATTTTCCTTCTTGTTTCTTCCTTGACATGGTGATCATTCAGTAGCGAGTTGTTCAGTTTCCATGAGTTTGTGTGTTTCTGTTGTTAATATCCAGCTTTAATCTGTGGTGGACTGATGGAATGCTGGGAGTTATTTTAATTTTCTTGCATCTGTTGAGACTTGCTTTGTGACTGAGTATGTGGTCAGTTTTGAAGAAGGTTCCATAAGGTGCCGAGAAGAAGGTATATTCTTTTGTGTTTGGGTGAAATGTTCTGTAGATATCTGTTAGGTCCATTTGAGTCAGAACATCTGTTAGTTACATTATTTCTGTGTTTAGTTTTTGTCTGGATGATCTGCCCATTCGTGAGAGTGGAGTGGTGAAGTATTCTACTATTAATGTGTGGGGTTCAACGTGTAATTTAAGCTTTAGTAATTTTTCTTTGACAAACTCAATGTGTAATTTAAGCTTTAGTAATTTTTCTTTGACAAACGTGGGTACCCTTTCATTTGGGGCATAGATGTTCAGAACTGAAATGTCATCTTGGTGGATTTTTCCTTTGATGAGTATGAAATGTCCTTCCCCATCTCCTTTGGTTAATTTTGGTTGGAAGTCTATTTTGTTAGATATTAGAATAGCTACAGCAGCTATTGGGTCCGTTTGCTTAGAAAATCCTTTTCCAACCCTTTACGCCTGTCTTTGATGCTGAGATGTGTTTCAGCAGGGTATCTCCACTATGGTTTTTGGAAGCCTGTCTGACCTCTGGGGTTTGGGGTGCCACTGTTGTCTCTGGGGTTCTGGGAGCTGGTGTGGTCTCTGGTAGGTCAGTGGCTTTCTGCTGGAGTTGTGGGCTGGGATCTTCATATCCGATCGTAATAATTGGTACCTCTATTTTCATGTTCTTAAGCTCATTAGAATTTTGTTAATTATGTTGATTATATCAAATAACAAATGTGGTTTTCATTATTTATCTTGATTGCTTTCCTATTGTCACTTTTACTTTTGTCTTTTTATATCCTACATTTATTTTTTTGTCAGGTTGCTTTGGATTTGTTTTACCCTTGTTTTTTTCTTTTTTAAGATTATTGAGCTGAAAGTTTACATTAAACTTTTCTTCTTTAAGCTAAAAATTTGATGTGAATTTGCCTATGGGAACTGCTTTCTCTACATCCCATAAGTATTTGCATATTTTATTTTAATTTCCTCCACTTCCCTTGAGTTTATTTCTCCATTTATAAATTATTAAGAAGGGTGCAGTTTAGTCTCCAAGTGTCAAAAGGTTGTCTCTGTTTCTCTTATTATTGGTTACTTGGCCAGCTTTATGAAAATTATAGGATATACAGTGTTTTAATATCAGAAAAATCAGACCAGAGCAAAGAAAACATCTGGAAATAGAGATAAGTATATCACAATATGAAAAATTATGTAGCCAGTGGTGGTGGTACTCACCTTTAGACCCAGCACTTGGGAGGCAGAGGCAGGCAGATCTCTGTGAGTTCGAGGCCAGCCTGGGCTATAGAGTGAGTTCCAGGAAAGGCACCAAAGCTACACAGAGAAACCCTGTCTCAAAAAACAAACTAACAAAAAACAAGAAGAAAAAGCTGAAATCTCAGTAGTGAGGGCCTGAGATGGTAGATCCCAAGAGCTCACTTGCTACCCCACCTAGAATAGGCGGGTTCTCACTGAACCAGAAGAGACCCTCTACCCCAAGGCAGTAAGATCAAGATTGATAGAGGACACCCAGCATCTTCTCTGGCCTCCATACTTGGGCATATGCATGCCTGCACATTCAAGTGCAACACACATACACACTCTACAACATATAGAAATATATATGTGTGTGTGTGTGTGTGTGTGTGTGTGATGCAAAGCCCAGACAGAACTAAAAAGATGTGTAATATTTAATATTTACACTTTCAATTGGTAAAACTGTTCTTATGATCCAGGATATGGACTGTCTTTCTGATTCGTTCATATACCTTTGAAAAACCATGTGTTATATGCTACTGTGGGGTAGAACATTATGTCAGTAAGATCCAATTGGTTAAAAAAAGTGTTTAGTTCTGTGTTCTTACTGATCCTCTGTCCATCAACAGTCGCTTGGCTGACATTCTTATCTCTCAAATTCTCGTCGCTGAAAGTCTAATGTTGACACCTCCGGTTACACTGTGGATCTGACTCCTTGCCCCTTTGGTCTTGTCTGAAGAATTTGTCTTGAATGCCTGTTATTTATATTCCTCATCTTCAGCAGCATATCTGTCTGCTGCTGCTTCAGTCCTCCTTGTTATTATGTGATTTCCTCTTTACTCCCGCGTATTTTCTTTGCCCTCAAGTCTATTTGACTGGTGTTGACACAGCCACTGAAGGGTTCTTTGGATTTCATTTTGCATGAATTATCTCATTCCATCGCCATGGGTTTAGCTTACCTCTATCATATCTGAGTTGATTTATACACAAATTAGATTCTTAATTTTGAGGGAGCTGGAGAGATGGCTTGGTGTTCAGCACATGTACTTTTCTTGCAGAGGACCCTAGCCCAGTTCCCAGCATCTACATCAGACAGCTCACAACCACCTGTAACTTCAGCTCCTCTGATGGCCCACTCAGGCACTGCACTTGTGAGCAACACACACACACACACACACACACACACACACACACACACACACACACACACTTTAATATTTTTAAACTTTAAAAAATCATTTTTAAAATCCCTGTCTTGATTAGTGTTTAGATGACTTCCATTTACTGATGTTTATGTCCATATGTCACTATTGATGTTTGTGTCCACCATTTTATTTTGTTTTCATCCACTATTTGTTCCTTTGTTTTCCCTTACATACTGTACTAATCTGCTATGGTCGTTCCATTCAGAGTGTCGGCTTATCTGCCACTCACTGGCCTATCTAGTTTCTGTATTCACCTCTGTGCCCCAATTCCGTGTCCATAGTCCTTCTGGTGCTTAGCAATGTCTGTTCAAATATACACACCTCTGGCTGAGCTCAGAAGTTCACAAACAGTTTTATGGGTCTTTTTCCCCAAGACCACCCTCTCTATGACCTTCCTGGAACTGTCTGGTCCCCTGGGGCTCCCCTTCCAGCTACAAAGCAGTGGCTTAGTTAGCCTGCTCCTGTGACCTGCCTTGAGGGACCAGCAGCACGAAGACTGACGGAGGGAAGATTCAGCACCCCATCAGCTCAGCCTTATGTGCTTTGAATGCTGGCCTCATGGCTACCCCCATTCATTTTGCAGAGTTTTCACAGTCTCCACTCCACTGTCTTAGCTTCTACTCCGTTGCTGTGACAGAACACTCTGACAAAGGTGACTAAAGAGAGGAAAGAATTATTCTGGCCTACGATTCAAGAGCACAGTCCACTCTGGCCAGGAAGTCAAGGCTGCAGAAGTCTGAAGCAACGGGTCACATTACATCCACAGTCGGGAAGCAGACAGCAATAAATGCATGCTGTGCTTGGCTCCCTTTCTCTACGTCCATAGTCCAGATGCCAGCCAAGGAATGGTGCCACCCACAGTGGACAGGTCCTCCCACATCACTTGGTGCAATTAAGATAATCCCCATAAGCATGACCAGAGATTTGTCTCCCAGGTGATTTCTAGATTCCGCAAAATTAGCAATTATTAGCCATCCTGGTCATGTCACCCCAAACCAGAGCCCACAGGTTTTTAGAAAAAGTTATCTGATTTCTTTCATTAAGCTCTAAAGAATAAAGTTCTATGGTATGGTAAGCAAGACCTCACAAACGTGTATGTCATATGGTATCAGGTGATTGAAACAAAATCCATAGTGATTTTGAAGGGTTTGCGTTAGAGCATACCATGGAGATGACTTTAAAAGAACAAATTTATTAGCATCCCTTAGGGATATGGTTATATCTTCGTGGGTTTGTTGAAAGCTGTTCATAGTAGGGTGTAGGTGGAAGTATTAAATGATCAAATATTTTTTATAAACCAAATGCACGTGATACTTTTCACTCATTTATTTAAAAATGTGACTGTGTAAGAGTACATTCTATCTTACTTTGCATTTGAAAGCATAGATTCCAAACTCAAGGCAGCAACGAAGCTCCACAGACCACAGGGATGAAACAGCATCCGGATATAGTTCCTCCTTTCCAGCATCTTAAAAGAGAATGAAATACCCAGGAGCCATCGGGTTCAAGACAGCACAAAAATTAAGCTGGTAGGCGGAAGTGGGCTCAGCAGTTAAGAGCACTTGCTGTTCTTCCAGAGGAGCTGAGTTCGATTTCCAGGATCCATATCAGATGACTTATAACCTCCTGTGTAACTCTAGTTCTAAGGGATCTCACACCCTCTTCTGGTCTCTATGAGTACCCTCACACAATGTGGCACACACACACACACATAAAAATAAATATTAAAAAAAATTAAACTAAGTTTGTGTAGTAAGAAGAAAGTAACAGTTAAGGCCGATTCTATTACAGACAAAAAGGCCAGGGCGGTGGCACTTGGGAGGCAGAAGCAGGTGGATTTATATGAATTTGAGGCCAGCCTGGTTTACATAGCAAGTTCCAGGCCAGCCAGGGCTACGATGTGAAACTCTTGTTTCAAATGGAAAAATAAATAAATAAACAAAAAGACAAAAAGAGGGGCTAGAGAAATGGCTCAGTGGTGACTAGCACTTACAGCGCAAGCATGAGGATCTGAGGTTAAGTCCCCACATGAAAAGCCACTAGGGGGTGGACAGGTGGATCACTGGGGCCTGCTCGCCGGCACTAGCCTCTCTCTGGGTTCAGTGAGAAACTCTGTGTCAAGAGAATAAGGGGGAGAGTGATACAGTGAGATACCCCTCAGCCTCTGCATGGGCATAAATAACACACACACACACACACACACACACACACACACACACACGCACCATGGGGGGGGGGAAGAATGATAGAAATATGAAAGTATCTGTACTGTTAAGATCTGGTATTTAGAAGACGTCCTAGACTCCTGATTTGTTTTTTAGGCAGCGTACAAGGTCAACAGTATGAATCACTGGAGACTGAGTCCTACCAGTCCCTTTGTGGGACTCTAGACAGAACCAAGCAGGAACTCTCCAGACCTCTTGGAGCTCATCCGAGCTCATAGCCTCACACCCAGAATGAAGAAGAGCTGAACATAAATGACTCTTCCAGCACCCAGAGTTCCTGAAGAGCTGGACACAAAAGGGGCTGACCCTGGGCCCTTGATACCTCTACCTAGATGTGATTCTGGTAACCACAGGGAACCAGCACTCACTCCTATTTACCAGGACAAGCAGGGAGGGCAGCCTCCGTAGAGTCTAAGCTATATTCGTGAAACAAGGTGAAACTTGAAAGCCAGCTCACAGAGTGTCAGCCGGAAGGCAACTTAAGAGCTTAAAGAAGGCAAAAGCAGACCCAGTCAGTAAGCTCCATGTTAAGTCTGGTGCAGTCGGCAGTGTAGAACTAATCCTGGGTTGTGTAGACAGATTCAGGCTTGCCAGGAGCTTTCTGTGATTCGGTGGACTTTTGAATTGGTGGGACTGGACGAGAGACTGATGATCACAGTTAAAGCTGGAACTTGTGGTGAATACCTTGTCTTCTCTCCAGTTCTATTCTCTTCTCTATCCTGTTACATCCCTGGGATGCTGACCTACTTGGCTTGGGTGGATGCAATCTATCTTAGTTTCTTTCCTGTTGCTGTAACAAAATACCTCAAGTGGATACTGTAAGCATTGCAGCTTGGCTGGAAAGGGATCTTGGCGGTCAGAGCCAAGGAATACCACAAAGTCACCGGAAGCGGAGCAGCGGCTTACAGCCCTGCTCCAGGGAAAGGTTTCTCCAATGTAACAACTCTGCTCCAGCAGGGGAGGATTTCCCCAGCAAAGTTGCTACAGTTCTTCTCAGATCCCCTGGAGTGTAACAGCTCTGCTCTGATAGGGGAAGGTTTCCCCAGTGAAAGTGTCTGCTCCACTCTTCTCCGCTCAGGCTCCCGGGAAAAGTTACTTCTCTGCTCCACTGCACTCAGAGGAACAAAGGTCTCACACAAACCTCATTCAAGAGATTCATTGGGAGGGAAGAATCCAGGAGGGCGGCTGCCTCTACCATGGTGCTCCCAACTGAACAGGCACAGGGCTTATATAGGACTTCTTAGGGGTGGAATTTTTCCAGGGCGAAGATTGTCAGAGTGAGAATTGGTGGGATTTCAATTACTGAGCTTGGGCAAGCTTAGAGATTGGCTGGATTTTGTGCTCAGGGATTGATTGGTTTTCCTGCTCAGGGATTGGTTGGTTTTTGTATTGAGTTGGCCAGGGGCAGAATGTGTTTCTTTGGCTCTGGTTTCAGGGCCAAAGTGTATTTCTTTCACTGGCTCTGGTTTCAGGGCTAGGGTGTGTTTCTTTGGCTGGTCCTTTTACCCTACAGATATTTTATGAAGAATAGCAGTTTCGTTGGCTCACAGCTGTGGTGTAGGCTGGAAAGTCATCTGCTCAGCATTGGTGAGGGGCTTCTTGCTGCATCCTAGTATGGCCAAGAACATCACAGGAAAAGGGTTCTAGTTCCGTTCTCTCTTCCTATAAAAGCTGTCATGTCGTTCTCATCCTCAGGACCCTGTGTCACCCCCATTTCCTTTCAAAGGCTCCACCTCCAAGTACCATTAACATGTGAATTTGAGGATTATGTCTCCAACAGGGGGACTCCTGGGAAACTGTTCAAATCATGGCAGAAGCCTGTCCTCTCAACTCTGTTGTGTTCAGATAACAGCTGGAGACCCCAGAGACAGAGTGCACTGTTAGAATTTCCTGGTTTCCTTCTTACCTCCCTGAGGGGAAGTCACCTCCGCTGAGGTCCAGGGCTCGTCTTCCAGTAGCCCTGTTTGCACTGCTCTTTCGGACTGTAATAGCTGCCCTTTGCATTCATCTTCCCACCTGACTCTTCTAACCAGACTTGCCAGCTGGAAGGAGCTCCACTGCCCCTTGTGCTTTCCCTGCAACTTACCCACACATATCTTGTGTGTGTGCACACACATATCTGTGCATCCATGCAGGAAGATACGCTCACCCATTTGTGTGCATACTGGGGGCAGAAGTCAACACTCAGCATCTTCTTTGATTGGCCCCCTCCTTTCTTTTTGAGACAGGGTCTTTCACTGAACCTGGAGGTTATCGGTTGGCTAGACTGGCTGGCCAATGAACCCCCTGCCTCCACCTCCCAGCTCTGGGATTATAGGCATTCTCTACGAAACTCGGCTTATTTTTTTTTAAGTGGGTGGTGGGGATCCACATTGAGCACCTGCACATGCAGGCAAGCACCCTGTCACCGAGCTGTGACCCCAACCTAAAATCCTCTTTGCAAGAGTCGTTATCTTTTAGAGATATGAAGGTGATGGGTGTTTGTGGACGAAGTGGTAGGGCTAGGCTTTGTGCCGCAATACCACAGAGGGGCTTGAGTGGGAGTTGAGATGAAATGGGGCCTGAGGTCTGATAACTGAAGCTGGCTGTGGAGACACGAAGGCCTCTGCACAGTACTCCCCCACTCTCTGTGTGATTTGAGATTATGGAACATTGAACGGCGAATGGATGAATAGTTAAGTGAAAAGCCACTCTGCCTCTGGAAAACTGGTTGGTTTTGCTTGGCAGCTGCCTGTGACGTCATTCAGGGTGCTCAGTTTCAGAAATGTAACAGAAAAAAAAAAACATGCCGAGGCAAGATGTAAATGAGGAAGGCTATTTTCGTGAAAGTTAATCAAATGCTGCTCAGTGGAAAATATCAAGGTGATATTGCTGAGCATTTTTCATGAATGAGGAGGGAAGCAAACCAGAATTACATATGGGTTTCAAAAGCTGTTCTGTGTGGACTTCTAAGTCACCTGGGTGGGGAGGATACAGGGAAGGTACGTATGAACCAAGAAGTCCACACAGAATAGATTTTTATCTTGAATGAGATTGATACAGAGGACTTCATTAAACTGTCTATTCTTTTAGAATTGCTTTCAAGGTTTATTGGAAATTTAAAAAGCATGGCCATTTTAGTTAAAGCAAGCCTTTCTGATTTTAGAAGACGTGCTGTGATGTTACCCCTGATTCCATACAGTCCGCACTTTTCTAACATTAGCCTTTTTTTCCCTGTCTCTCTCACTCTTCAGTTCTGTCTGCTCTATGGGACGAAGCTGGTGTTCCAGGAGCGGGGCTGGTACTTAGAGCATAAGTACCTGACTCCCACAGCCAGCACGCGGATCAGGGCTCAGGTAAGACTGTCCAGTGCAGAAGAGGTACTTTGTGCACCAGCCTTTGGCTCGTTGCTCTTTTAGAAAACAGTCCTGCTTATGAGTCTCTGAGCGCTGACCTTTGACCTCTAGGACTTTGTGTTCCATAGTCTCTTATGGTTCTATTAAGTGACAAGGACTGACTCACTGTGCATGAACTTCCTGACATCGAAAGTAGAGACAGGAAGGTTCGTTTTACTTGTCTTGGGGGCAGGGGTATTAACAATTTTTCTGTTCCTTCCAAAGTATATTAACTCGTTCTTCATATTCAGAATATCCTGTGTGTTTTTATGTCAGTAGCAACCATGGAAGTGAAGAGCTACTTAATGCCTGAACATAAGGTGGGGCCATTAACCAATCCTAAGACATTGCTCTAAGGAGAGATAACACAGACAGCAGCAGCAACAGTGAAGCCTGTTCCTAGCACATCTCCTCTGAGAAGCACAAAGAGGTAGAAGACTCAGTCTGAGCAGTATTCAAAGGGGCTTGTTGTAGTGAGAGTCCCAATATGGACTTTTAAAAACACAAACAGTGTGGTTAATGTGCTCTGTGACACTCCACTAAAAAAACTGATTATCCCTTTGCCTGCAGTTATCAATTGCAAATATCTTCTTGGTTAGGAGTGGGACCGCTTCCCCCTCTCAGTGCTGGGACCCCATCTGCCTTGAACCTGGATGGGTCTTGTGCATGAGAGCATAGTCTCCATGAGGTCATGTGTGCATCAGTCCTGTTGTGTCTGGACGATGATATTCCTTAGAGTTATCCATCACCTCTGACTCTGACCATTCTTCCACATCCTCTTCCACACAGATCCCTGGGCCTCAAGGGGAGTGGTTTGATAAAGGCATCCCACACAGGACTGTGTTCCAAGTCTCTCATTCTCTATACATTGTCATGCTATGGGTTGTAGTCGGAAGATTTTCTGTGTCCCACCTGGCCCACGGTCAGGACAAATCTCTCACCCACCAGTCCTGCAGCTTCTTGGACCCAAGTAAACACACAGAGGCTTATATTATTTACAAACTGTATGACCATTAGCTCAAGCTTATTACTGACTAGCTCTTATACTTAAATTAACCTGTAATTCTTATTTATGTTTAGCCATGTGGCTTGGTACCTTTTCTCAGTTCTGGCTTCACATTCTGCTTTCTCTGTGTCTGGCTGGTGACTCTTGACTCAGCCCTTCCTCTTCCCAGAATTCTCATCTGCTCACCCCACTATACTTCCTACCTGGCTACTGGCCAGTTAGCATTTTATTTATCAATCAATCAGAGCAACACATATTCACAGTATACAGAATGACATCCCACAGCAGTGGGTCTCTGTTAATTCCCATCTACTGCAAGAAGTAGTTCTATGTCAGATCTCCTAAGGAAGGGGAAATGTTTCAGAGAGACAAAGGGAAACCAGAATAGAAGGATTAAGTAGAGAGGGAGATGGGAGAACAGGGTAAATTTGGGGAACTTGGGAGGGACAACTAACACTAAGGCCATTTTAAAAGTGATATGGAAACATACTACTATAGAGACTTCCTAAAAATCTATACATATAGGGAAGGAATCTAAATGGAATTGCCATACAATGGGGAGGACCATGTCCCAACTACATTTCTCATGCCACCAACAAAAACCTTGTACAAGGAAAGGGTTACATCTTATTGAATTATTGGCCAATGGGGTCACATGGAACCCCTAAACATCACAGGCTATTACCAAGGCCATAGATTGTGCATCACAACTTGATGGTAGAACCCTATTGCTAAAGACACCTATGTCATTCATTTTTATCTTATATATATGAGTGTTTGCCTGAATAATATGTCTATGAACCATGTAGTACAATGTCCTCAGTGACCATAAAATGGCATTGAATTCCTTGGGACTGGAGTTTCAGACAGTTATGAACCACCATGTGGGTGCTGGGAATTGAACACATTTCCTCTAGAAGAGAATCCAGTGCCTTAACAGCCAAGCCATCTCTCCAGTGCCTCTGATACAGAAACTCTGAGGGCATGCTTGAATGGTAAGGGAAGCAATGACTAGATGGCAGCTGTCTTTGGTGGGGACATTTCGCAAAGACAGTGCTCTCTTTGGAAATAAGCAAGAAAACCAGATTTTTGTTGTGGTTGTTATTGTTTGTTTTTCAAGACAGGGATTCTATGTATATCCCTGGCTGTTCTGGAACATGCTCTGTAGACCAGGCTGGCTTCAAACTCAGAGATCGCCTGCCTCTGCCTCCAAAGTGCTGGGATTAAAGGTGTGTGCCACCACCACCTGGCTAAGAAAACCACTTTTTAATTTAAACAATATTACACAGAGAAGAGAGGCTAGAAATATAGTAAGAGCCAGAGGACCAGGACACTACTTATCAGTGTCTTCTACATAGGACAGGACAGCTGCACCCAAGAATGGTCACCTGAAATGGTCAACAATATGATCACCTGAAAAAGACCTACGTAATGACAACAGTTGGCATGCCAATAGGGATGGAAGTCCCTCAAGGCCCCATCCCTAGATGAAGAAGTACAGGCAATCAATGGCTGCTATCTGAAGGAGAATTTGTTTTCTCCAGGGACAAGCTCATGATTGGTTATCTAATCCCAAGCAATCACCCCTAAACATATGTACATAGAAGCAACACTGAATTGACTCAGTAGATGTTTTACATATACTTGAGTATATGTGTGTGTGTGTGTGTGATGTATGTATGTAACAATAATAATTAAAAAAGAGGTCATGAACTTGAGAGAGATTGGGGGGCCATGGGAGGAGTTAGAGTGGGGAGAGAGAGAGGTGTTGAATAATGTAAATACAGTATTCATGACATTCTCTGAAATTTTTTTACTAAAAAATTATATAAAGGAATATTTGAATCTATGCCACCAGTAATGTGGAATTAGCAGAAAAGAAAAATACAGCAGAGGAAAGTTGAGTAAAGACCACCTTTTATGTAAGACATGAAAGTGCTTTTGTATTCTTGTAGTACAACATGATTTCCACACTTGTCAACCATGGGACCCTCACAGCATCCTGGGAGGTGAGCAGGAAGGAGCCAGCCACCTCAGAACTAGCTTTCTCTGGAAGGCCAAATGGGGTTGCTCAAAGGCCTCCTTGTCAGATTTCTAGGCTGCCAACTGGGAGCACACAAGTGTTCTTAAAGGGGAGAGAACAGGGGAGCCGCCATAGCTCCATCCTCTCCCACCTCCATCACACTCCTTTACAGGAACCTCGTCATCCATGAAATCAGGAGCTTTTCCTCACCAGTAGGTTTGGGGTCTTCAGTCAACTGGAAAATGGATACCCAGAACCAGGAGGGATCTGAGAAATATACCAGATGGACTGGGGTTCTCTGTGTTCCTGAAAGTGGCCTAGGTGCTTCCCTCAATATTTCAAGTTCCCTGACTCCTCAGGTGTGATTCTCTTTTGGGCTAGCCTATCCCCTTCCCTGAGTGTTACTCCAGGTGTTACAATATTTTTCTGAACAGGTTCCTTCTTTCTTTGTCATGTCATCTCTGGCACGTTTAATCTTTATTCCCCACGTTGACTTTTATTTCTCTACACATTAAAATATTTTTGTTTTATAGCCTTTAGCTACCAATTCCAAGTTCTTAGGTCTTCAATATTTTATTTCCTACTATGTCAGCTGTGTGTCTAGTTATCTTCTGTTGTGTGCTGCTAAGTGTTTTTGAGTAATGATTTGTATGGTTTATGTAAAGCTGATTGAAGTTACTAATAGGTTTTCTGTGCCTGGATAATAGGTTTCTCTGCCAACACACTAAGCCATATCAAGCTGAACTGAAAAAGTATAACAACAGGTTTATTTGAGCAAAGCAACTCCCAGGTGGGTTCTCCAGTCCCAGAGATTGAGGCCAGAGAAGCCTCACACTGAGCTAAAGCAGGGAGATTATATAGCCTGTAGGTGAGGGATGATGATGTGTCTGCCGAAAGCTGGGCTTGTGCCAAGTATAGTCAAAAGCTGAAAGCCTAGGCAGGGACTTGGGCTGCTGGTGCAGCGGGGGAGGAAGTTGCAATAGTCACGAGGAATGTGGCACTGGACTTTTTGGTGCCTTTTCTTTTTGGAGACTCTCTGAGAGGGCAGGGCTTGAGGGCTTGGAGAGAGAGAGAGAGAGAGAGAGAGAGAGAGAGAGAGAGAGAGAGAGAGAGAGAGAGAGAGAGGAGAGAGAGAGAGAGGAGAGAGAGGAGAGAGGAGAGAGAGGAATGGGGCTTTCCAGATAGTGCAGGGGTGAGCTGGAGGTTCCAACTGAACAGTTACTTCACCTTACAAGACACTCTGAAGAGACATTCAGGAGGAGGCCAGCCTTAAACCGAATGCCTTGCTTGAGGTTTCTTCAAAAGATCCATAAAATTCAGGGAGGAATTACTTCACCTGCCTGTTCCCTAGCATGCAGTTGGTTGTGGCAAGGGTCTCCTGTTGAGATTTTTACCTAGCATTGTCTCTGGTGTTTTCCTATCATGATCTCCTGTCTCCTCCTCAGCTACTGTCCCATTGCCAAAATGAAAGTTCAGATCTGCTGGAAATGATATATGGCTTCAGGGAAAATGCAATTTTCTTTTTTTGTTTCTCCAGATTCCTTTTTTTTTCTTCAAATGGCTTTTATTGTTCTATCAAGTCATTGATGCTTTGAAGATGTTTCCCAGAATTTTCCCAAATATTTCGATAATGTTCAGCGGAAACATTGGTGTGAGAAAACAATCTATTCTCAGAAGCAGCTAACCCATCTGGTGTCATTCCTCACAATCCCACAACCCTGTGAATGGCTCTTGTTTTGCCTCGCTCACTGATGGGGAACTGGGGTTCAGAGTGAAAAAGTAACCAGCCCAATGTCAGAGAAACCTGTACCTCCCCAACCCCAAGCCTATACTTAATGTGCTTGCTAGAAAATGGTACCAGCAAACACTCCTGAAGTCCATACTTGGCTCCTAACCACATGTTGCTAAAAGGATCAAGAAGTCTTGGAAAAAGGCTAATTCTAGGGTTAAGACAAAAAGTCAAAATAATTGGGGCTGGAGAGATGGCTCAGTCATGAAAAGCATGTACCTGTGTGAGGAGGCTCCCAACGGTCTGTAACTCTGGTTCCAGAGGAATCTGACGCCCTCTTTAGGACACTGCTCTCAATGTGCAAGTGCCCCCACACAGATACACTCACATACACATCATTAAAAATAAAATAAACATTTAAAACCAAGAGTGTGCGGAAGATAAACCTGAAAGATTTTACTGTGAGGAAGTGAGTAATATTACTCTTGCCAATAGCAGAGTATGTTCCTAGCATGTGCCTCTGATACTGTATGCCGAGAAAGCACTTCTTTCTTCCCTGAAACTCATAATGCTAATCATGAGAAAACAAACATCACATCAGGCAAAGCCAAAGTGAAGGGTCCTCTACACAATGTGACCAAAGTGCCCTGAAATGGGGAGTGAATCAGACAGAAGGAAGGATGGAAACCCTCTCAGAGACCAATCAGACATGAGGACCGACCGCCATGTGTAAATGAGCAGAAAAGGACTTCAGTAGAAGAAATGGTGAGATTGAACGGCAGCTGTAGTTTAGTTAATAGCCATGCTCAAGTGTTGCTTTTAATTTTTATAGTGGGGTAGAGCTATGTAAAACATTAGCATTAGGTGAACCGTGTAAAGGGCACAAGAGAACTCTCTGGATGGTCTTTGCCACTTTTCTAGAAATATAAAAGCAGTCCAAACTAGAAAGTTTACCAAGACAACAACAAGGCATGGGTCGGAGCAATGAGCCTGAAAGCATTCCAGACCCTGAGGCCTCCCAGAATACCCAGGAGTTACAATGAAGTTGTGGTCTATTGATAACTAGAAATGCATGTATTTGCATGAAAAGAAAGTTTCGTTCCTTTTCACGAAGACTTCAAGGTATGTAAGGCTGATAGAATCCTCATTTAATAAGTGAGTAAAAGTCACAAACCGAGAAGTTAAAAAGCCATCCAAGACTCTAGCTCAGCACACAGGGCTGGGGAAATGACTCAGTCAGTACCTGCCATGTAAGCAGGGAGACGTGAGTTCAGATCACATGTAGAAAGCTGGGCAGGGTGGCACTAGATATCTATGGCTGTGGTGCTAGAGGAGGGATAGAGGTGAGTGGAAACCCTGGAGCTCGCTGTCCAGCCGGTCTAGATGGTCAGAGAACTGAGAGAGAGAGACTCTGTCTCAAAAGCAGGGTGTGGAGCAATTGAGAAAGAAAGTTCATGACGTTGACCTCCATGTACATGTATGCACATTAAGTACTTATGGTTTGGTGTAGGTAAAGTGCTTGCCATGCATACACTGAACCATCCTTGCATCTCCAGACTTCATTGATTAAAAATATAAAATTCTAATCTCAGCTTCCAAAATCAGCAAATTTGAATACATACACATTTTTTAGTTTAGCCCTGAGTATCTTAGTTCATGGCATCCTTTGAAGTAGACAAGTTGTGAATGGAATAGTCTCCTTTTGCCCTCTGACCTGGGCACAGCCATCCTGCTCTGTCAGTTCTACCAGATCTGCAACTGTGACCTCCCTCGAGGACACACAAAGAAGAGTCAAGCACAGGTGGCCCTGTGGTCAGATCACACTGCGAAATCGACACCTAGGGGAGCTTTCCAGTTGGTGTGTGTTGAGAGAACCACAGCCTAGCTGTGGGCTTCCAATCAAAAGAGGACCCTCTTCAATGTGGTGGAGTTAATGCTTAGCAAAGTGCTGAGTAGGGGTCTGTTTCCTACTGAACTGGAAATACAGATGTCAATGAGTTACAGGTAATGAAGGATTTGCCAGGCATCCAGGGAGGCTTGGGAAACCCAGGCCCAGCAAGAGGAGGGTTAAACCTCTCCCTTTCAAAGGGAAATCACTCATGAGAGTCACAGAGGTCAAACACCAAAAACTCATTCATGAAATGAGAAAAGAAATACCAGCCAGGACTATGTCCAAGAAATTTTGATACTCCTACCCTTCCATTCGAGCACATTTCTCTAGTTTGCCCAAACATCATTCTATTTTGAGTTGGGACACGTCTCTGCTGGAGCTGAGCCCACCTGAGTCTTTCTCCCGTGACTCTTAGGCTGTTTTCTTCAGTGCAGCCACAGATGTGTCCAGCAGAGCCCAGTTCTTGCTTTGCTTCACTAGTAAGAGGAAGCAGAGCAGACCCAGCAGCCTCGGTCTGCCCTGCAGGAAGGGATGATTCATTTTCTCCCGGAGTGGATGAGAGCTGCTGGGAGTCTGCTGATGGCGTGTGATCTGGGCTCTTGGCTGTGGCTGCTCCTACTAGGATGACCCCTAGGGCTAGAGTTTCACTTTCAGCTCAGTCAATCAAATAGTTGAATTGCTGAGGAGGAAAAGCATTCAAGGCTGGTGATTGATGGGCCCTTCCATTAGTTCCCACGGCTTTATTCTTAGATATGGCTTGGAGAAAGAACGTACAAAAATGTGGCCAACCCCAGGTCCATAAAGCAAAGATCCCTGGGCTACTATTTGACTACAGGGGATGGGTAATGTAGGGTAAAAGGGCCAGCCAAAGAGACACCCTGGCCCTGAAACCAGAGCCAGTGAAAGAAACACACTTTGGCCCTGAAACCAGAGTCAAAGAA
Source organism: Peromyscus eremicus (assembly GCF_949786415.1). Lineage (NCBI taxonomy): Eukaryota > Metazoa > Chordata > Mammalia > Rodentia > Cricetidae > Peromyscus > Peromyscus eremicus. The sequence continues at coordinate 101,880,039 of NC_081419.1, forward strand.
ATACACTCTGCCCTGACCAACTCAGTACAAAAACCACCCAATCCCTGAGCAGGAAAACCAACCACTCCCTGAACAGGAAACCAGCCAATCCCTGAGCATGAAATCCAGATAATCTCTGAGCTTGTCCAAACTCAGGGATTGAAATCTGACCAATTCCCACCCTGAAAATCTCCACCCTGGAAAAAAACTCCGCTCCTAAGAAGCCCTATATAAGCCCTGTGCCTGTTCAGTGTGCTGCTGCCTTTTTCTACCCTGGCAGAGGCAGTCACACTCCTGGATTCTTCCCTTCTAATAAACCTCTTGAATGAGGTTTGGGTGAGACCATCTTTCACCGGAGTGGAGCAGAGCAGAGCAGAACAGAACTGTAACACTTTCGCTGGGGAAAGCTTCCCCTATCTGAGCAGAGTTGTTACATTCTGGAGACCTGAGCAGAACTGTAGCAACTTCACTGGGGAAATCCTCCCCTGCTGGGTCAGAGTTGTTACATTGGGGGCCTTTCCCTGGAGCAGGGCTGTAAGCTGCCGCTACGCTTCCGGTGACTTAGTGGCATTCCTTGGCTCCTGACTGCCAGGACCCCTTCCCATCCGAGCTGCAATGCTTTAGGGAATGCTCATTTATTACATTTGTACTTTACATTGTTTTTATTTATTTATATGTGGTGCATTTATTCACTCAAATCACTCATTTATTTATTTATTTTTTTAGCTAAGCATAGACTATAAATGAAAATACTGTCCAGTGGCTAAAAGGTTTTGGGGGAAAAAACAACAACATAGAAAAGAATTAGGGGAAGAGCAGCAAGCAGAAAAGACGGCATTGGAACACCAGCCCTTCTCTTCAGTCTTACTTTCCAGGACAGTGTGCCCCACACTCAAAGTCACGACGCTCAGAGAGAGCACATGGAGCTTTCACTTGCTGCAGACGCCCCCTTGGCTGTTGTCCATGTTCCGAGGGATGTTGTTTTTTTCTGAAGAACACTTAGATTTCCCATCCCTGTTTCCCTCGGCCCAAGCTACCTGAATGAAGGCAACTCAGCAGATGTTCGGATGGGAAAATCCAATGCAGCATGAGCTGAGGTTTCAAGCAGTGGATGTTAAAAACACCCGCAAGAGTAGGAAACTGAGCCAGGGCTCCTTGGCCCTAAAGCCTTGGCTACTGCCCACAACTCTCATTTTCTGTGTAAGAAGTATGAGAAAAGTTCCCTGCTTCCCACCAGCTTAAACTCATCTGATGTGGCTTCTGGCACGTGCTGACACATAGAAATGCTGCTGTGACATTCCCCCCTCAAAAGGGAAAGGTAGTGAGACCTAGTCTGCTACAGAAAGGAGAAACAGGTCCTGCCTAGGGCCAAGGTCAAGGAGTAGGTAGTGATGTTGGGATTGCTTTGGAATGGTCTCACTGAACACGTAACTAGAAAGGCTTAAATTCCGGTTGTAATGGAAAGGATGGCCAGAAAGGGGCTGAACTCACTGTCTCTTCTGTAGGACTGCTGGTGCCCCTCCAGGGGACAGCAGGGAACAACTAGAACATCCATCCTAGCCAACCATCTATTCCTAGGACCTAAGGCCTTAAAGCAGAGGGATGGGAAGACTATTAATGCCGCAGATCACTGCTAAGGTCAGGGGATCTCTCCTTCTCCTTCCCCCTCCTGACCCCTGTGTGCACCTCAGTGGCACAAAGCGCAAGCTTGAACTGATAAATGGAGTCATTCATCTGGGGTTAAGAAAATATGAGTGGGGTATGGTTTCTTTGGTTTAACCAGTAGCAGAAGATCGTGAGGTCATACCCAACCCCCAGTCCTGATTTTTGCCTGGCAGCCACCTGGTCAGACATCATGCCCACAGTAGAGCTTTGTGTATATGGGAAGTGAACCAGGATCATTCTGTTTCCTTCGTTCAAGGGCAGAGTGTTATAGCTGTAGCAGAGGCAAGTTGTTTTGCATTTCTCCAGCCTCTGGGTTCTGGCAGGAGCATCACCCCGAGCCCCTCGGGGAGATGTTTAATGTGCTGGGCAGTTGGGACACTCTTCTCCATCAAGGTTCACCCCCTCAACCCAGGATTCACAAATTTCTGATGGTTGAAATTTGTACCTAAGAATGACTGTGTTATATCAAAAAGACCTTTCAGGAGATGGATCCAACCAGACCTCAGTCACAGCTATGGACAATGATTTTATTATGATTCCTGTAAAATGTAATGGATTTCACTTCAAACAGAAACAAGTAATCCCCAGTGTATCCATTTTGCTATAAGTTTAACATACTTATCAAAGCAAATCTGTTTGTGGTTGCTTTTCATTTTCTAAAGGTAAGTCACCTGTTCCCTTCAACTATTATTTTTAAAATTTATTCATTTATTTTTATGTATATGTATGTGTGTGCCTGCATGGGTTTATGTGTGCCATGTTCATGCTATATCTAAGGAGGCCAGCAGAGGGTGTTGGATCCTTCAGAACTGGAGTTATGGACAGTTGCTAGCTTCCAGAAGTGGCTGCCAGGAACCAAACCCAGGTCCTCTGCAAAAACAGTAAATGCTCTTAACCACTGAGCCATCCCTCCAGTGCTGCTGCCCCTTGCCCTGTGCCTTCCCCTGTCCCCAACCTGCTCCTTCATCTTAGAGAAAAAGCATTGCTGTGTGATGCTCACAGTTTCCCCTTTGCTGGGAGACCCAAAATTCTTGGGACTTAGTAACAAGACAAGGATAGTATGTAGGGTGACAGAAAAGGGACAGGATTGACCTGTGCGAGCTAGAGCATCTGTGGGAAACTGGGGCTCTAGCACCCTCCTTTCCTGGACAGCTAGTTGCTTCTATCACAGCCGCATCATAGGCTCACATCATAGCCATAGGTACCCATTGCTGTTAAGCTAATGTAATAAAAATGTCACATGTGAGCATAGCAGACTTTTTGAAAGTCTTTTGAGAAGCAAATGTTCTATTTCTTAACCTGTGTGATAGGTAAGTGTGCTCATTCTGGGATAATTTAGCAAGTTGCTAAGCTTAGATCTCTTTGTAATGCATTATATGCCAACTAAAAAGCATTAAAAATCAAGGGAGGAGGCTTCTGGCTCATATATAAAATTCTCCTGTTAGAATCTAACTTGAAATTTACTCTGCGATTTCTTTGGTTTTCTTTCTTGATGAATTTTTTTTTGGGGGGGTGGGGTGGGGGAGAGAATTACAAGTTCATGTGTAGCTGTTAAGAATAATGCACAGCAGCTTCACAATTCTTTACCTAGTTTCCCTTTTGGTAACATCTTGTAAAGCTTTTAGAACATCTCATGTAGGAGTTGGATATAGTTGCCTTGACACAGAGAGGATGCAGTGTGCTTCCAGGGCCACAGGAAACCCTCTTGTGGCTCTTGTACAGTCATACCCTCTTCCTTTTTCTCTCTCTTTAATCCCAGGTCACATGCACCATTTGCATAATAACCATTTCAGTGCTGGGTCACATAACATACACACTTTAAAATCAGCTTTCCCCTTCTACATAATTTTCTGGAGTTACATCTAGGCTGTTTCGTGTATCAAGAGCCTGCTTTATAATTACTGAATAGTGTTTCTCACTATGGCTATACATCAGTTTGAATAACCAGAAACTCACTGAAGGATATGTGAACTGCCTTTAGTTTTCAACAGCGAATACTAAAAACACTTTCAATGTCAGTGTACAGGATTTCGTGTGAATATGAGTTCTGATTTCTCCAGAGTAAATGCCCAAGAACTCTTGCTAGATCATATGGTGGACATGTGTTGATATGTTTGAGGACTTGCCGAACTTCGGTTCTAGAGTGGATGGGACATTTTTGCACTCCCACAGTTGTGTGTTAGTGAGCCAGGTGCTTTGTTTTTGTTGCTTGGGCACAGCATTTGGTTGTGCCACCGTTTTTATTTTTACCTAGGAGGTATGCAGAGGTGGTTCCTTGTGTCCAGGCATGCTCATAAACAGTCAGTGGAGCATTTTGTGTGGCTGCTTGATAATCTCCATCCATTAATCCTCATGTCTACATCCTGTCAGTGTTGACTTTGTTGCTAGTCGTCTTCCTTTAGCCTGACATTTTCCTGGTTCTGGGTGTGATGAGGGACTTTTGACTGAAGCCTGAGTGTCAGAGGCTTTATATCGCAAAAGATGCCAGACCTGCTTCCGCTTCTTTACCTGGCTCCCTCTAGCACTGTGGGGGGAGAGTGTGGGGCGTATCTCACCTTATCACCATGTGATAGGGATAAAAATTCCAAGTTCTCTATTCAATCTCTGCCGAGAGACGTTCTTTACTGTCAACTCAACACAGCCTAGAGCAGTGGTTCTCAACCTTCCTAACGCTGTGACCCTTTAATATAGTTCCCATGTTGTGGTGACCCCCAACCATAAAATTATTTTTGATGCTACTTCATAACTGTAATTTTGCCACTGTTATGAATCTAAATATCCAATATGCAAGATATCTGATATGTGACCGTTTGACCCTCCCCCCAAAGGGGTCGTGACCTGCATTTTGAGAACTGCTAGTTTAGAGTCACCTGAGAAGGTGGTCTCAACTGAAGGATACCCCAGATTAAGTTGACATGGGGAATTATCTCATTAATTGATGCAGGAGGGCCCATCCCACTGTGGATGACACCATCTCCTGGATTGGTTAAGAAAACCAGCTAGCGAGCCAACAAGCAGTAATCCTCCAGGTTCTGCTTCAAGTTCCTACTTCCGTTCCTTCCCTGACTTCCCTCAATGAAGGACTGTGACCTGGAAGTGTCATCTAAAAGCCCTTTCCTGCCTTTGGTTGTTTTAGTCAGAATGTTTAATCACAGCAACAGAGAGGAACCTCGAACAATATATAAGGGTGCTATTCCTCTTGTTATTTCTAGGGAGTGTGGGGTGTTCATCTAGGCCTCGCTGATGCCTCCCTGGAAGGGGGAGACAGGAATGCCTGATCACTTTGTCCATGTGGCCTTGCCACTTTCATGTTAATGCTAAGTTCTGACAGCACCTATGTGGGAGAGGAAAGGGCCACTCCACAGCCAGGAGATGGAAGGCCTAGCTCCCCATGAGATCTCACTACAACCTGTTGGGACAGAAGACTATCCATGTGGCCCATTGAGCTATTGGGAGCATAGACACCGCCTTCTCGGTGTGGTTTAGATGAACCAGAACGATCATATGGCAAAACTCTGTGTGGTGAGGCTGCCTTAGTTCTTTGGCTAGAGACAGCAGGCTTTTGTTGGGATATTTGTCCACATCTGTTGGGATCCCTAGCTTCTTGAGCTACAATGTGGATGTGTGAGTCAGAAAGAAAACAGGAAATTACCACTGTCACCAAGAGCCCACAGTCCCTAGATGGTCTGTTTCTTTCTTCTCTCGGCTTGTTTTACTATAATATCTAGAGGGTCTATTGTGCTTAGAGTGGAAGAGGGACTCTGTCTTCTCAGAATGAGCATTGGTGACTTTTGAGCAAAAGAAAAGTAAGGTCAGACAGGATGAGTTTTGCTAGAGAAGCACAGTACCACTGAGCCACAGCTAGAGTCCAGTCAGGGTGCTTTCTAGAGAACTTGCTGAATTCCTCAGGCCCTAGGTCAGTTGACTCTGTGAGTCCCATTTTACCTGAGCCGTTTCCGGTGCCTTGGCCTCATGCTGAAGAGTCTTTCTATGCTCTTTCACCTTGTGACCTTATTGCCCTTCATCTGATGGAGAGGATCCCGTCCAGTCATAGCAGGCCTGAGAACCATACAGGCCAACTTCCAAGCCAGAGAGATTCCTCTGGAAAGGGCTGTCCTGTTATGGTAAAATGAAGAAAACAAAATGCATTGTGTTTTCCATTTAAAAACTATATTGTGGGGCCAGCAAGCAGACTCAATGGGTTAAGGCACTCACCACCAAGCCTGCTGACCTGCGTTCAGTCCCTTGAGGTCCACATGATGGAAGGAGAAAACACACTACCAAACTACCAAAAATTATTCTCTGGCCTCCACATGTATGATATGGCATGTTAACACACACACACACACACACACACACACACACACACACACACACACACACAAATACATAAATGTAAAAAAAAATTATTATGGTCTTCCTACTTTCTAGGTATCAAAAGGTACCCTCTATACCTAGTGATAGTAGATGCTATTTTATTTATTTTTTATTTTTGTTTATTTATTTTGGTTTTTCAAGACAGGGTTTCTCTGTGTAGCTTTGCACCTTTCCTGGAACTCACTCTGTATAGCCCAGGCTGGCCTCGAACTCACAGAGATCCACCTGCCTCTGCCTCCCGAGTGCTGGGATTAAAGGTGTGTGCCACCACCTCCCGGCGCTATTTTATTTTTTATCTTTTACAAAAACAAGTTTACCATCCCATACTGCTTCCCCTAAAATGGCTTTTGTCTTTCTTTTTCTTTTAACTTAAATTTTTTATTCAAAAATTAAAATTTAAAAAAATGGGGCTGCTTTTGCATACACCTAACTGTGTGAATTTCTGTATGCTTTGGTGAGTTTTGGCAGAAGGCAGAGTGTACAACACAGACTTCAATCCCACTGGAGAATGCGTCCATTGCCAGAGAAGTCTCTAGGAGCCACTTTTCCATCCCTGTCCACCCCTGTGCCCTGCAGTGTGCACTGTGTGTCTAGAACTCAGTCCACCTGCTGCAGAGCTTCGTAAGAATTGGAAGCCCACAGACTGCTTGGCATATGTCTGAGATTCATTAGTCCATCCCTCCGTTATTCCCTGGGTAGTGTTTCTTTAGACTTCTCTGGCCTCTCCCTGCCTGGTCTCCCTCCCCAAGGCTCTTTGCTATTAAGTTGCCTCCAGCAACCGGCCTTCACCTTTAGCTGACCTCAGGCTTGAATGTTTACAGAGTATGCAAGTCTCATTGTCCCTGGGTATTACCAGACATGCTTCCTAATCGATACATTCTCTCACTGTGTTAATACTCATTTCTCAGACATCTGATGATACTGAGCATCCTTTCAAGTGCTTACTGGTCATTTATATGTCAATATTTGTCTGATTTGGTCCTCCGCCCTCTTAAAAACTATATAATGCTATGTGGTAGGAATTTGCTAGACACGGTAAACACAAAAACTTTTAATTTTCCCATCCTGTGGCCTAGTCACTTTCTCAATGGTATCTTTTGATAAGCATCAGGCTTTAGGTTTGGTGGAATATAAGTTGTCAGTTTTTAATTTCTTCCTAGTGCCCTTGTGCTTTTTCTGAAAACTTTTTGCCTGACTGAAGGCTGTAAAGATATGTACCTATGCTTTCCTAGAAACTGAATGACATTTGCTTTTACAATGATGTCTACTTCCTATCTCAAATTAATTTCTGAGTATAGGATGATGTAGAGGTAGGTTAATTTTCATAAAGTTATCCAAGGGTCTAATCACTACTTGTTAATAAACCTTCCCTTTTCCATAGGAGTGTTTTGGCTTCTATGGGGAGAATCAATTAAACATATAATAATGGGGATGTTTGGGGGCTTCATATTCTACTCCATTCATCGATTTTTCTATTATTTTTACTAATTTTGTCTTTGTTGTTATAATCAATCTTATATTGACTGAATATTGCAAACCTCCTGTATAGTATATTCCTTTACAAAATTGTTTTGGCTATCCTATGTTTTTTAATTTCTCTATATATTTTAAAATTGCCTGTATGTCTCCTGCTTGTATTTACATTGACTCTAACTCAGTTTGGAAAGAACTGATACTCAAACAATCCATGAACATGGTGTGTCACTCCGTTCAGTCATTTGGCTCCAGGAGATCTTTTTAGATTAGTAATAGAATTCTTGAACATACTTCATTACATTCAGCCTTAATTTGTGTGTTCTTAAAGCTATTAAATGGTATATTTTCATTGTGCCTATCCCAATTACATGTTCTAGATGTAGTGTATACACAATTATTCTTTTAAATTTGCTTGCATACCTAAGCCTACTAAGTTCATATCCTACTTACAGCTCCTCTAAGTATTCAACTTTGGAGTATTCATTTATCATTATTATCAAGAAGGTATGTGTCCTGAAAGTTTTATCTTCATGGACACAAGAGATTTTAATAGCAACTTGCAAGGGCTACTGATTCTAGTTAGGATGTGAAAGAAGTTGGGAGAACTTTGCTCCCCTGTGAAGAAGATGCAGAATCTAGACAAGTAACGCCGTACAACCAAGGAAGAATGATGAAGGAACTTCATAGAAAAATGAGGTCTTTAGGGAGAAACCAAAAGCACTGGATGCTTCCAACATGGGGCGAGCGGTTGTCTAGAAAGCAGACAGGCATCAGTGTGGGCTTATCAGGCGGGCGAGACGCTGAAGTATGAGCTAAAATAGCTGGCATTGGGAAACGTGAAGCACGATAATAGATACTGCTCCAGCAGCTCTGTCCTACTGAATATTACACTGGCAAGGATGTAAGACACAGGGATGGTCTGAGGGGGTTGCAAATCCTATCGCATTCTAGTTGAGACTCAAGCATCCATAGATTTCGGTATCTGCAACAAGGTATCCCGGTCTCAGAAACACTCCCTGAAGACACCCAAGGGATGGCTGTGTTTACTCTGGCAGTTTGTGAGGCTTCTGCCCTTGAAGAAATTTTCTTATGACTGACAATCACTCCCTCTTGGTTATGTACTTATCAGGCTAAACCATCAGTTGATTAAAATACCATATTCTTTGGTATTAAAAGGTGTGAAACTAATGCTGCAGCTCTATGATAACCACCTAATTGAATATTCTTTCTCGTTTTGTGTAAATGCCTTTGTCTGTTAAAAATGCTACCAAGCGCAGCCCTGTGGTTGCTTTAATTCCTTTGCCAATACTTTCATATGGTTTCCTGTATTCGGAAGAGAAAGCGGTGTGCACTTGCCTTCTTTAGAAACTGGTCCTCTTATGAATCAGCAGCAGTGTGAATCAGTGTCAGACGCTTTATTAAGTGGTTGAAGTTGATGCCCCTGTGTCAGCACTCTTAGGAACGGTGAGTAAGCATTCTCAGTAAGAGAAATGCCAGAGCAGAAAGAAATCATATTCATTGCTAACTGGAGAATCTAGAGAATTTGTGATAATAATCATGGAAGGGCTAGGGATGTAGTTCGGGGGTGGAGTGCTTGCATGATGTATATGAGATCCTGGGTTCAAGCCTGTGCATCACAAATCATCGATATCATCACCATCATTTTTCCGTCTTCATGTGTGTTTGGCACACATGTTTTTACATGCATATGAGCACACGGGTGCTCGAGTATGTGTATATGTGCATGCATGTGGAGGCCCGAGATTGATATCAAGAGTCATCCTTAATTGATCCTTTCCCACCTTATTCATTGAGGCAAGGTTTCTCAATAAAACCCAGAATTTGATGATATGGCTAGTCTTGCTAGCTAGCTTACTCTGAAGATTCCGTTTCTGCCTTCTAAGGCTGAAATTACAGATGGAACTCATGACCAACAGTCATTTACATGACCCTGGGAATCTGAACTCTAGTCCTCAAGCTTGATCAGCATGTACTTGAACCATCGAGGGCATCCCCTCAGCCCAGTAATAATGATGTTTTATATGCTCAATCCGTGCAAGAGTCATGTGACACTTCTTAGTGATAAGAAACATACTTGGTTTAGAATGGTAACGCTGAGGTTCAAAGTCTCCATTCTTTCACTGAAATAGGCATTTCTAGGAATTCTTAGCAAATAGTTAATAGCTGAATGCTGTGTTACTCAGTTGAAAAACATTGCAATAGGAAGAACTTTTTTTTTTTTTTTTTTTTTTTTTGGTTTTTCAAGACAGGGTTTCTCTGTGTAGTTTTGGTGCCTGTCCTGGATCTCACTCTGTAGACCATTCTGGCCTCAAACTCACAAAGATCCACCTGTTTCTGCCTCCCGAGTGCTGGGATTAAAGACATGCGCCGCCACCACCCGGCTAGGAAGAGCATTTTGAAGGTCTGTCCGTCTGTCTGTCCTTGAGCTCTCTACTCAGCTTGAATGCTGCTGTTGGGTAGGTTAGAAGGTGGCCTCTTCAAATGTAACCTTCCCAATTACACAAAACGCTGTCAGCTAGAATTTAAGTGGATACAGAGTGTTCAGCTGGAATCCTGACCGATCTGACCCACAGAATTCTGTTTTGGGCTACTGGATCTTAACTATAGAAGACACCATGAGATAGCATGTGTTCTTGAAACTGGGGGTTTGAGAAAGCGAAGACCTGATGCTGCCATGAGCTATGGACCTGTGGTCAGTAAAGACAGGAGAAGAGCCCTGTCTCTGCATGGGTGGGTAAATGGGAGAGAGAACCTCAGAGTCAGGTGAAAGGTTATGCTTTGTATGAGCATATTGGACATGTCGACCTTTGTGCTCACTACCAATGAGATGGTGGCTGAGAGGGCATGTTATCTGTGGAAGGACTTGCTCTCTAGCTACCCCATGAGACAGTGTTTGCCTTTATAAAGGCTAAGCAGCTTGAATTACTTTTCTCACATCTGTGACCTAATACCTGGCAGGAGGCAGTTCAAAGGAGGAAGGATTTAGATAGGCTTGCAGCTGGAGGGTACAGCCCATCTTTGCAGGGAAGACCCAGCAGCAGGGGGTGCTCACATCCTAGTGAGCAGCTGGCTTTCTCCTTTCTCCCATTATTCAGGCAGGACCCAGCCGATGGGGTGGTTCGGCCTGCATTCAAAGTGGTTTTCCTGGCTGACTCAGAGCAATCCTCTCCTTAAAAGCCATCAGAACTCCCCTGCCACACACACATGCACATATACAAAGTGAGTCTCATGAATATTCTAGATGTTTATTAATCCAATAAAGTTGACAATCAAAGTCAGCCAAGGTAAAAATCTTAAGGGGGTGTAAATGGGTAGGGAATGAGCCAGAGCAAGGCCTCTGGTGTTCAGTGAAAATTGCCAGTTATAAGTCACAACAGGAGCAAAGATATTGAGTGATAGCTACAAATCATACAGAAGCCAGACTAGGTGGCGCACACCTTTAATCCCAGCACTCGAGAGGCAGAGTCAGGTAGATATCTTGAGTTTGAGGCCAGGCTGGCCTACAAAGTGAGTTCCAGGCCAGCCAAGGCTATACAGTAAGACTGTCTCAAAAACAAAACAGAAGTAATACTGAAACCTCGTTTCACCGGTAGCTTGAATTTTATCCCCATCACATCTTTAGATCAAATAATTTTTCTCAATTATTTGAAGATTTCCATTCACTTGTGTACTTGTGTGTACGCACAGGTGTACATGCTCGTGTGTGCACATGTGGTAGCCAAAGTCCACATTGAGTGTCTTCCTCGGTAGCTCTCCTCCTCTTTCTCCGTTTTAGAGACAGGGTTTCTCACCGAACTTGGAGCTCACGGAGTGGGCCAGACTGTCTAGCCAGCCAGCCCCAGGAGTCCCCACCTCCTCCAGCAATGCTGGCATGGCAGGTGCATGTTTTACCACTTTCTGTTATGTTTCTTGTTTAATAGCATAGGTGTGGGTCCTCGCACGTGTGTGGCAAGTACTGTAACAACCAAACCATCTCTCCAGCCCTGAAGATACTCTTTCTTTTTTTTAAAAAAAGATTCATTTTATTTTTTTTTTTGTGTGTGTGTATGTATTTTTCTGTGTCTGTGTGTATATACACACATAGATGCCATGAAGTTGAAGTTACAGGCACTTATAACCATATGTGGATTCTGAGAACTGAACTCAGGCACTCTTCACTCCCAGGCCTTTCCCAGTCCCAGTTCCTCTTCTCTTTTGGTTTCTCTCCCAATATCCAGGTTTATAAAAAATCAGGTTGGCTGAAAATAGCGGACAAGAAATTACTTGATACCAAATGGTCCTTTAGAGGATGGAAGTCAACTCCAACTGATTCCTTTAGAAAATGGGGCATAATTGATATAGCAAGTTTATTTGCTTTGCATGTCTGGACATTAGCCATCAACGGTGATTCATTCCAGTTCTGTGAGGCTACAGCCTTAAATGTGGTCATATCTAGGGTACAGTCAAGAGGGCACAACCGTGTTGAGAGGGGCAAGGTGGCCCTTTGACAGCATCAGCAGTGGGTGCTGGCTGTTGGTCAAGACTCCTTGGTCCTTCTTCATTAGGTTTCCATCCTCCAGCAGGTGATACTGGACAGCGAGTGGTATCCTACTCACAGGAAAGCAAGAACGGGACTGCAAAGCCTCTTTAAGGCCTAGGCTGTGGAATCCCCTTTCTCCACGTTCTACAGGTTAAGTGAGCCATATGCCCTCTCACATCCGTGGCATGGGTATACAGACTCTAGCACAGTGTCCAAGCAGGAAACTGATTAGCTACTCATCTCTCCATGCATTTCATGGGTTTCCCCTGAACGCACCTGGAGCTGGAAGCAGAGGCAAGACACAGAAGCAGGAAATCTTCATGCACAGAGTGCAGACCATGGTGGGGTGCCACACCCTGCAAACTCCTATATTGTCAGGGCCTTGCTGAGTGGAAATCGAAGAGCTTAGAGGGTGGGAAGCTTGGAGATTGCCGGTGCTAGGCTACCCTATCCTAGTTGGATATGGCAGCGCAGGGAAAGTCAAACAGGAGAGAAGTAAGAAACTCGAACAGGTGGGTATAGAGAGCCAAATGAGACAGGAATCCCTCCTCCCAGGTTACATAGTAATATAGCCACAGTCTTGATCCTCGTGTTTCTGCTTGCTTTCTTATTTGCTATTTATTATCTTATGTGTCTCTGTGTATGTCTGCTAGTCTGTATGTGTACCACATACATACACATACATACATACATACATATGTACAAGTACTTTCGGAGGCCAAAACAGGGCATCAGATCCCATGGAACTGGGGTTACAGGCAGCTGTGAACCACTTGACCTGGGTGCTGGCAACCAAACCTGGCCCCTCTGTTGCAGAACATTAGTTTACACTGTGTGAAAGGCACCTCTGATTGGTTTAATCAAGAGCTGAATGGCCAATAACTAGGCAAGAGAGGATAGGAGGGACTTCTGGAGAGAGATGGGAACTCTGGGAGGAATCTGAGGCATGGGGAATTTGCCAGCGAGAATGTACAGTATGGGGGAGAGGTAATGAGCCGTGTGGCAGAATGTAGATTAATATAAATGGGTTAAGTTATGAGTTATTAGGAACGAGCCTAAGCTAAAGCCAAGTTTTCATAATTAATAAGAAATCTCCATGTCATCATTTGGGGGCTGGCAGTCCAAAGAAAATCTAATGACAGTCCTATGAAAGAGCACCAAGGGCTTGTAACCCATGAGCCATCTCTCCAGGCCCTACTCAAGTACTTTTTTTTTTTTAGTAAGGGGATTGTGTTTTTATTTTAAGATTTATTTTTATTTTATGTGTATGAGTGTTTGCTTACATGTATGTATACATGTATGTATATGCACCATGTGTGTCCCTGGAAGGCCAAAAGAGAGCACTAGGTCCCCTGGAACTGGAGTTAGAGACAACTGCCACCATGTGGGTACTGGGAACTTGATCCAAGGTCCTCTGCAAGAGTAGCAAGTATGCTTAACCACTGAGCCATATCCCCAGCCCTTAGGTTTCATTTTTTGAAGCCTCTGAAATTTTGCAATAGCTTCCTGATGCAAGAGGTTATGACTGTCTTCAGTGTGCAGTGTGCACATGAGCTTTTCAAGTCCATTATGAAACCCAACACAGGACAGGACTACAGTTCAAATATTGGAAGTGAAAGGGGGTAATGATTATGATCTTACTAACAGGCAAAGCTGGACGGAAGTAGGGTGTATGACAAGAGTCCTGGCCCATCTTTCCCTCCATACATTCAAGGTTCTGTTGCAGGAAGGATGAAGAAAGTGAAAGGAAGGGTGTTTTAGACTACTCCAGAACTTGAGATTTAGAAGCTATCTTACCCGTCAATGTTTGGTGTTCCTAGGCAGTCCAATGTTCTTTTTCAGTGTCTGATGGGGTCATTACTGGAGAATTGTGAGTACAGAAATACTCTTCCTCACCAGCCATTTGGTGAGTCCTTCTTTTTCTTCTTCTTCTTCTTCTTCTTCTTCTTCTTCTTCTTCTTCTTCTTCTTCTTCTTCTTCTTTCTTCTTCTTTTCTTTTTATTATTATTATTATTATTATTATTATTATTTCTTCTTCTTTCTCCTCCTCCTCTTCCTCCTCCTCCTCTCTTTCTCCTCCTCCTCTTCATAGCAAATAGAGACCACTTTCTGTAATTTCTACCTCTGACCTTCAAGTCTATAGTCAGCACTAGACAAATGAAACCGTGGTGTTCTCTCATAAGCCTTCTTTCAAAGCGAGTTTCCCCCATTGGCGACGACATGACAAGAGTTGCCTAGCTGCCTTAATGAAACCCAAAGGGAACATTATCTTGAATGACAACATGTGGCAAGTTCAGGGCTGTGTATACCATCATGGTTTTGAAATGTGTGGTTAAAGACATCAAGAGTTGACAGATTAGTTGGGGATTTGTCAAGAGTATTAATTACAGACTTGGAAACCCTGGTCAGTTACGGTCTGTCTTGTCGCATCTTGCAAATGTGATCAAAGTCTTTTCAGTACTTATTTGATGGTGCCTAACCCACGGTGTGTGAAGAACGAAGCTTTTCATTAGGAATCACTGGTGCAGTGGGGCACATTTTTAAGGAAGAAGCCCTTGAATGTGTCCCCCCCCTCCACACTTCTTTCCACCTCCCTCTTTCGTTTGGGCAGTCACTATAGTTTCTGAACACCTGAAATTTTTTTTGAGGGGTGCTCTTGCAGGGGAAAAAGTCTTAAAATGTGGACAGCACACAAAGATAAAAATGGGGCCCATAAAAGTTGTTTTGAAAACTATAAAAACTATAAAAACAAGCCATGAAGCCTGAAGGTTGTTGTGATTTAGTCAGTCAAAGAAATGTATAGCTAGCTTTATGAAGACTTGAAAAAATGTCAGAATTACAGTATGTAGCTGCTTTGGAAAAAGAAAAACAGGCCTCCGCCCTTGCGCGTGCTGGCACCTAAATCATGGAAAGTGAAATAGAAACACAGCCAGCCAAGTGCAACTTCTCCAAAGCTCTGGCCTGCCACATCCCCCCCCCCCCCACACACACACACTTCTTCTGGGAAGTCTATCCGGATGTACCTGCACTGGCTAGCAGAGTGCAGGGGACCGCTCGTCCATTTTGCACAGTTGGAGAGCGCGGAAAGTGATGAGCGCCTAGTCTTGACTTGCTTGGTGGTCCACTCCAGGCATGGGGACCCTGGCTTGCTCCTTTCAGGCTTTGTTGGCACCCTTCTGGCAAGATGGGTCAGGTCTTTTCTGCCCCTCATCTTTTCAGAGGCTCTTATTGTCAGTTGCCTCGGCGCGCCAGAGGGTGGCACTCCAGAGGTGAAGAAGGGCAGGAAGAAGAAAAGGGAGCGAAGAGGAGGCAGCGTTCACTCTCAAACGCGAGTCTCTAGTTACCAGGATAGTATTGGGAAAGAGCCCCTATCCTTAGAGCCTTAGCGGAAAAACCTAGATTTCGGCCGGACCTGAGGGTCAGAGACTTAGAAATTTTAAAGAAGACACAGGTTGTTTAGAAACAATAACTTCCTGTGTTGTGGGGAATTTCTGCCCTTCTGAGTGATTGGGGGCGGATGGAAAGTCCTCCATGAGCGCGCCCACATCCGACCTATCCCTTTGTGTCGTGTTTTGCAGTTGCTGGATTTGTGCGAGTCCGTGAGGGATGACGCCCTGAAGGTGATCTCTGCTTTCAACATTCCACACACCATCCTCCATGCACCAATCGCAGGAGTCCCCAACCCCCGGGCTGCCTGGGCCTTCTACCCGGCGCCTATGCCAACGCTGGTGCGGGAAGGAGCGCGCTCCCAGCTGTCCAAGCTGTGAGCCAGGCTATTGCCGGTGTGTCGAGAAATGTAGTGGCCGGTCTGCAGCTTGCCATTGAAGTTCTCTTCAAATAGCTCCCAGAGCTGGAGCAGGGGCCAAAGTGGCAGGTGCAGGACCGCCACCCTTGGGGTTTTGGTCACGCAGAGGAGGAGGTCTGGCTAAGGCTGGCAAGGTTCAGGACAGGTTGTCGGAGAGAAGAAAACTAGGTGGATGCCCGGAGAGAGTACTGTAGTTTATCCTGGTCTGGTAACCTCTCCTGGCCCTTGCCTTGACCTTTTCCAGCCGCGGCACTAGATCCCCAGACAATCGGGTGGTCTTGCCCAGAGCCTGGTGCCATCAAAGATCTCTGCTGTCATCAGTGACTCAGATTCCCAGTGACTTCGAAAAACTCTGATGCTGGGTGAAAAAAAAAAATCAAAACATGAAAATCAAACACCCTCAAGCAAAAGGGTGGGAGGAAAGCTCCACCCACTCCAAGCGCGGGCAAAAGTTCAGCAAGGGATGATTAGTGAATCAGACTTGCTCCAGCTCTGCTAGAAAACCGGCTGGCGAGAGAGGGGGAGCATGACCCTGGAGTCGAGCTGGTCCCACCAGGTAGGCGATCTCTGGACCGCGCAGGGCGACGCGCGCGCGCGACAAACGTTTCGCCGCCCTAAACTGTAATCCGCCCTTTAAAAAAAAAGCGTAGATGCAAAGTTTAATAAATTAAGCGATAGAAAAGTGCTCCCGCGGCTTGGAGGGGTAAGGGAGGTGGGCCTGGGAAATAGCTGCAATAAACTGGTTTTGGAATTTGGAGAGACTACACAGGCGGAAATGAATTTCTCATTTATGTCCTGACTTTGGCGTTGCTCAGTTTCATTCTCAAATCTAGCCATCGCCTTGCTTTCCTCTCTCCACATCCCGTTGCCAGCCTCAGGAAGGCACGGGTGACCCACTGGCCTTCCCACGCTGTTGTTCTCTGCTGCCAGATTGATCCCAGGAGTTCTCCTGACGCTGCGGGAGAAGGCTGCAAGGGCCCAGGGGCCCGTGACCACCTGTCGTGAGGCACTTGGTGGAAGCTCCCTAAACTGCCTTGATCGCTGGTGATGCAAGAGCCTCCGCTTCCAGGCCGGCTTCCTAATTAAGCCCTAAATAAGAGCACCATAGCCCAGCCCTTTGCTTTCCCCAGGGCCTGAATGTTTTCTTTTAGCGTGCCCAGAGTTGCAAAATCGGAAGACTCCGGGGCAGCCTGCTCCTACAAAGAAACAGTGGCGATAAGATTTTTTTTCTTGTGTAGTTCTTTTCTAGTCGGGTTCTGAGGTGCCTGGCTCCCGGCTGAGAGCGCGGAGCAGGCAGACTTGGTATTGGCTGGGGGCTTTCGGAGCAGCAGCAGACCGGGTTGCATGGGTGGGATGCCGAGTGGCCAAGGCACAGTATTAGCTCGCAGCCTTGGTCAGGATAGACCTGCATCTGCCGCCTACTTGGCGGCATCCACACCAATGCCCTGTGCGCTCTTGTAGCGAACACCCCTCACCCACGGAAGTGACACGGCTTTGTCACGAGCCCCCCAGCTCCTCTGAGAACCAGTGGCTTCTTTGATCTCCCTCAGGATTCATCCGAGAACCGAGACTTTAACCTAGGGCTGTGCTGTGTCACGCTGACGTTAGAACCGCTTATAAACACCGAAACGACCAAGATGGTCCGACATTGGGACGACAGGTCGAGTCACTTGTTCATGAAAGAGTCACTTCCTTCTCTCTGCCAGCCTGGATGCGGGCTGGGTAGCCCTTAAATCGAGTTTCCTTAATCTTCACACGTAGGATACCGGATGCTCCATTTCCAGACCAACTTCACCCGGCCGCCGCGGTGAGAGAGAGAAGGGGTGGGGTGTGTTGCACCATTGACTTCGATGCAGGGGGGAGGGATACGAAGGCCTCAGGAGATTTTTCGACCCCCCCCCCCCCCCCGCATGGCTTTACCAGCGCGACCTGAACTCCGCTGCTCCGCGGTCGCCAGCTTCGGACAGACAGTTCCTAGCGGTACTCTGTAAACCCAATAACTTTCGAGGCTCCCAACAGAACGCATGGCACAGCCGTCTTTCCTCGGTAGCCCCCCCTTCTTTCCTTATAATTACTCTTTTTTAGTTACTTTCTCATTCCCCTATTTTATTTGCTTGCCGTGCGCACCCATTGCGACCCGAAGCTGAGCTGTAGACCTAGGATCGTCCCTTGCCTTTTTCTCAACCACCAGCTCTGCTTCTTAAGTAGCTGGGCATTGGGGAAAATAACAACACACACACACACACACACACACACACACACACACACACACACACAACCAGGTAGATCCTAAATGGCGACAGAAGGCAGTGGCGTTAAAGAGTCCCGCATGAGGCACAACCGAGGAGGGGTGAATATCTTGCTGATCTGGGTTCCCTGGAGGCCATGAATTCTTGGAGATGACATTCAAAGGCCAATGCACCAACCCATGGTTTGGGGCTGAGAAGCTCCGCAAAGCAAGGTCGCAGGGACGCCTCCTGCGACTTCCCACTGGTGCCCGCGGCCAAGCTGGACACAGAACAGTGTGCCCTGAGCGCCCCCTAAGTTCCGCTCTGCGAGGTGGCCGCTACAGGCGGACAGGGAGGGGCAGGGAGGGGCGGGTACATTCAGGGTGGAGGATGGGCTTGCATGCAGCTGCCCGCGGGCCAAGTCACTAGGGTAAACACGCTAGGGTAGGCGGAGCGCGCGCGCTGCAGGCAAGCTGCGGGGTTACCCTCGCCAGTACCTGTCGCAGCCTGCACGCGCCAGCGGCCTAAGGGCCGCGGGGGGGGTGGGGCTTGCTTTCCGGTTCGCGGAGGGCCGGACCGAGCGGGGGCGGAGCCCGCGGTGATTGGGCACGGGAGCGGGGGCCCCGTAAGAGCCGAGTCGCTGGGCCAGGCTGGTTTCACTTCGCTCCCCGCAGGCACTGGGTCACCAGCTGTTTGGAGCTCTGCGGTCCTTGCCGCCTTCGCCGTCACCAGATTCCTGCAGCCGCTCTGCGAACTGTGCCCCACTTGCATCTGCACAATCTCTGCTGCTCCCCGCCGCCACCTCCTCGGCGCCCTTCCCCGGCCCTCGTCCCCCCAATGTCTGACTCTGATTCTCGGACTGAGAAACGCAAGGTAAACACTCCGCGATTCGCGATTCCCGGGGGCGCCCGCCGGGGACCGATGGAAGACAGGCGCCGCAGGCGCAGAGCGGCTTCATCTGTCTCCGGTGTCGCACGTGCGGGTGGAGGCGCTGGTTTGTCCCGCTTGGCGCGCGGCTGCAGGAGGCGAATGCCGCGAGTCGCGCCGAGGTCCCTGCCTGGCAGGGCACTTCTGGGAAAGGGTCGTAGGCACAGAAGCTGCGGGCACTGAGCCGAAGTCTGGCTTGGGCCGGGATGCCGCACGAAGGGCTGGTGAGGCATCTCTCGCGGGCCGGGAGGGCGCGTAGTCTCGGCTTGGAGCCGAGGACCCGTTCCGTGGTGCCCGGCAGTACGTCCAGCCGGGAAGCGTCGCCGCGAGCCAGGCGGCCCGGGAGAAGCAGCCGCGCGTTAGCCGCGGGCCGGTAGGCTTGGCTCTTCGCTGGCGCGGCTTCATTGCGGAGGTTTGAGTATTAAAATCACACGCGCCCAGACTTTGCTTGTATTCATTCAAGCCACGGTTTGGCCACAGTGGCCGATTTCGCTTTCCCGGATGTCCCTGGCGGCCCTGTCCAGTTTGCGAGCGTCCTATGGACGCTGAGGGCCACAGTATCTACAGGAGCTGAAAGACCCCATAGGCCTCCCAGGACCACTTAGGCTACGCGTGTTCCGAGCCCCGGGCAGCTGACTGCCCGGTCGGCTCTATGGAGCAGGATCGCACCGGGACCCAGTCGCACGGGCTGGTGGCTTGGTGAGCTCCCGGGCCTCTTGCCCCCAGGCAGGCGCTGCTTATGGAGGGCTAACTGGACGCTGGGGGTTTGGATGTACACGCCAAGACCGGAGGTGGTCGTTCATATTGGGTGCGTGTCGGTGGCACATGGGGCACAACAGGTGAAGTTGCAGAGAAGTTCGCTTCGGGACTGCGGAGGGTCTTTGCCTCGAGCGGCCTGGAGTGGGATCGTGGCCCGGTGGATCCCAGGAGGACGCGGGTCCCGCTTTGTCTCTAGTGTCCCGCTGCCCAGGCGGCGGGAACTCCCGCAGGGCGCGCGGCGACCGGGCCGGGCCGGGCCCAGGGGCGGGGCGCGGCGCGGAGCGAAGCAGCCCGGCCCCCTAAGTTCCAGCCAGAGTTGCGGCGGCCGGCAGAGCCGGAGCGGCGCTGGGCGGCGAGTTTGTCAACAATCGCCTCGCCTTCGGCTGCCTGACCCGTAGGCGCCGCCCTCGCCGCCTCTGCCCATTGGCTACAATGGGGAGCCACCGCGCGCGGGCCAATGGGGAGCACTGGCAGCCGGCGCCAGCGGCGCAGGGCTGGCGGTACCCGCGCGGCGGCGGGAGCTGCGCGCGAGGGGCGGAGCGGGAGGAGGCGGAGGATGATCCCGGCGGCGGCCGGTGCAGCGCGGGCCACAGGCGCGGCGCGCGAAACCTTGGGCTCCCCGGCGGAGCGTGGCGGCGGGCGGACGGGCAGGCGCGGGACTCTGGAGCCCAGGGCCCGGCTTTGTTTTCCTTGCCTCCTCGGCGGCGACGCTCTGGGGTCGTCCGATCGGCGCAGGACACCGCGCTTGGAAGGGAAGGGGAGGACGTGAGTCTCGTCGTGGTGGCCCGGGGAGGGAAAGAGTCTCCGGGGTGGAAGCAGCCGCGCGCCGGGTATTGCCGAGCGCGCTCAGTTAGGTGTGAAGCTTGCAAAGGGGATGGCTCCGAAGGCCCCCATTTGGAAGTGTACACATTCGGGCAAGGTTGCTCCCGAGAGAAGTGGTTTCGTGTTTGGGGTGGCGCGCAGGGGCTGGCAGCAGGAGGGACCTTGCGGCCGAGGGCGCTCGACCCGGGCGGAGCTGCGCTCGGAGTTACAAACTCTATTGTGACGCACTTACTACGACTGACGGCCGCTGCCAAACCTTCTCCAGACTTGCTGCCCTCAGCATTTTCGGCAAACAATGGGGCCGGAGCAGGGAAGGCGGCCAGCCGCCTGCAATCTCTGCATCTGCGCCCGCTCCTGTGCTCCAGCGTCGCGTCTGAGCCCGGGAAATGAGAGCCCGCTGGGACTTTCAGACTTAATTCAAGTTTGTCCTGAACGAAAAGCACGAAATGTAGTAGGCTTCCCACAAGCTGCTCCTCATGAAACTTCTGTGCTTGTGTATGTGCGTGAGCGCACCGACTCCACAAGCTATGGAGTTGATACTTTGTTTTGTTTGGTGGTCTAATTTAGTTCCACCCTGCACCAAAATAAACACCTCATTATCTTGGGTGCACTTTTAATCTTACTTGGAAGATGATCAGAAAAGTAAACATAACAAAGATATAAGATTGACTCTAGAATTCGTAAGGAGTAGGTGGAATGATTTTATGACTTAGTTTGCTGAAGATAATCTTTTTTCCCCCCAATTTCCTTGCAGAAAAAAAGACCAAATGGCCAAGCAACCTTCTGATGTAAGTTCTGAGTGTGATAGAGAAGGTGGACAATTGCAGCCTGCTGAGAGGCCTCCCCAGCTTAGGCCTGGGGCCCCTACCTCCCTACAGACAGAACCGCAAGGTAATCCCGACGGCGTCGGCGGCGAAGGGGACCGCTGCCCCCACGGCAGCCCTCAGGGCCCGCTGGCCCCACCGGCCAGCCCTGGGCCTTTTGCTACCAGATCCCCACTTTTCATCTTTGTGAGAAGATCTTCTCTGCTGTCCCGGTCCTCCAGTGGGTATTTCTCTTTTGACACAGACAGGAGTCCGGCACCCATGAGTTGTGACAAGTCAACACAAACCCCAAGTCCTCCTTGCCAGGCCTTCAACCATTATCTCAGTGCGATGGGTAAGCCATGCCCGGGTAAGAAAAGAGGCAGGTGGTGTGTGCTTGTTTGAATACTGGCTTCAAGGATGTGGGTGGCATGTAAAGCCTCGGTGGAATGACTTGTTCTATATTTTGATGGAAACGGAAGACGTTTGGAGAGCTCAACACGTTTCTGTAATTTGTAAATTGTGTGGCATGAATTTATGGAAGTACAAACATCATCAACCTGTTGAGCTGCAAAGTTTGAGTCTCTGCAGCCTTCAAGCCGAAGCTTATAACCAGGGTATAATTGGTCTCAACCACCAAGCTTAGATATTAATATCATTGTGTTAGAAAAGGACCTGGTCAGATATATAAAATAGTTTAATACCCACTGGGGATGTGAAGAAAGAGATGGGCAAATTGATCATCTCTGAAGACAGGGTCCACAGAGGTTGTCTCCAGCAGACCCAACATAGAACCCTGAAGATGCTTTTATGCCCAAATTCCCCTTTAAGCTCCTTCTTGCTTCAAGGGATTGGACTTAGTATGGATGAGATTAGATTGTGGATTTTTATTTCAAGGGCTAAAGTCAGTGTTAGAATCTTTTTTTAAAAAAGTACATTCTTATTTCTGAGATTTCATTCATGCATACAGTCTCATTTGATCAAACTCATTCCCCTGCCCCTAACGACTCCCAGATCTGTGTGAGACTCTTAAACCAAGAGAGCATATTCATGGTGATGCACAGTAAAACTGGTGAGGGAACAGAGCCAGTAGGCTCAGTGGCATTTGGGAGAGTGTTTGCCCCATCAGCAATAAGGTTGCCCCCGATTGTGGCCGTGGGGACATGAGGTCTTAGAGTGCCAGTGTTTCTATACTGCATTATAACCAGGACTGTGGATTCTGAAGTCAAGAATCCAACATTTAAACATTGACAACTACTTAAGCTCCTTTAGTGACCGTTAAAAGCCAGGTTGAGACATCTGTAGACTGGATTTGACTCTTTAGACCTCTTAGCTTGTGACTGGGGCTGTGCACATTTCTGGTTCACCCCAGGGAAGAGATGGCTCTGCATGTCGCTTCTCCACCAAAAGCAAAAGTATGTATTTTGATCCTTATCATCCACAACCATGTTTGGTATGTGTCCGGCTAGCCTGTCCTGCAGAAGACATCAGGAGCTTGTTCGTGGTATCAGTTAGCACATTTGATATCTAAGCCATATGTGAGCTGCGCGTTGCCTGAGTTCTGGGGACTGTTAAGCCCTCCTAACTGAAAGGAGCTGAAAGTCTTATGTCCGCTATTACTTTAGCTATTACTTGTAGTAGTGTTTCGGAACAGGCGCTTGCCACCGTTCTGCCATAAAGTAGCCTAGCATATGCATACATCTACAGCATGTGCTGAGTTAGCGGGGCTCCTTGGCATATGTGCTTAAAAACCTATGCATTTAAGGATTCTCTGGAAGCTATTAGAGTTTTACACTGCTGGCCAGGGTAATGATCTCTGCAGGTGGTGGGGTAATCTGGGGAAATATTTTCTCCTTCCCTGTTAACTAGGAACAGTGGATGAGTCAGTGTCTTTTCTAATGTGGAGAAAGTCACAATTGTTTTGTTTGGGGTCCTGTACTATTAGGAAGCTAATTATAATGTCATTCACCATGATTTGAGATGGCAGCTACAGGACTTTAAAGATCACAATCTAAATTCTTAGGCGGAGTTAATGGTTTTACCTTTGCAGTGTTAACTACACTCCAGGAGTTTGGGAGGGTACCTTAAGGTGAGTGCATAGGTTAAAACAATAAGTTACTGGGTTTGTGTGAAGTTAATGCACCAAGGTAGGTTTTTAACAGTAAGTTCTTGAGAGTTTTGCTTGGGGAGAGGGTATGTTGGGATGGGGTGGGTAGTAGGACTTAGCTGGATGTGATAGGAGACATATTAAACACACGTAAAACGTTTGTCCACAACTGATGTTTTTTCTGGCTAGTCTCACAATCTTGCTTCTGCCTATAGACTGCTTAGGCTGAGCTGAGATGGGGTCTCTGTCTTTAGGGACTTGTTTAGTGTTTTTTACTCAACCATTAAGATCTTCAATGGTGCTTTTGATAAGTTATTGCAAAATACATTTTTCACAAAGGAGTCTTTATGATTGGTATGACCCACTGGAACACAAATGGGAGGTTACTCAGAGGTCCTGCTTAGCTAGGGGCTCCTCTTCCCCACTGGCAGCATGTGATAGGAGACATAGGCGTGTCTTAAAAGCTATGTCCTTGTATCCTTCCCCCACTAATTTCTTGAGATTGGGCTTTCCCCATTAAGGTAAATTCTCCTCTACTCCGCTGAACCCCACATCCTTGTGTCTGAGTCTCATTGGAGATACCCACCAGGTAGACACTGTATTAGGATGTCTTCCACAGTTTCCTCTGTATCCAATTTTTCTGAAAACATCTTGAAAGAACATTTTGTTTACACTGTGGAGGTCAGTGTAATGAAACTACCCCTTTACTTGATATTCACCTCCATATACTTGGGGAGGATTGACTTGCCAACCTATTTCTTGGTGAACACCTGATTATCTTAATAAAAACCTTCCGCACACTCATCGGCTGCCTTTTATCTTGTTTTTGTTCCATGTGTGTTTTCCACATCACTTGATCCTCGTACACCTTCTCAATCTGAGGCATAGTCAGTATGAACTGGAAATACAGAGAGGATGAATGGTGATTGACAGTAACGTCTCTGTGAGGTGTTTGCGAATGTCTTGAACTTTAGACTTGTTTCTGGCATAGCAGAATTCACGGGTGACGGTTAGTTTTCATTCTTCTGTGTACCCCTCAGCATCCTATGGCAATTGGCCCCTTCTTTAGATTGAGAGCTCCCTGCGGGAGATAGGACATCTGTCTGATGCTGGAGTGTGCCTAACAGAAGACACCAAATGTTGGGATCTGTGGAGCTCTGTCTGTGAGCCTGTCCATGGAGTTGTGTTTTGTTTTTACCATACTGGGAGCGGAACACAGACCCCACATAAAGCAGGATTTGATAACATCTATCTAATCCCAGCACATTTGTGCTGAGATGGGAGGTATCTTCCGACCTCTGAGTTTGTGCCCCCTATCACAGACACAACACACATGTGCGTGTGTGTGTGTGTATACACACAAGTAAATGAAGTAATTTCTTGGGCAGTCCCTGTAGACACTCGCGTCATCTGCGCATAGGGACTGTTTCATTTCTTTCCCTGTCCTGCTGCACCGACTAGAACTTAGTAATTATGTTGGATAGAAGTCATGAAAGCAGCCTCGAGGGACAGCAGCTTTCTGTCTAAGGAGCGAAATCATTAACTGTATAACTATGTTGGCCATAGGTATTTTGAAGATACTTTTATAAAAGTAATAAAAATTAGGAAGTTTTACCCCCACTGCTAGGTTCGTGAGAATTTTCAGAGTTAGGTTTTAATGATATGTTTGCACTGTGACTCTGTTAGCCTGTTTGCATGGTGTGTTACTGTGTTTGATTTACATGGTTAAATGCTATCTGTATGCCTGGGATAAACCCTACTTGGGCCGAACATATTATTTGTATACAGTGCTGGACTGAATTGAGTATTTTATTGAGAGATTTTCACACCTTGAGAGGTGTCCGTTATGGCTGTTTGCTTTTGATATTAAGGACTTAATGAGTTGAGAAATAGTCCTCCTCTTGTATTTCCAGAAGAAACTATGAGAAAGCAGTATTAATGCTTTCGGGTTTTTGTTTGTTTGTTTATTTTTTGAGATAGGGCCTCATGTAGCCCAGGCTGACCTTGAACTCACTATGTAACCAAAGATGTGCTTTGTGCTTGATCGTCTGGTCCTCCTGCCTCCACTTCCCAAGTGCCGAGACTACAGGCGTGTGCCCCTGTGCCCTTTTGTATGCAGTGCTGGGGATCGAACCCAGGGCTTCATGCATGGTAGGCAAGCATTCTGCTGACTGAACCACAATCTCAGCCAGTATTGACTTCTCTTGTGAGAATGTGGTTGTAGACGTCTGGGGGGAGGGAGGGCGGAGGATATGCATTTTAGATTCTAGACTTAGTTCTACGTGTTTACGTGCTTCTGGGACTATTCTGGATGTCGGCTTCATCTTGTTTATACTTTGGTGGTTTGCGGGTTTTGAGAAAGGGGTACATTTTTTCTAATTTGTTGGGTTTATGGATGTAAAAAGCATTTGTAGCATCCTTGTTGTTTTAGATGACTGTGGATTCTGTTGTAATAGCTACTGTGGCAGCTCCCATAGACTGATACATTTGAATATTTAGTCCCCCATTGGTAGAACTGTTTGGGATGGATTAGGAGGTGTGGCCTTGTTGGATTCGGGCGTTGAGGTTTCAAAGGCCTGCAGCCAGCAATAATATGCCCTTTGAGGATAAAGATGTGAGCTCTCAGCTGCTAGTCCAGCTGCCCCTTCACCTCTCCGCCATCAAAAGCTTTGGCCCCCTGGAACCTTAAACCCAATTAAACTTTATTTTATAGGTTGCCTTGGTCTTGGTGTTTTATCTCAGCAATAGTAAAGTAACTAAGACAACTTCTTTCCTGATGCTGGTAATTTGTGTCAAGAACAAACAACAAAAACATCTGTCAGCCTTTTTAAGGTTTATTTTCTTGCTTTATGTTAATAAGTGATTTTTGTTTCATTGATTTTTTTTTTCCTGTATTCACCCTATATTTTCTTTTCTTTGCTTTTTGTTAATGATTTCCCTGCAACTCCAGCTTCTTGAGCCTAGGGACGCAGAGTATGGTTTTGAGGCCTTTCTTTTTGCTGATGTGAAGCACTCAGTGCTGGGGCTGTCGCCCACATGTTTGGGTGCAATGGTTTTCATTTTCATTGAACTTATGTGTACATCTTTGTTTTCTTTGGCTGACGGCTACTTAGAAGCAGAGTTTCCTTTTTAATATATGAGGGTCTCCTGTTGTCTTTCTGTTACTCTTTTTATAGTTCTGTTAAATAATCAATGTTTGGTTTTTTGTTTCCATTTTGTTTTTGTTTTGCTGAGGTGTCCTCTACTTTGGAGAATGATGCAGGAATTCTCAAAACGAAATGAAAACCTACCTATTGTGTCTCCTACTGGATTGGTTCTCTGTTGTTGCTGCAAGTTTTGCTTTATGCAATGCCAATATATTAACTTTTTTAAAAGAAAAAATTGGTGATTCATGTCTATAGGGTCCGTCTTCCTCTGCCCTTCATGTCCCCAAGATACGTGCATTACATTTCAAGTGCATTGTTTTATATACTGTGGATGTGTAGGTTGATCTACGGTGGGCCTGCAGCATCGCTTTGCATAGCTCCTTCGGTGGGTGTGTATTGTGTACCTAGCCCGACCTTGCAGCCTCTTCCTTGCTACTTAGTTGGAGATTTACCTGGCAGCTAGAATCGGCTGCTGCTACCTTGACAAAGGACTAAGGCCACTGACTGCATCTGCAAGACATGGAGCCAGGTGGCTGTACTGCCCCACCAGGAAGGACAATAGGATTGTTTCTGCCAGACAGTGGATCCTTGTGGAATCTAAGCACCCCCAGTCTTCCCTGGAAAATACCTCTCCAATGGCCATGCTTAAACTCGGTGGGTTTCTTTGCTACAGTTGGTTCTGTGTTGTTCAGTCATCCTTTCCCTGAGCCCCTTGGTGAGAACACACAGTTCTGGAGCAACCTGTCTGGGCTGTGTGAAGGCCATGAGAGGACTAACTACCCCAGTGGTGGTCTTCCTGTGCTGGGAGCCCCAGAAGTCTGCCTCTTACCCCCTTTCCATTTTCCTGTGTTTTGTGCGCAATGTTAAGGCTCTCTTATGATCAAGGAGGAGGGCCTGGCTATGGAGCTGCCCCTCCTTTGGGGAGCCAGGGGCCTGTATCTTTTAACTAGGTCCTGTTGCCTATTTGTATTTGCCTTACTCCATTCAGGATGCCCATAACAATTCCAGGCTGAGAGGCTTAATGATGGCTCACTTCTCACAACTGCAGAGGTGGGAATCTAAGATCAAGGTATTTGGTGTCTGAAGAGGTTCCCACTTCTTGGCTCAACAGCAGCACCTCTCAAGGTGTCATCCCTGGGGGAGAAAAGATTATGGTGTCTCTGGTGTCTCTAAAGGCACTCATCACACTCAAAGGACCCCACATTTTAATACTGACCCTTCAGTGGCTATGGAACATCACTTTAGACCAAGGGGATGTTGATTGGCTTTGGACACAGAGAATTCAGAATTTCAGAAATCACCTCTTTCGCCTTTTGCTATTGCTGTCTACATGGAATAACATTAGAAAGAGATTAGCCACAATCCTCTTTTTAAGAACTCCGGTGTATGTTGTTACTCTCACTGTGTGACTGGTGGCCTAGCCCCAGGCTGTGCTCTGTTGCTTCCTGTATGCATGGATAACCAGGCCTAATTTGATAATAGGGAATGCCCCTAGGGGCATTTAGTAAAGAAAATCCCAAGTCTTAGAGTTATGTGTGATTGGATTATAAGATAGAAGAGATGCAATGGAGAGGGATTGATTTTAGTTTGTGTGCAAGGTGCTGGTGGGGGAGGATTTCAGGGTATCTGTCTACCTAGAGCTGGTGCTCTGTCCTGGGCTGTGGTGCCTTGCTGCCTGGGACAAGACTTGCCATGCACACACAGACACCAAAATAAGTCTTAAAAAAAAAATTAATGGAAGGAGGGACATGCCCTGGCATGTTCTTTTAAAAGATGACAGAACTGTTGATAGCAAGTTTTGTTTTAAAGAAGTTCATAGGCCTAAAAAGATGAAGAAAATGCGCCCAACTGTAAGTAGTGCAGATATATGACTTTTTACTCCAAAAGGAAAAAAAAAATCACCTGGACAAATACAACAGTGTCTACTGTGCATTTGGCTCTGTGACCTTTCTTTTCGGCATTTGCCACAGCCCATCACTGTGCATGCATGTCTCATCTGTGTAATTTAGCACCGACTGTGACACTCTAGGTGCTGGTAGAGCAACATCCGGAGGCAGCCTGTCATCAGAGGCCTTCCAGGCAGACACTGTCCCCTCATAGACTTCTTTGGGGGCTGTCTTTATATCCTGGCAGAATGGACCACCTCCAGCCCGAGGGACCCTGTCAGCTGCCCTTCTTGGTCGCCTCTCTCTTCAGCCTTGTACAACCACTTAGAGCAAGTCTGGGCAGGATCTTGGCTGCTCCTCTGCTGACCCAAGGGCCACAGCGCATCTGTCAAGTCTGTTTGAGCTCCAGTTTCCTCGTCTATCTTGTGAGGACCCGAGTTCTCTTATGTGCTGTGGGAGTTTGCACGGGAGTCCTCTTGTAGTAGCTCATGGCTTCTCCTTGCCTCCCAGAAAGTGTCCCAGCTGGTCATAGGCATGGCTGACATGCAGTGTTCCCTACTGATGTCTGTGGAAAGGAACTGTTCTTCTGGAGCCTAGGAAAATCACAGGGAAGTGGGAATGTTGCTGTGTGTAACTCAACAGCCCTCTGGTTCCAGACCAAACAAGCAAAAAGGGGAAAATATTTTCTAGAAACTCACTTGAGTGTGGGGTGGAAGGTCTGAACCTGCTGCGGGTCTGCCGGTGGACCCGAACTTTACCCTGAGAAGAACCTTGACTTGGTTGGCAAGTCTTTAGACCGTGGAGGGGCATCTGGAAACCGTGCCCACACCAGCTCTGCCTGGCTTGGGGTTGAGCCTAGGCCACCTGCTGTAGACGGGCCATTTGATGGGGCAGAAATTTGACTAGAGTTCAGAAATGTGTAGTTTGAAAAGAGAATGGTCGCTAGACAGAGGCAGAGAACCACTCTCCCCAGCAGGTCAGTGTTCTGGAACAGCTTTTCAAAGTAAGGGGTGCCTCAGCTTTTTACCACAGAGAAGGCCCGTTGTCTGAAAGTCAAGACTTCCCCCGTCACTTGTGAGGTGATGAGCTATCCTTAACTAAGTGTTTCAAGGCCTTCTAGGTGAGGTTTTCCTGTGCTGTGGGGGCCCAGTGTTGACAGCATAGCCCGGCGCTACCTAATAGCAAGCTGAACCTGGGTTTGCAAGAGGCCAGGCCTCTCTGGGTATTACTTAGGATGAGTCTTTGAGTCCCTGGTGTCTTGCAGGAAGCCCAGACTCGACTTTGCTTTCTCTTACCCTGCTTTTCTTCTTCAAGTCAGAGCTTCATGTTCCTGAGGAGAGCTGTGGCCTGTCCCCCGATGATGTTGATGATAAAGGGCTGCTGGCTCCTGTTGCCGTGGCCCAATGCCAAGGGGACAAGAGAGGGCTGTGCTGGTGACTCATCTCCCCTTAGAGCCCGTGTCCCTCATGTATGCAGTCCTGGCTCACAGTTGGTGCCAGCCAGTCGGACCTGGCTTGTGTGTGTGGACATGTGTGTGGGGTTTTTTCCCTGCCTTTTCCCGGTGTGAGAGCTCAGGAGTGGGCTGTCTAATGGTGAAGCTTGGCCTCAGCATTGTTGGTACTGCTACTGGCCGTCTACACAGATGGATTGCTTACTGTGCTTGGACTTAGCTCTGCTTCCTTAGGAATGAAAGTGTGTTTGAAGCTGAAACTGAATAACAATAAAAGTCAACCATTTCAGTTCAAGATGAGTATACATGTTAAACTGAAACAGGTTGGATGTAACGGTTTTCAGCCTCACCCCTCTCCCCTCAGGATAGATTATGTTCTCAGGTACAGAGTGTAGTTTCCTCTTCCTATTCCTAAAACATTTGAATATAAGCAACTTAGAGAGAAATAAATGAGAAACTCGATACTTTTAAAAGATTTTGATTGTAATTGTTTTATGTGTGTGTGTGTGTGTGTGTGTGTGTGTGTGTGTGTGTGTGTGCCTGCATATGCACATGCTTGTACAAATGCCTGAGGAAGCCAGAAGAGGACATTGGATCTCCAGAAACTGCAGTTACAGGTTTCTGTAAGCTGCCTGATGTGGGTGCTGGGAACTCAACTTGGGTCCCCTGTAAGAGCAGCAAGTGCTCCTAACTACTGAGCCGTATCTCCAGCCACTTAAGAAGGAAAGGATCTGTTTTTCCCTTAGGAATGCTTGTATCTGAAGGTATACAGAGTGTGTTGTGTTATTTTTCTATAGACTAACTGTGCTAGAGAAAATGCAAGGAACTTTCTTCGGTTTCGGGTGTAACTCAGTGGGATAACACTTGCCACCACTTCCAAGGCCCTGGGTTCGACCCCCAGCCCCACAAACAGTGAGAGAAGCTTTGGTTTTTTGTTTGGTTGGTTGGTTATGTTTTGATTCATCTGGATTTTGGATCCTTGAGAAGTTTCTTAGCATAAAATAGTGACGATTAAGTCAGGATAAATATGACGTTAGTATGTATGAGAATCCAAACCTTAGCTTAGTATGTAAATTCTACTGAACCAGTCGAAGCAACTCAGTGACTTGAGAAAAAAATGGACTGACTGTTCGTTGATGAAGAGCCAGGGGTGTTTTGCATGCCGTGCCCTGTAGCAGCTCACCTCCTACTTTGGCTTGGATTTTACAGCTCTGTGTGCTTTCTCCACTGCAAGCCTGGCCTACGGGGGTATAACTTTGTGTCCACCCTCTTCCTGCACTGATAGTGTGATGAAGCCCAGTGGTGGGAAGTTTTAGCCAGGGACCCCCAGGGAGTCTTGGTCCTTCCAGGAGGATAGTCTCGTTATCATAACACGTGACTGGAGCACTTGCCTGACATAGGAGTGTGGAGGCCGCTGTAGTGGTCAGAGCAGCAGACAGCGACGCCAGTGTCCCGGGTCACACAGGGGATTTTTTCAGAATGGGCTCAAGCTGTTGAGCTGACAGCAGCTGTGTCTGCCCTGCCTTTGTGGGTGAGAGGAGAGGCATGTCAGGGGCTTGCTCAGAGGAGCAGACTGTCGCCTTAAACTCACACCGACAGCAGTTTGCCATGTCCACCGGTACCTGCAGTCACCATAGCTTGCATTTGTAATCAGAACAGGCCTATTAAGCCTAGCTATAAATTTCATCTTTATTTCAGTCTGGTCTTTTCCCGACTGAGAAGTCACCTGTGTGGAGGCAGGGCATGGGGCACAATTATGTAACAGTTGTACAGTTTGGGCTAGTTCTCCTTAACCTCACTCAGACTTGTCCACCCCGCGGAGGTTAGCTGTCACCTGAAGTTGGCCGTCAGGTCAGTGGTGAAGGAACTTGGCTCCCACCTCCTCTCTGACTGACTAATCCTCACCCTGTCATCTCAGGACCGCTCAGGCTTCCTTTGGCAGGCATGTAGCTCTTCCTACATTTCTCTCTGTTGTCGTGAGCTGGCTTTGGCCTGGGTTGTGTCCCTCAGTGGTGCGATGTCACCTTCAGCCTGGATGTGTCTATTAGGCTTGCTCAAGGTACACAAGCTGCTGGGGTTGTCTGGGGGAGAGTCTCCGAGCCCAGCTGGGACAGACACCTAAACCATTAACTGTCCAAGCGCGATGATTGTCTTTGCGATTATGCAAAGCAGCGTCTGGAATGGAGGTAGAAGGCCGTATTCTTTTCCTGCGGGATGGGTAAAAGGAGCCAGCTGCCTCTGTGCACGTCAGTGGGAAGTGTTTGTTGTCTCCGTCCTTACGGCGGGTTCCCCGCGACGACCGTACATCTGTGTTGAATTACTGCCTGAGTTTGTATATGGCTATTATAAATGCTAAGTTTGTAACTAAGGCTTTCATTTGAAAAAACAAAGAGCTAAGGGGTGACTTGGGCAGAGGCTGGTTTTGCCCTTATTTTTTTTCAGCCCGTGTCTTGATCTTTGTTGTCACTGAGATAAAAAACAGTCAAGAGTGAAACCTTACATGAATTTAGGGGGAAACTAGTGTCACTTTTTTTTCTTTGTTACTGGTTTTAAATTACATACGGGAACCACAGTCAACTCTGGAACCCAGGAGTTTTTATATTATGGGGTAAATTCTTATCTCCCCCCTACCCTCAGCCCAATATGATTTCTGTCTAGAAGCAATTTATAGTTACTAAAAGCTAGTAACTTGGGGTTTTTAAATTACTTATTCTGGAAAATAGTCTTAATTGAGTTAATGTATATGGAGTTGGATGTTGGATGTTGCCTTTGCGGTTTGGATGGGAATGTTTGCCTTGCTGGGGGCGGGGCTCAGACTCTCCCTGAGTAGCTCAGGTTGGCCTCGTGCACACCCTGTAGTCCAGGTCTTCCTGGTGTGTGTAAGCTACCAGCTGGAATCACCCTGAGGCCTCCCTCGTGCCAGGTAGGGTAAGTATCCTACCACTGAGCTGTGTCTTCAGCCCAGGCCGTACTTGTGGTGCAGGAAGTGGAGCCCAGGGTTTCCCACTGAGCTAGGGCTCCAGCCCTTGTGTTTAAAGGGTCTCCACATGGTTCTTTTGACTGCTTAGTGGAGTAAATGGTGGAATGAGCTGTCTCGATAGAAAGGATATTGGTTTTATGTTTTTGTCCTAAAGCAAATACAGGGCTGGTCTTCATTTGTCCTGTTAAGTTTTGAAGTTACTTATGCTTATTAAAATAAGATGCACAGTCAGATCCCCATAACCTTCTTAATATAAACAACAGCTATGGGTAGAGATAGAGCTGTCCCAGGGACTTGGTGGGACAGGATCAAAGAGGCCAAGACACAGGCATGTCCCATGTCCTGGCCTGACCAGTGGGTATGAAATGCTGCCCTGGGCTCTTCAAAGCACTGATTTCAGGAGTATGGCATGGGGCGGAGGGCACCGTGATGCGCGTAGGAGCCTCCCAGGGTGTGTTGCTGGTGAGAGGAACTGGCTTAGGATCAGGTTTGGGAAGTGTGATGGCAGCTTTGTTGATTAAAAAGAGATGGTATGCTGGAGAGATGGCTCCAGGGCCTAAAGGCACTGGCTGCTCTGTCAGAGGCCCTGGGTTCCATTACCAGCATCCCCGTGGTGGCTGACAACCACCAAACTGCAGTTCCAGAAGGTCCGGTGCTCTCTTCTCTCCACCACATGCACATGGTGCACAGACCTTCATACAGGCAAAGCACTCATATACATAAAATAAAGATAATCAAATCCAAAATAATTTAAAGGAGAGGGGGGAGTGGTTGAGAGGGATTATTATGGGTTGTCTTACAGCCCTAGGGGCAGAATCATGATTGGGGTGGAAGGTTAGAAGGAGCATTCAGTTCCCCAAAGAGAACTCTGTAGTACTTAGTGGTCATCAGTGGGGGATGCAGCACCTGACCCTGGAAGTGAGAAGAAGGGCCTGTCACCGAGGGCCCCCGCCCTGTCTCCCACTAGATGCCATGCTTCTCTTGGGACTGAGATGTCTCTGGACAGCTCGGGCTCCTGGCCTGCCTCCCCTGTCTGGTAACTATGTGAGTGTGTGTTTGGGGGACAGCTCAGGTGGCAGCGCTAGCGGAGACTTCTGATGTGGAATCAGAGATGAATGAAAAGGCCCTGGATCTCACTTGCCACTAAGTTTGGACTTGATTGCACGAAACAGACCTTGGTGAAGGAGAAAAGGCCTGTGAATACTAGTTTCCACATCTCAGTCCAACTCCGGCCTTGGTTAACTTGGGCTTTGCAAACCATCCGGCTGGAAATGGATGAAAGCAGCCCGTTATGACTTATTAGCTTAGGGCTACGTGAAGGCAGTGGGGAGGACACACCGGAGGAGCGAGCAGGAAAGCTCTGGGTTTGGTCATGCACTTCATTATTGAGCATTTTATTCTAGCAGGCTGTTTTTAAGGTGCTGTCTTGAATTCATGCGACAACTCAGGCTTGACACAAATGTGCACCAGGGAAAAACAGATTGAGAGAAGCTTGAGCTCTTGGGCTGCATGCTTTTGCTTTATTTTTATTTCTTTCTCCTTTTAATTTTATTTGCGTATGTTTGTGGTGTGGTGGTGGTGGTGGTGGTGGTGTGTGTGTGTGTGTGTGTGTGTGTTCGTGCGCACGCACGAGTGCATGCACTTGTGATAGTGTGCAGAGGCCAGAGATGTTGAGTGTTTTCCTCGATCACTCTTTAGAGCTTAAGACCGGGGTCTCTCACTGATCCTGAAGGTCACAGATTCCACTCGGCTGGTTAGCCAGTGAGTCCTGGGGTCCTCCTGTCTCTGCCTCCCCGGTGCTGGGTGCCAGGGTTGCAAACCAGTGCCTGTACAGCACACACTAAACTTCCTGGGCCCTCTTCCTCCAGCTCCCTCTGTTATTTCTAACAGCTTTCATTTTTGTCACCTGGCTCGGTGGACTTGTTAAATTTGTCTATCAAGAAATAAAATGATGAAGCTAAAAAAAAAAATAGACCTGGAAGGAGGTTGAGGGAGGGGATGAGCGGGAGGTGGGAGACTTGACTGGTTTCTGGGTGGTATTTCTGAGTACACGTTTCAAAAGGAGCGTCTGGTGGCCTTTAGTGCACCCTCACCGCAGTGGCAACAGCTCTCCTTTGCCTTTGGCTGGCTGGGAAGAGACGGGACAACTTGGCCCCTTTAAGGTGACTTTCAAAGCTGCCTCAGCACACTGGCTGGTTGCTCTATTCCTCCTGTGAGCTGTGGGTATGTCTGAATGGAGAAAGATTGTTTCAGAAGCTATTTAAGTAAGCAGATTACTGTGTTGATCCAACGTCCCGGAATATTTTATTTGCCCCAGTGAACAGTGAACAATGAGCATCAAAGTGGCCACCTGCGGACACCACCCACCCATCCCGCCATATTTGGAGTATCTCTTTGGGGATTATTTTATAGCTTGTTTGAATCTACAAGTGGATCTTTGGAGAGGCTTATAGGTGTGGGTGGTCCGGTCAGAGCTTCAGTGGCGGTGGGGACAGAGATTGACAGCCCTGGGATGGCTCCGGAGAGGTAACCCTCTTCTTTCTTCCTGCAGTCCAGGGACTGATGGCACTTGACTGTCTCGGTGTGTTCTGTTGTGTGTTTGAAATAAGCAACAGTTTCTTCAAAGTCACAGGTTCCGTGTCTACTTGGACATCAGGGAATCCTTGTCCCGTTCTGAGTTGAATACAGATTTGGTTTAATTCACGCTGATTACTTTAAAATCTAATCTTTGTGGATTCCTGACCATCCAGAGACACGGGGCTGAAATTCTCCTGCAGGTTTTGAGTTGGCGTCTGCTACCACTGCACTGTAGGGGGGCCAGTGGTAATGGGGGACACTAGACCAGGGGCTGCCCCCTAGCCATGGGGACTGAGCTAGCTGGCTCCTGGGCTGAGATTGCAGTCCAGTTTGTAAATGTGCTAGGATGAATGTCTATGTTGGTTCACAGCACTGTTGCAGGCCAGGAGGCCTGGCAGAAGGGCCGTGAATGCCACAATGTGGCCTTAGTTCTTTGAACCCATTGCTGTTCAGTGCAACAAAGTCACAACTTGACTACACTCCCAACCACTTACCCAAGATATTAATCCTTTTGGTTACCGAGCTTTGAAGATCTTGTGTTACTTTATGAGTTGGAAAACTGTTAGCCAAGTGACCCACATCTTGCATCACTGAGGGCCTTTGGCATCAGGAATGTCCTTTCCCTCCCCTCCTCCTGCGTAGACAAACGAATTGGTATCGTGCCATAGAAAATCATGCTTTGGATTTCCAAAGATTATTCCTTGGAGTTGTATGAAAACTCAGCGGGCAGAGGACACTTGGCAAAACTGCACGTGTCTGACCCAGCACATAAGAAAGTTTTAATAGTGGCATTTGTTAACAGTAAAGAGGAACAAACCTGGGCCTGGGAAGTCCCCTCTGGTGCAGGCTAGTGGCCTGCAGGGTAGGAGTCTTGCTGCAAGTCACAGCTTCACAGTCCATGTGTGGTCTCAAGCACTCTGCTTTATCTGCTTGGTGTGTGTGTGTGTGTGTGTGTGTGTGTGTGTGTGTGTGTGTGTGATGTGCGCACGCACATTCATGCCAGGTTCACAGAGTGAAATGTTTCTCAAATACTGAAACTATGTTCCAAGAGTAAAAATGTGACTCCAGAGCTTCGCCTTTGAAGAATATTTATGTGCATGTAAAAATCTCCTCGTTGGTTTAGAAGTGTGGCCCTCTCGCTTAGGGGAGCTTTTGTAAACCACTTTATCATGAACACATGTGAACATTTATGATGCTCAGGCACATCACTAGTAGAATAAAATATTTATAGTTGATGCTTACGCATCTTAAAGACTGAAAATGTAATGGCGATTACCTTTTTGGCCGGCTGACTGTGGGAATAAGCGGGTGTGTGCAGGACAGAGTGAACAGGAGTCAGGAAGGTGGTGTGGCGTGGTTTCAGAGCACTGTGTCTCCAGCCCACAGACTCCAGGTGCACCTTCAGAAGATCAACAACTGTGGTGGTTGTGTACCACAGCTGTGGTCGTCAATGCTCAGGGTGACTGTGGGAGGAAACTGAGCCACTCCGCCTTGGGAATGAAAACCCCGCTTCTAGCTCACCTGCACATTATAGAATGGATGGGCTGGACCCCATTCTTTGCTCTGCTTTGGTCTCACAAGGCACAGGGCCAATTATGGTACCCACTAGCATAAAGCTGTTTGGGGGGCTCAGTGGAGAGCTTCCCTGCACCCTATCCTTATACTCCAAAGAAAATATTTTGTCACCTGAGAAATAAGGTGTATGTTGTTGAACAGTATACCATATTAATTAAAACTAGTATACTTTAAATAGGATTTTTTAAATATATATAAACTTAGTATATTGTAGCTGAAGGGATGGCTCACTGGTTAAGAGCACTTGTTGCAAGATATGAAGACCAGAGTTCAGATCCCAGCACCCAAGGGACAGTCCAGACATCTGCACACATGCCTGTGACCCCAGCTCAGAGTGCAGACAGAGGCAGGATTGCTGGGGTCTTCTGGCTTCCAGCCTAATGGAGGAAAATGTGAGCCGGGTTCAGAGAGAGACCCTGACTCAAAAAGCAGTGGGAAGAGGAGAGAGAGAATGCCACTACCTCACTCTTCTGGGCTGTACACACACCTGCATAAACACATGTATTCATGCACATAGACACATACACAAAGGCCTTTTTTTTTTTAAGTGTACAACTAACTGCAGTGTCTGGCTTAGTGCATATCTACAGTGTGCATATTACCTGTGCCTTATGGAGTGGATACTAGCCGTTAATTTTCAGTTTAGATCAGAAGAATACTATTTGTTTCTCAAAAAAAAGGCTAAAGAGATATCTCAGAGGAAAAGAGCACTTACTGCTCTTGCAGAGGACCCAGGTTCAATTCCCAGCACCCTCATGGCAATTGACAGCTGTCTGTAACCCTAGTTCTGAGGGGACTGACACTTTTATCTGACCTCTGCAGACACCATTCATGCACATAAATACATGCAGGCCAAACAGCTATACACATAAAATAAAACTAAAAAAAAATTTAAAGCACAACTATCCTGAACGCTGTGGCTCAGTGGTAGAACAACTTGCCCATCACATTGGAGGCCTTGGGATCTCTAGCATCACAGGCAAAAAGAAATAAACATTCTTGATCATTAAAAAAAAAAACAAAAAAACGAAACACCAGCCAGGCATGATTGGTGCATGCCTTTAATCTTAGCACTCAGGAGGCAGGGGCAGGATCTGAGTTTGAGGCTGGCCTGGTCTATATAGTCAGTTCCCAGCTCAACTAGGGCTACATAGTGAGACAAAAAAACAAGAAGCAAGGCTGGGTGGTATGTTAGCATGTCTAAGACACACCAGCCTCGTCTGTGAGTGGTGTTTATACTGTACAATACTGTTTTGTAACAGCTTTTGAAAATTACACCTAAGTATGGCTGGTAGCCTGCTTACTAACCCAGAGCTATTGCCTGCCAAGTACAGTGTAGACTAAGCTTACTCTAACCATTATCTTGGGTTAATACACCCTCTTGACTCCTAAGTGCTCTCAGAAATCACAGATCAGGGCCCTGGGCTTAGCCACTGTTTCTGGTCCTTTGTTCGGTGTGTTTTCAGAGTTCTAAGGTCTGTGGACCTTAGGTTCCCCTTCCCTCCCCACCCTGACCCTCCCTGCTGGGCTGTGGGGATCTGTTTGTATCTATGCACCTATTTGTACTAACAGCCATTGAGCTGTTCTTTATGGGAGAAACAGGCTTGTCTGCTTATCTCCTCCAACAACAGGGCGTTTATCTCTGAACAAGTTGAGTTTGGCCACCAGAGATCTATGGCTGCTAGCCGTGTGGGTGTGCTTGCTAGGTGCGAGCTTTGATAAGTCAACTTGTGGCCCAGGCTAGCTCCTTCAGTGGTTTTTAAGTTCCCAGCCAAACATGAAACAGACCACCTTCGGAAGCCTACACGTGAGAGAAGGATCAGCTAGAATGCCAGAAGGCTTCTTTTACAGCGTGGAGGCATTAGTCAGAGTTAGCCATTGTTTTGTGTTCCAGTGGAAGAAGATGGTGATGCTTATTAAAGCGTCATTCTCTCTGTACGTAAAGAACAACATGGCTCCAGACATGAGATGCATGGCAAAGGTCACGCTGCTTCATGAGAGGGTCCAGTCAAGAGGGTCCCATCCCAAATGGGTGGCTCAAAGAAAGCACGCTTCCTTGAGTTCAGAAGGGGTTGCTGAGAGCTAAAGCAGTTTTCTGTGAAGGTTTTAAACAGACCAAGACAAAAGTGTGAACCACATTGTAAGTATCAAAGTCCAAACAAATGGTGACACACACCGGTAGTCCCAGCACTCAGGAAAAGGAGGCAAAAGTTCAAGAGTTCAGTGTCAGCCTGAGCTACATGAGACCGTGTGTGTGTGTGTGTGTGTGTGTGTGTGTGTGTGTGTGTGTGTGTGAGAGAGAGAGAGAGAGAGAGAGAGAGAGAGAGAGAGAGAGAGAGACTGAGAGGGGGGGAAGAGAAAGGAAATTCGTTGTTACAAGAACTTCGGATCCATGAGACCTCAGCTTGGCCTCCTAGAACGACATGGTTCGAGATCATTCCTTGAGTAAATAAGTGAGTCTTACCCCATATTGATCATTGGATAAGTTGACCGGCAAGCTTGATCACTCCACCAACTTTATAAATCAAGCATATGATCTGTTTTTCCTCCACTGTCTTTCAGTAATTGGGTTTTATTTCCAACCCCAGAGTTGAAGCTAGATATCTCTCTTCCGTGTGTTTGGGGGGAAACTGGAATTATGAAGCCAGGGAGGTGGGTGATGGGACCTGTCACGGTGGCACGGTGGCCTACCTCGCTGGTCTGCTCAGCTGTGTAGGTAATAGGTGTGCCTCCCAGGGGGCGGGGGGACACTCAGCAGAAGGGGCCCCTAAGTCGGAGAGGGCTTGGCAGCACATAGTATAAAAACTCTGGTCATGACCTGGGTAACAGTGCGTGCTTGTCATCCCAGCACTTAGGAAGGTGATACAGGAGGGTTGAGAGAGGCCCGGGCTACACGGCAAGACTGTCTCAAACAAACAAAGATAATGATTTGGCTCCTGGTACCAAATCCTTGCAAAGCCAAGAACCCAGGAAGAGACCAGGAACTGATATCATCGCCTGGCATGGTGTCTACCCTTGAATTTTTTTGTCTTTTTTGCCAATTATTTAAACTTTAGTTTTAGTAGACTTAATTGTAACATTA
Source organism: Peromyscus eremicus (assembly GCF_949786415.1). Classification (NCBI taxonomy): domain Eukaryota; kingdom Metazoa; phylum Chordata; class Mammalia; order Rodentia; family Cricetidae; genus Peromyscus; species Peromyscus eremicus. The sequence continues at coordinate 101,920,223 of NC_081419.1, forward strand.
ATATTAGAAATATTTATGCTAAAAAGATATGGACAGTGTAAATTTTTTTTGTGTGTGTGACTGGATGTGTGTTCAGGGCTCATATCTGACTTAGCCTAAAAATTTGACTCCTCCATAAGACTTCCTGTCTCTACTAACACTTCCTGTAGTGACGCCCCCTCTGATGCTCAGAGTGTAGGTAGCTTGGTGGGGCACAGAGCTCCGCCTCGCTGAGGCCTTATGGAATACCTGCTTCTCTTTTAAGCTCTTGATCTCCCCCACCCCACCCCGCCCCGCCCCCATGGAGATAAAGCATCCCTATGTAGCCAAGCCCTCTCCTCCTGTCTCAGATTCTGTGGTGCTGGGGTTGCGTGCGGAGCCAAACCTCACTCTGCTGAACCACTGTTGACTTTCCTTGGTAGGGAAGATGTGACAAGAATTCGAAAAGAATTATCCAAGTCGTGAAGTGTTCGCTTTCATATGCTTTTGTAGAGTTATGAATCTGCAACTTATGGACCTCTTACAAAATCAAAAACAAAAATTAATGTTTTTAAGAAATCCAAGAACCTCAGGTTTTTACTGCTTTACTGAGTGGGAAATTTAGTTGGGAGTTCCCTGTGCTTGTTTTTAAAATATAAAGGAGTCCAGGAGTCTCTTCCTGGACTGTTACTAACTCTGAGCAACGTGTATTCTTGTGTTGTTACAGTATTAATTCCCTAACATGATTTTTTTTCTTGAGACAGGATCTCACTATGTAGCTAGCTCAGGCTGACCCAGAACCCACAGATGTACATGTTTAGGTCAGGCTGGCTTCAAACTCGCCCACATCGTGCCATGATCCAATCTTTTTCTCTCTTCTCAAGTACCTTTACTCGCAGACCCAAAGCGTTTCCTCCCCTCGTGTGGTGTAGCAGACTTGAATCTGTCTTTGTTGACTGAGTTAATAGTCAGTGAAAACATGCACTTATGCTCCCGTTTGGACCAGCTCTGGATACCACTGACCCTGCTTCTGTGGGAACCCACCTGCCAGGCCGCTCAGCTCTCCCCATTTCGTCAGGTTTGAATTTTTCCCAGCAACTTGTACCTTGTTCTAAGCCCAAAGTGGGGGTTTTACTGAGAAACTAAAGTTTTGTGTTCTCTAGTGTTTTATGTATTTTTTTTCTTTGCTAGTGTAGTTCTAAGGGTGGACTTTAGGACCCCATGAATGCTAGGCTTTGTCACTGATTTCTCTTTCTTTCTTCCTTTACTTTTTTTTCTTTCTTTTTTTGTTTGTTTGTTTATTTGCCTTTTGAGACAGGGTTTCTCTGTGTAGCCCTGGCTGTCCTGGAACTTGCTCTGTAGATCAGGCTGGCCTCCAACTCAAGAGGCCCACCTGCCTCTGCCTCCCAAGTGCTGAGATTAAAGTCGTACACCACCACCACCCGGGTACTGATTTCTTTTTAAAATCGTGATTACCTTTATTTTTGTGTGCATGTGTGTAAGGCAGAGACAGTTCGTGGAGTCAGTTCTCCGCCTTCACCATGTAGATTCTGGGGATCGAACTCAAGGTTGTCAGGCTTGGCAGCCAGTGCCTTTGTGACTAATGTCATCGGTCCCTATCGTGTCTCTTTGGTGATCCTCATTGTGCTGTTTAGGATGCTTTTTGAAATAGGATGGCTGGGCCAGGCTATTTTTGATTCTTCTAATTCTGTCGAGTTATTCTGTGTCACGTATCTCTCCTGGTTTGGTTTTGTTCTGTTGGTCAACTTGACATGACACAAGCTAGAGTCTCCCGGGAAGAGAGAATCTTAGTTGAGTGAGGCATTACTTCCGTCGGGTTGCCTGTAGGTAAATCTGTGGGTAGTTTCTTGATAAACGATGGATGTGGGAAGGGCTAGCCCACTGCAGGCAGGGCCAGCCTGGGCAGGTGGTCCTGGGTCGTATAAGAAGGCGGGCTTAGCAGGCCATGGCAAGCAAGCCAGGGAGCAAGGTTGCTACTTACTGCCTTTTCCTCTGCTCCTTGAGTGTCTGCCCTGACTTCTCAGAGTCGATGGACTGTGATCAACTGCATGAGCCAAACAAACCCTTTTCTCAGCAACAACAGAGGCCTAACTAGGGCACTGGCTAAAATGATACTTCCTTCACGGTTCTTAACACCAGATTGAGAGTCGCTGAAACCAGAGAGCTTCCAAAAGGGCGAGAGTGAGCGAGATGGGTTTGTTCCTGGAAAGTCGGGTACACTGTTCTCAGTGCTGTGGACCCTGGCGTGATTTCTGCTTTCTTTGTGCCCACACAGCTTCCATAAGGCAGTCTCAGGAGGAACCTGCAGACGTTCGCCCTGAGATACGGATTGCACAGGAGCTTCGGCGGATTGGAGACGAGTTCAATGAATCCTACACGAGGAGGGTAAGGACCCCTTCCCACCCCCACCCCCATAAAAGGAGGCTGATGAACTACAGGCTACGTCATGTCTCTCCTGGCTTCTGCTCCTGCTGCATCTGAGTGCTTGCCTTTAATTGAGATACAGTGTGAAGCTGCAAGAGGTATTTTATATATGAGAGACCTCAGCATGTTAGTGCTTAAAATTCTTTTAAAAGGTCATCTATATACATTTTCAAATAGTCCCACGTAAGTATGGAGCACACAGTTTTCAGCTCATGCATGGTGCTTCTCCATGTAGGTAGAGTTGTTAAATTCTACACTGTCACTCAGCCAGGACTCCCAGCAAGGGGTGCTGAGGACATTTCACAGTTCGTTATTGAAATGTGTTAGGAGGCCAGGAATCAATAGCTTATGATGTGAACCTAGTCAAGGTTAAATAAGGTTAGCTGGCTGCTTCCTAGATTTCTCGGGTATGTTCTTGATTTTAATAATAGTAATAATCAACTTAGTTCATCTTCTAGCAGCAGTATGTTTAAAAACAGTTTTGATGCTTTCCTGATGAAATGAGGACGTTTATCTGTTTGGTACCCCACTTCCCATGGAATCCACTTTTGAGGGCATAGGCTTTGCTTCTGAGTTGCAGGATGACTGTGAGTGGGGTGACCAGTTACTTAACAAAGTGTCCTGGGGTAACTTTGGCTCCTTCTCATTCATTCAAGTGAAACCTCTCTTCTGTCTGGAGAGGTGCCAGGCCTAGGACCCTGAGATGTTTCTGTCTTTACATAGACATCTCCTGTGTAGCCAGTTGGTCCAAAGTAAGTGAATGTTTCCCCATGGATTGCTTGGGGTCTTCTTTTCTGCCTGCATCGCTGCTCAGACCCTCCTCGGGCACATGGGGACACTACCACTAACTACCACCACCCTAACCCTTCCCACCCCCACTGGGGGGTCTTTTTTCTTTCTGAGTAGCAAATCTGTTAGGGAGTCCTGGACCTTGAAAATAATTTCTGTCCCCCTTCCTGCTTTTCCGTGGGATGTGGTGGGGGATGTGTGTGTGTATGCTATGGTCATGCTTCTGTCGTTAAATGGGAACTGTCATGTTGATGAATGGACTGAGGAATTTTTTGAGATATTGTGTTTAGCTGGCACAAGCTTGACATCCGCCCCCTGACGTGGATCACTTCACAGAATGTAAATTCTTTCTTAGTCTAGATCCAAAATGGCAATCTTTCGGGAAGATTGGTTGATTTCATAATTTACCGTTACAGTTATATCCACTAATCCTTCTGCGTTGGATTCTCTGAAGAGGTTTCTGTGGTGACTGAACTTGTTGACTGTGTGAGGCTATGGTGTGTTCAGGAGCCTGGTCCTTCTGTTGAGGGCAGGGTAAAGAACATGAGGTTGTTCAAGAAAGAGGGGACTACATTTTAGTCTTGGACTGCAGTTGGGTCCAGAGTCCAGGAAGACATACTGTCTTAGTTTGGTTTTTATTGCTGTGAAGAGAGACCATGACCATGGCAACTCTTAAAAATGAAAACATTTAATGGAGGGGGCTCACTTACAGTTTCAGAGGTTCAGTCCATTATTATCATGGCAGGAAGCATGGCGGCATGCAGGCAGACGTGGTGCTGGAGCTGAGAGTCCTACATCTTGACTCAGAGGCAACAGAAAGTCAACTGACGGTCACACTGAGGGAAACTTGAACAAAAGAGACCTCAAAGCCCACCCCCACAGTGACACACTTCCTCCAACGAGGCCACACCTCGTAATAGTGCCACTCTGTTTGAGGGCCGTTTTCTTTCAAACCACCACACATGCCATTTCTGATGAACATAGAGACATCTAAATCTAGATAGGAGCTGGCTATGATGCTGCCTCTGTATTGGAACATCGTAGATGCATGCCCTTGGGGCTGGATCTGGTGGGTGGGGATGCCTCAGGAGAGACGCGGCTGTGGACAGGTCTTTGTACTGCTGGGACTTGTACACTGAGATGAGCTGGCACAGCACCCCACTCTTGGGTTGTATCAGACAGAGCCTTTGTCTGCAGAACCAGGCGTCTGATGGATAGTTTGTACAAGTTTCACTTCAAACCATAAGGTATGGACAGAGGACTAGGAGGCCCTCCCAGGTGAACCTGCTTGATGCAGCTCCCTGGGGACTGTGAGTGGTTAAGGATGGTCAAAGTGAGGGACAGCTGGTGAGTGCAGACACGTGCTATGGCTGGCCCCTCAGGGAGGGCATCCCGGGGATGAATGGTTCAAGTTCTGTGCTGGGAGATATGGACCATCCCAGATTCTTCACTCACACAGCTGGCCTGGTAGAGAATGAGACCAGGGCTGTGTGTGGTCTGCCTCCTGCTTCCCTGCCAATGTTATTTTATAGTTTCATGTTTAAGTATGCATTTTGTGATGGTCTGGTTTTTTTTTTAATGAGATGTGACATTGTTATTTCCCATCCTTTTAACACAGTCACTGTAAATAAACATCATGTACTTTTTTGCAAGATTTTATACTTTATTTTATATATCTTTTGTGTGTGTGTGTGTGTGCGCGCGCGTGTGTGTGTGTGTGTGTGTGTGTGTGTGTGTGTAACACACCTTGTGGGCCACTGTGCTTGTGTAGAGGTCAGAGAACAGAGGACAACTTTTGGGAGTTAGTTCTCTGCTTCAAACTAGCAGGCCTGCAAGCTTCTGGGCAATTCTTCTTTTGCCTCCCGTCTCTCCAGTCCTGGGTTACAGGTGCACATTCCATCACTTCCAGCGTTTTTATGTGGGTGGCCAGGGTCTAACTCAGACTATGACGCTTCTGTGACAAGTACTCTCGCTAGCTGAGCCATCTTGCCAACCCTTAGCATATCTTACCCCATGCTGAAGTGCAGTCACTCATAAAGGGCTTTATAGCTTTCTTAGTTGGCTGTTGGGGAAGGGATAGGTTCTAGGCTAGACCTTAATTCCTCTACAGTGAAGGCAGATCTTCTCCAAATGGTCAGTGACAGCAGCCAGTTCAAAATGTCAAACTCAAACTCAGGACATTGACACAGTGACCTCAAAAGCCGCAGCCACCAGTCTGGCTGGTTAGAAGAGCAGGCCATTGTCTGTTATCACAGCCATGGTCCATTGTTGAACACTGGGGACAGGAAGCCAGGCAGGAAGTGGGAGAATAATGACTTCAGATGACCTGTTGCTGAGCTGCTGCCCATCCCTTGCCTACTTGGGAGGATGCACCGAAGCTTCTACAGTTTAGTGTCTGCATCGGGGCAGTTATCTTCTCTCTAGTGTTAGTTAGCTTTTATTGCTACCAACCTTACCAAGCCTGGCAGGACATCTTCCCAAGTTACCGGTTAGGGGACTAGAGGTCCCATTGTGTAGCTGATGTATGTTGAGTACATTTGAGAACAGTGGGGCAGTGTGAGGTGGAGCGGTGGAGGCTGAACCCCTGTAAGCAGAGAAGGAGGGGTGCAAACCAGTGGAACAGGGCGTGTGCTGCGAGGGTGTGTCTTCTCTATAGGACAGGGAAGCTGCCCTGTGAGATCTCAATATGGTCACCTAAACAAGACCTGAGCAAGGACAACCCTGCTTGGCATGCCAGTGTGGGTGGGGAACTCTCACAAGACCCCTCCCTATTAATACTGCAGTGTGTGCTCCCTGAGAGTAAGGACATCTCGGCCACATGCAACAGTCGTGATCACCGATGGATAGTGACCCCATGCTGTCTTGGGACTGTAGACTTTAACTTCTCACCTGTCCCAAAATGACAGGGGGCAGACACTGATCCAAGCCCCAGTGTAGACGCACGCGTTGAATTAAGATACTAAGGTGCACGTCAGCTCTGTTAGTGCCTCTGTCTTTGGAGAGGCGACACTTGTGGAGGGCCCAAGACAATTTGAGCTTCTAGATTCCCTGCATTTCATTTACCTTTTACTTGGTGCTTCCACGGGATGAGAGTTGGGTTTTGTGTTTCTATAGGAATACTGCAGAGGCAAGTTGTCTTTGGTCCCTTTCCCTGGAAGGTGTATGGTGGTCCTCTGGTGCTGATAATATAGGGCCATGGTGGTGTCTTCTACTGTGGAGTGAGTGTTTCTCCAAGAGCTCAGGAGGGAGGGGACAAAGCCACACTGGGGAGGGGCGAGACCTCCTGAAAGATGTTGCCTGATCAAGTTATACCCAGGTGATGTACCAACCATGCTAACCTTTGCTGTCCACTCCGCAGTGCGGTACTGTTTGGAAGACTCAGGAGGATGGCAGAGGCTTTGGGGGAACCTGGACAGCACAGGGAGGCCAGTGGGTCCAGAGAGAAGCTCAGAGAACCTGATTGTCTGGAGGTCCTGGGGAAAGCAAGCAGTCTGTGTTTAGCTGAGTGGTGCCCAGGCATTGGGCCTTGCAGCCTCTTCATCCTCATGAGGGGGTGTGTCAATGTGAGGCCAACCACTCCTCACTCATCTCCAGTAGCCATCATCCGTGCTGTGCACATGCCTTAGCTGTGGCTCCTCTACCCAGGCCTGGCCAGCTCGTCTTTTGGAAGTGACATCAAGTGCAAGCCCTACGGTCCCCAGCAGCTGTGAGCACTAATTCTGGAAATAAGATGTCTACTTATGGGCATTTGAAAGCCTCTCAGCTCTTCAGAGAGTTGTTCTAGGAGGAACTAAACTCATTCTGCAACCCACCCCAACCTTGAAGCTGGCATCCATGACCCTCTGTGGCTTCTTTAGGATTTCAGTCAGATTGTCCACCCTGAGTCAGTATTCACAGAGAATGCTCTTGGTTAATGGGGATGTCCTGGCCGTGGGCAGTCTAAAGCTAAGAGAGACCCCGCAGATGGGGCAATGAGCGAATGGAAACCCTTCCATCGTCTGCTCACAAGAAAGAGTGCATCTTGGGTTTGCACTGCCTGCTTCCTCCTCAGCCTGACATGTGCAGGCATGAATTGACTGAAGTGTGTGTAGACAACAGCAGAGCCCCGCACCAGTCACAGTGTAGCCGGAAAGGTGGCCCACAGATCAGTGTTGACAGAAACACAGTTCTCTGAAGTGTTGTGCACACGAGCGAGCATTTGTGTGTTTGAAATGTGAAGCCCGTGTGTCTGCCTCCTAAGAAAGGGAAGCCACTGTGTGCTGTCTGCGTCCATGCTTTTAGAAACGAAGGTGGCTCCTATAAATCACTAGCAAGGGAGAGGCCTAAATTATAGCTTGCTTGGATGAAACCAACCAGAGATGTATGGCCTCGGGCCACGTTCTCCAGAGGCCTTCATTAATTGAAAACTGAAGTTTAACAAGATAAGCTGCTTTCTTAGACTGTTGTGAAAAGCACCATTAAAGACCTGAATATCAAATGTGAAATCCACACTCGGGCCTGACTCACAGAAGGATGGGTCTCTTCACACGTTAGTCACAGGAATTTAGAGATGAGCAGGTCTCTTGGAGCAAAAGCAGTCGCTAGGAGGTTAGGTGAACTGGTAGCTGCCATTGTTGGAGACACAGTTACGTAGTGTTTCCCTTGCAGTTGGAGGAAGCAGTTTGGCATTTTGGTTTCAGGCTTTGTTCACACACATGACCTGGCCCACACTGTTTCTGTTCAATGACTATAGAGGTGGCGAACGCTTCAGTCTCTCCACTGAGGCAAGTGGAGCGAGTTTTAGATTCGCTCCACAGTGTTGTGCTGCTTTTTTGAATAAGAAACTGCTGGGGACAGCTGGGCTCATAAGCAAATGCACCCCACCAAGAGGCATGGACCCACTCTAGTGTCGGCTAGTGCACGCTGCGTGCTCGAGAATCTGGGTGCCATTATCACCCCGTTCTCTGTCACGTTGAGTACTGCCAGGAACCCTGTCCACCTGGCTGCCTTTAGAGGCCTTGGACGTGCTTTTGAAGCAAGTGCGTTCGAGCCTAGAGGCCCAGGCTGCATCTGTCCGGGTGTACGCAAATAGGAGAGGAGACCGGGGCACTGAGGTGTGTTCGAATGGCTGGCTGGGTGTTGGGCTAGACATCTTGTGTTGATCTACACCACGTGTGAGGATCCCAGCAGGTGCTACATCTGCAGGGCTACCCAGCAGTTGTGGGATGGCGAGCCCTGAGCGTGTAACTAAGAGGAGACGCAGGTGCCTGGAGGGGAACTTCAGGCAGGTTTATGGGGTAATTTTTTTTAATCTCTGGAGGAGGAAATGAAGATGCGAAGAAAGGAAGGTTTGGCCCTTCTGCAGACACATAAAAATAATAACCGTGTTGCATCATCCCTTGCTAGACTTCACCTCGCTGAACCAAAGCAGGAGGTTTGGGTTGTGGTTAGAGTGTGTTACATCCCACTTAGCATTTCAGAACAGCATGTTCTTGCTCTGAATTGAGTATGTTGTCCCTTGTATCTCTCCCAGGAGACATAATACCCATCTTGAACCCTGTTTGGCTGGCCATAGACCAGGACCCAGCACCAGTTCTGAGGCCTGCCTGGCGGGATCCCCATCAAGTAGAAGTGTGTGTCATACTGCCAGAATAGGTAGCCCCCACTGTGAGTAAACCTGTGAAGTGCTTTCTGTGTCCCCATACAAGACCTTCACTTTTAACAGTTTCTGTTGTATGATGCATAGAAGGAGACAGAATACAAGTTTGGTTTGTGAAAACATTTGCAGCCTGTATGTGACTTTCAAGCCGGTGCGGCCATGATAGATCTTTGACAGACAGCACTGCTTGCTTTCAGTGCTGGGGGTGGGAGCACATTTGTTCCTCTCATGTCCAGAGGCCTCTCACTGCATCCGAAGGTGGCTCTTGTGCCTTTTCTTCAACCGTTGTGATCACTAAGCTATCACACTCAAGCTGTTTAAATACCCTTGTTCCCTTGGTGACAGAAAGTGAGTGTGGTCTTTAGGCAGCAGTCATCTGGCCTGAAGGCAGCAATGGCCATTGAGCGGGCAGGGAAATCTCAGCAGATTCTGTCTGAAGGTGGAGAGGGGCTAAGGCCTCACGGCTGCTTTAGGAAACATTGTTTAGATGGCTGGATTGGGACCCTATCGAAGTGGTGCAGCTGTGTTCTGGGTACCCTCAGCCTCCTGGACGGCTCACTCTGAGCGGTGCTGATGGGGAGGGAGCAGTGCACCATCCAGGTGACATGGCATCGATTCTTCAGAGCCAGAACCTGCAACAGAGACGACTAGAGTCCTTCCCAGGCTCATAGTCCAACATTCAGTTTCCTATGAATTACTTACTGCCTATGTATAAACCTGTTAGACGCTTAGGACATCTAGAGCCTTCAGTGTGGACATTCTGTGTGAGACATACTTCTAACTAGTTGAATTCTTCTATATCTCAGAGTTCTGAGGGGGTGCCTATTCTGGGATGCTTTTGTATCTAAGAACTTGGGTAGGGTACTGTCAATTTTAAAAGTGTTTATTTGTTTATCTTTTACTTATGTGTATGTGTGCATGAGTTTATGTGCATCATATATGTACAAATGCCCTCAGTGGACAGAGGGCATTAGAGTCCTTGTAACTAGACTTAGGGGCAGTTATGAGCCATCTGATGAGGAGGCAGAGAACCCAGGTCCACAAGAAGAGCGGTAAGTGCTCTTAACCACTGAGCCATCTTTCCTGCCCCAATACCTGTTACCTTGACTGCCAGGAAACATGACTTGAAGTGTGGTTATGTTGCCACAGATCTCACCCCTAGGTCTCACCGTACCCCCTCCTTGCTGTGATTTTTAATCTGCATCAACCTTTAATTGTATTGTGATGTGGCTGTCACTGTAAGCCCCCTCAAGTCTGCTGTCTGCACGGGGTTATGCTAAGTGTGGGCTCTGCCGTGGAGACTGGCATTTGTACCCTGCTCTAGCAGAAGTCTGAGCTGGGGTGCTGCAGTCACTCGGAGGGGAGGTCTCTAGTCCCACTCCACAGAGCCCACTCTGAAATCCCTTTTGAGCCAAAAGGAAGGCGACCTCGAGCAATGAAAGGCCCTGCTTGGAGGCAAAGATGTGCTCATTCCAGAGTCACCTCTGAACTTGTCCTGTCTCTGGCATGCCAGTATCCACATCATTCACAGTATCCACATCATCCACAGTATCCACATCATCCACAGTATCCACATCATCCACAGTATCCACATCATCCACAGTACCCACACCATCGCTCTCCATTCTGGGAGCTTGAATGTGTGGTCGTAGGTGACACGTGTCTTCTAGGAAGGTGTGGGATCCAAGGTGTATGTCCTGGCCGGCCACCTCTTTGCCCTGCTACTTCCAGCCAGTTGCTGCTTGAAGAGAGCCACACTGGCCCCGTGGGGTTGTTTTGAAGGCTTAAACGCCTGCCCCTGCCGTTAGTTATTTCATTTAGCAGTGGCAATGAGTGATCCTTCTGTCCCCAGGCCTGTCCCAGCACCTTCTCGGGGGCCTGCTTGTCTCGGAAGCCTTTTCAGTAGCCCCTTCACCCAACTGCATCAGTGTGCTAGACCTCCCGAGCGTCTTTGTGACTTAGTCTCAGACAGTTGCTAAACTTCCACCTAAGAAGTGTTCTCACTTAAACGGTACATAAAGGACTGAGAATGACCATTCAGGAGGGTGGGTGAGAAGTTCACCAGAGCTGCAGTAGCGGGGCCGCAGATGGGGTGCTGTAAACAACAGAAGTTAACTGCTCTGCACTTCTGGGGGGGCCACAAGTCCAGCATCAGTCTCAGCAGCGCTGATGTCTTCACACACCCATCTCTGGCCTGTTCGTGCTGGGTCCTCCATGCTGTCTCTGTCCCTCAGTCGCTATATTCACGCCTTGCCCCACCCCCCAAACCGGTGGGTTCATCTCAATCACCTTGCTGAAGGCCCTGTCTCCACAGACAGCCACATTCTGAGGTACTGGGGCCAGGACTGCAGCCTGAGAATTTGGGGCACCCCATGGCCCCTCTTGAGGGGTTGCCAGGAGGGAGGCGGGGCTTCTTTCCCTAGTGTACTTTCTTCTCTGCATCAAGCGGTTGTAATCAGGAAAAGCGTTCTGTTTTGCACCGGGCGGCCTAGGTGTGGTCCTGAACTGTGTACCCTGAGTACACAGATGCTCCTGGGAGTGCCTGAGTGTGAGTCACTGATGCAGACCCGCTGGACACGAGCCAGAAGGGGGGCCTCTGCCAACAGCTGCAGGCCCGGGAAGAAAGAGCTGATGCCCTTGCTCCTGTGCATGTTCTCCCGTCTTTCTAGTTCTGACTGAGTTGTGAGGGGCCTTGCCGTATGTAGACTGCACACTGACGTTCTAGCTGATGGCTCCCGCTGCAGATGATGGCCATTTTCAGACCTGACTTTCCACCCTGGACATGTTGTCCTGGCCAGGTGCTCTCTTGTGGGTGTGGGTGGCGGGGACGGGGAGGGGAGAGACGAGAGTAGGTCTGCAGGATCCTTTCAGCTCTCCTGACCCTCAAACCAGAAGACAGCTGAAGCTCAGGCTCACCCTTGGGTCCCCATGCACGTGTCACAAAGAGTTCCTTCTCGAGAACCCGTGTTCTAAGTGTCAGGTCCTGGCTTCTTGTCTTCATTCAGCCCCAGCTCTCACATTAGCAGCCCCCCCGCCCCGACCCCCCACTTCCCACCCCCCCCTCCCCACGGCTCAGACTAAGGTACACCTGCAGCAGCCTACAGCAGCCTCGCTGCTGAATCTGACGTAAGTTAGAACCACCCATCCTCCAGCTGTTTGCTGTTGTGTGGGCCACAGGTGCTGGGAGGAGCAGCTCCAGCCACTGTGCCAGCTGTCAAGGGATTTCTGGGCTGGCACTGTGCTCTGAATCAGTCCTAATGGCTTCCTCCGTTGAACGTTGTCCAAAAGCAATTGTTCACTTGCTAAAGGCGCGTGCCTTGCTGTCACACCACGGCCCGAGAGGGCGGCACCCCACCACCACCACCACCACCACCACCACCACTGGGGACTGGGGCTCCCCTTTGCCAAAACTGCCTGCATTCCCACAACTGTGCCACCTGACACGATTGTATGTGTCCTTTGTACAAGTCTTCCCGTTAACCTTGGCCACAGCCACCACTGTCCGGCTGTCATCCTCAAATGGTTAGCCTGTCAGTGTCTCCCCAGATGCTACCAAGACTAGAATTTGCAGCTTCCCACGTGTGAGCCGTTTTGAGGCCCATCCCTTGGGTGACCCACTCATTCTCGGTGTGTTGACTGTAGATACCCAGCCATCCCCATTGTGTGCTTACTCAGAGGGCCTCGTTGACACTAGGTCTGTTTTAGTCTTCTCACCTTGCATTGATGGCTTAGTCAATTGTAACACTGGCTTTCTTTATTTTAGTGAGCTGCGGTTCTATTTTGAATAAGTCTCTTTCAGCCTATTAATATTCATCTTCACCAAAATGAACCTTCCCCTGAGTTATTCTCACACAAAAGGAGCAAAGTAATTTTGAAAGTTAAATCAAAACAAAGCAGTCTTGTGTGGAGGGCTGATAAAATCGCAGCCTGTGGTCACGGGAGCTCCTCCACAGGAATCGCTGACATAAAGCTGATTTCCTCCCATCTTGTTATGGAAAGAAAAGGGGAAATGCCCTGGCCCCTTGAGTTTGAGAGCTATGTAAACAGTGGGGAGAGGGGAGCTCCCCTCGCAGCTGGTGTCTGCTGGGACCTTTGGAGTCTGAGAGGGGACAGACAGCCCCAGTGTGATTCATGGTCATTCCCAGACAGTCCTTAGGAGCACTTCCCACCAGAGTGAAGGGGGTGGGGTGCCCGGGGTGGCCAGGTCTTGTTTGTGGGTTAGTCATTAAGGAAGCAACCAGGGCCTGCTTCAGACTTGAGTTTGAACCAGGTTGTGGCTGATGGCATTGAGGCAAGTGTGTTGTTCCCTCGCCCTATGTTCTCCAGTGAGATGAATTAGATCCCAGATGTGGATACTCTGGAAGGGTGCAAGGGAGTCTGAACTCTTCACGTAGATAAATCCGAGGCTTCCTTCTGAACAGTCTTCAAATTGTAACAAACCTAAATATGTCACAAGCAATGAGGCTTTGCTTTTAATTGCCCTTTCCTTCCCAGGCCTGATGTGGGACCGCGGGGTTGACTCAGCCCCTTGTCTGCGACAGTGGGCAGCCCCTCCCTCCGGGTCACTGTTTATCCTTCGGTGCAACCAGAGGCCCATCACTCTTCCACTTTATTTAGCTTCTTGGGGCAAATCACCCCTCCGCCGCCCAAATCACTGCTTTCTCAAGTCAATTACAGCTACCGGAATCCACCTTTGAGGGAGTCTGAGCATGTCTGAAGTGATAAGTAAATGTGGTGGGTAGTAAAGAGTAAAGAAACCCAAGTCCACCCCCTGTTTTCCTCGGCCCCTCCCCTCTGCTCGACCGCTTCTCCCGAGACACCAACAGCGGTGGCCTGGCATGGCTCTTGTCCAGCACCCATGGGAAGGTTTATAGTTCCAAGATACCTTTGGAGTAGTTTGATGGTCTTCCGTTCGCTTTATTTTCTCAGTGATGGACAATTCGTTTGGTACGCTTGTACTCTGTGATGTCGCATCCTCATCCCGGCAGGGCAGATGGAATTGAGTTCCTCTGCAATTCAGGTGGGAGGCACCCCGTGCTTTGAGTGTGCCGGCGCCGGAGTGCTAGGGAGTAACGAAGAACTCTGCTTGTATTGTTGCAGGCTGAAGACCACCCTCACCACCCTCAAATGGTTATCTTACAACTGTTACGTTTCTTCATCCGTCTAGTATGGAGAAGGCATTGACAGGATCTCCATGCAGCCACGGATAAATGTGGACATTGCTCTTGTTCGGACCGCCAGAACCCCAGCACTTCAGTCTCCTGGTGCCGTGAAGATGCCACCGTGGCCGGTGGTGGTGGCTCTGTCCCAGAGAGGTGCTGAGGGCGGACGGCACACTGGACACACCGCACTGTGTCGACGTGAACTTAACCTTTCTGTTCCTCACCACATGGCAGAATTTCCAACAGACGTTTGTTGTGAATGTAAACGAGGGAGGGCTCTTCTCTTTTTAATGTACAGATTCTGGGTCTTTTGGCATAGAGTCAAATGCAAGAGAGGTGTTTACGTGTGGTGTGTTCATGTGTTTTTTAGACCCACTTTCTTTGATAACTGTTTGGGTTGGGGGGGGGTTGTTTTTTGTTTTGTTTTTGTTTTTGTTTTCAGAAAGGAAATGAAAACTTTTTAGCCAACTTGTGGATGATTTTTATACTAAAATTCTAAGAACCTGACTCCAATTCTCAGAGGATTATGTAAGCCTGCAGTGGGAACTGAGCCAGCTGATTTATAAGGCTGCCTTAGTTTATTTTTAGAGATTACTGTACAGAATTTTTAAACAGGAGAGGATGGTGCTGCCCCCTCTCCTTTGCCATGACTTCCTTGAGTTTCTTTTTTAATTATTGCTACCAAAACAGTTCTTACGAAATGGAATGGATTCAAGTGGCCAAGGGTCTGTTTTGGTGTGCCATTCCCATTTTGTAAATACTTACCTCCTTAGCTCAGTTGCTTCTGTCTCAGAATTTCACACTTTTTGTGTTTCTCCTCATCTCCTCGTCCTCCTCAGTCTGTCTCCACACTGATGCACAGGTTTGTCCCAGGGTATTCTCATGATGCAATGTGTTTGGGTCAGCAAGGGCTAGGGGCTGCCCGGATTGTTCCCAGCTCCATCAATCAAGCTGACTCATGGGAAGGGCTCTTGAGCACCTCACTTCCTTGTGGTGGATTTGTTTGTCCCTTTCATCTTGAGAGAATGCAGACTCACCCAACACTTAGGGAAGCTGTTAGCTCTTTGGGTTGCAGGCTTTCCTGCAGTCATAGGCTCTGCTTTACTGCATGTACCAGATGGGCCAGAGCCCACATTTTTCTTGGGGATTGGCCAGGTCATTTCGGGAGCAAGGGGCTCAGGGAGTCATTTTCCACGCTTCTTGGCATTTAGCCCTGCTCATCCCAGCTGGCCCATGATGCCTGAACTTCATCCCCATTCCTTTGAACCTACCTTGAAATAGAAACTGGCTCTGCTTCACCAGTTACCTACCACACATAGGAAACCTCCGTTACACCAAGTGAAACGTTCTCTTTGGTCTTCCAAAGATGACTGACTACTTTGTTCTCCATTTTCCTAATAGTTGGATCTTGTTGGGCCATCTGTGTCTGGGGTGGGGGGTGCTCTTTCTTGGTACCTACCCCTTAGGACCACGTGCACCAGAAGCCCACACATTGGTCAGTCATTTCAAGAGCAGGCAGGACTGGAGGTGTATAGCCTGGTGAAGGAGCACTTCCCTAGCATGTGCAGAGGCCCGGGGTTCCCTCCGCAGCACCTCCCAAAACCAACAGCACACATGTAGGCAGACAAGCAGGGAAGACAAAAAGGGACCGAGGAAAGAACACCGGAGGGGTCGGGGGAGACTGTGAGCCCTCTAACTTGTGAAAACGTCAATCATCAGGCAGCTTGCCTAGAGAAGTGCGTGCATTTCCAAGCAAGTCATCGCTGTCAGCAACTGTGTTCCCTTTTGCCCCGTAGAGGGCCAGTGTTTTTATGTCATTGAGTAGAGAAATCCATTCATTCCTACGTTCCTCTGTGCGTGTGTGTGTGTGTGTGTGTGTGTGTGTGTGTGTGTGTGCTGCCTATATGCTTTTCCTTCTAGATTGAGATCATTTGATTCCAAATATTCTTCCTTTTAAACCCACTTCTTTCCCAGCTTCCTTAGACTTTTAATAGTTTGAGAGCTGTGTTGGCACTCACCTTGTTTCCTGATGTGTTGAGCCTCGTGGAGGGTTCCCCGTATGGCCCACTGGTATAAAGTGGTATTAAGAGTGCAGCCATGGTTCTGCTAGACACACACACACACACACACACACACACACACACACACCAAAGACATGCTTGGTTCTGGGCCACCCACCTCCTAGGACCTTCGTGCTCATGTGCCAGTCTCTCCGACTGGAGCACTTTACTGTTTCAGCCCCGTGGCTCTGTGGTACCTCCTGGGCAGGTGCAGAAGGCTCCCAGAGCCAGGTGCCAGTGGCATGTGTGACCCCTCAAACATGCTTACCTCTGGCCCATTGGCCTCCAGCCTGGGGCTGACCGTCACAGCAGCTCATGGAGAAACAAAAGATTCTATGAACTGTAGAAGTATTCAAGGACAGGATGTGGCACCCAGACCTTAGACACGACTGGATGTCCCTGTACTGTATCTGTTTCTTGAAATGCAAATTAGGAAATATGTCTGCCTACTGTGGGTAGACCCTTGTACTTAATTTTTATTTTATTATTGTTATCTCTTTTTTTGTAGAACAAAATCTAGATCCCCCCAATCAATCTCTCTCTCTCTCTCTCTCTCTCTCTCTCTCTCTCTCTCTCTCTCTCTCTCTCTCTCTCTGTGTGTGTGTGTGTGTGTGTGTGTGTGTGTGTGTGTGTGTAAACATAATGCGGGTTTTGTGCCTTGACAGCCTCCCCATGAGAGGTTTGTGAGAAGGTGAAGTCCTGTGACTTCACCCCAAGATGCAATAAACACAAAATGACTTCCTGAGTGACTCTTCAGATTTCCTTCCTAGAAACAAGTTGATGAATTGGGGGCGGGGTGGGGGGTGGGGCGGGGTGCTGAAAAATCAATTTAAAATCACTTTTCATTAAAGTATGTAATGGATAATGTACTCAACCTCTCCTGTTTCCTCTTAGTGTTGTATATATTTTGACTATTTATTAGATTAGGAAGTCGTGTTTTATTCATCAACTGAGCCAAATGTCTGTGTGCAATTGTGTTTCCTTTACCTTTCTTTGTAAAATTTTGTATGGCATCAATGAGTGTAAAAAAAAAAAATCACTGTTTTTCTAAACTTCTCGGAATTAAGGATTGTAAATATCGTAGGTTCTTTTTCTGTGTGAGATGCGCTCTACTGTTTCATAATGCTGTAACGTGTACAAATGTTGTATATTTATTTTCCGCTTATTTAATGTCGTACGTTCTTGAAAGTGTTGACATCCCTGTCCCCCACGCCCCCCGCCATCCCATGAATTGCTTCAGCTCCTGAGGTGGGGGTGGAGGGGGCGGTGACTGGGTCCGCTTTGGCTCCCGGCATTCAGTTCTTGGATTCTGCCACCTTTCTGATGAAATGAGTATTTTTGCTGCCCATGAGATACCCCAGGTGTGGTAGGCTGGAAGATTGGACTCTAAAAAAAAAACACCCATCAAACCCATTTGTTGTAAAGCAGCTGGTTTCTGAGAAGAACAGATTTACCAATAAGTTGGCCATGTCCTTAGAGAAGTATTATCAGCAGATGGGAAAGTTTGGGTTTTTTTGTTTGTTTGTTTTTTGTTTTTTGTTTTTTTTTTTTTAAATTGAAAGAATATCTTTGACAACCCAGTGTTGAGAGAAATACAATCCTGCCACCTCCTGAGGTGCTGCTGTGTGGCTGTCCTGAGTAGAAGGAAGGCGGGTGGGGCCTGTTTCTAGAGAATTTGCCAAGACCACTTGTCTCACCTGGACACCTGCTGGCCGCTGTCCCCACCAGCTGTGATTCTGCTGAGGTGTGTGGACTGAAGGGAGGAGCTAAGCCATTCGCCCCCTTCCCCTGCTCACTGCGTTAGTCCAGTCTGCTTCTGCAGGCCTGGGCCCTCGCTCCAACTCTCCATTGCCCTCAAGAAGAGGTCAGAGTCCCCACTGGCCTGGGTGTCACGGTGGAAAAGCTCACTGAAGCTCTAGGGGCATGCGACTTCATGTAGATGGCTCTGTCCTCCCTGCTGATTTGGCCTGGTGCCTGTGTGTGTAGACGACGCCGTGTGTGCGGGTCGTGTCCACACATGTCGCCAAGTCAGCGGGGACTCCCTCCCAAACAGCATTGCACGAAGCATCCTCAAGCTCCCAGCCAAGTACTTGACTGCATTTATTTGGGAATTTCGAAATTTAATAGTTCAGATAGTTTTCAGTGTCTAGGTTCTTTGACCGCTGGTTAGTGTATCCGAACCTGTCAGGTACCCTTTAGTAAATAGCACTGATCTCTGTGTATAGTGCCCCACCACTAACATGCCCAAGGACCCAGCGTATGTAGCATTGGTATTGCGGTTCCCCTGGCTTCCTTTATGTTTTGCACTGATGAATTTTGACAGGGTAATTACCACTGTATTTGTGCAATACTGCTGTAAATAACTGCAAATTTTTTTTAAGAAACTCAATCTTTTATGTTCCTAATGAATTTTATATAAATAAAACTTTCAACTAGCTTTTGTGAACTGTTTGATTTTGTTCTCTTAAAAAAGGCCAACAACTGAGGGTAAGTGCAGTTATACACACCCGCCTCTTGTCAGTCAGAACACATTAGCTGTGTGTAGATCTTGTAACTTCTTGCTTGAAAATGAGAGTCTGCGTGGTGTAGTTAAAAGCAAACTATGTCATACAGTTTCGAAGTGGATGGTGGAACATCCTGCCCACGGAGTCAGCCATGACTCAGTACTTGGGAGGAAGAGAGAGATGAGGAGCAGACGGTTCTCTGGTCACCTCACAGAAGAACTGCTCATCTCTGTGATTTGGGGGTATCGGCTGGGTGTACACTAAATTAGGAGTGAGCAAGAGACACTGAGGCATTTTGGGGGGAATACAAGCTGTAAGGTCCGTGTGAACGAGTTCAGGCTTGGCCTGTTTGGATCTGACATTGGTTCTGGGAAAGCGCTGAACCATTTTAAACCGGGGATCCATTCATGCTGTTAATTAAGCAAGCAGCACACAAATGGGACTTTGTAAAATTCACCAACCTGTTGCAAAGCGGAGTGTTGGGGCTGTCAATCCTCATCCAGTAGGAGTCTGCCTCTTTCCAGAGCCCTTCTCCTGCACTGGGGGTGTGGACATGTGCGCTCATCTAGGCATTTTGCATAAATGCTGGTAACTATATCCATCACCTAGCAACCAGTCATAGATCTTTCTAGAATGATTCCATTTCACCCTGACTACTGCACTGGATACCGAGAACAGTGCTCTGGGGCCTGGCTCACCAGCAGCAGCCACCAAGAGTGTTCACTCACCCTTGGAAGCTCAGTCAGTGACATGCTAGTACCTGCCTGGTGTGTGAGGAGACAATGGCCTTCCTGGTTTAAATTAGACCGTGCTGTTCACAGCTCTGATGACACCAGGCCCTGTCGGCATTGCCCTCGGATCTGAAGGGAGCAGTCTTAGTTTTAGGCATTTGTTTCATTTTCTTATTGCTGATCAACTTGTTGTGCATAATAATCCTTCAGTCTTGCTTCTTTTCTCTCTGCATTTTACTGTGAAAATTTTCAAGCACGTGAGAAAGTCCACAGGATTTGACAGCATCCACATAACGTCCTAGCTCTGACTTGGAACATTTTGCTGTGGTGGTATGCAAGCATCTACTGACAATTGTTTTTTTTTTCTTTTTGCATGTTTCAAAGTCATCAGGAAATGTCTTCCTAAATATTCAACTTACATGCCACTCATTTTTCTTATAATTATCATTCCTGATAAATTTACATACAATCAACCAGATTGGGGCTGAGGAGATGGTGCAGCAGTTGAGAATGCTTCCTGTTCCTGCAGAGGACCCTGGTTTGTTTCCCAGCATCCATGACCAATAGCTCACAACCATCTGTAAATCCATTTACAAGGGATCTAATGCTCTCTTCTGGCTTCAGGTTTCCCCTGTGCCAAACACACACACACACACACACACACACACACACACACACACACACACCATATAAAAATGAATAAATATACAGATAAAAATGAATAGAACATGCATGTATGTATTAAGCATGCATTTGCTAAGGCTTGGTTAAAGAAACAGCTGTTACCCATGGGCCTATCAAAATAGCGTTACCACCCCTTCAGAAAGTTCCTTCCCAGGCAGTGATGTCATCCACCCCCCACCCCACCCCAGCCCCACTCTGGCCCCAGGTGTGGCCTCTGTTGTTTCTTCTGCACTCTAAATTCATTCTGCCTGTTTCTCCACTTCATATAATGGAGCAGTTTGTGTCTGGTTCCTTTTGGTCAAGGCAAGTTCTGGAGATACGTGTTGCAAGGACTGGTAGTCATTAATCCGTTGTCTAATGGGCACCTGAACTTGGTGGCAATGAGCAGAGTCTCTGTGACCATTCTCACAGAAAGCGTGAGTTCCTGACTGAAAAGCCAGATCTAACTCTCCTGCTTTAATTTCTGTATTTTGTCTTCCTTGTGACAACGTCTGCCAAAGCTTTAAATATACTTTATTCACATAACCCTCCAGTTTTGTTTTTCTTCCTCTTAACCTGGAATTGCTTTTTAGTGATATGCAGTATGAGTCTTTCTATACCCCAGGTCACTGCTTCTGGCTAACCTGACCCAACGCATCCTAACCCTCTCACACACCATTCTGTTTCTCTTCTCTCTTCCATTGATCTTTCTGTTGGTATTAGTTACTAGTTTTATATTTAGTGCTCTCTCCTCCCCCATCTCTCCCACTTTCTGTTCCACGTGCATTTCCAGAAGCTCTTTGGGGCTCTCATTGGGATTATGATTCTATAGTAACTTAAGGGCAAGTTGCCATTTCTCATACGTGCTTTCCAAGGTGTATGGCTTTTGTCCGCAACTCATTAGAAGTGGTTTCCTACCCACTGTCAAAACCTGGAGTCCTGTGACTGGATAGGAGGGTCCTGAAAGTTTGGCAACAGTGAAAGGTTCCTGAATGCCCAATGATCAGAAATGTATTCACAATAAAACACACGATGAGTCAGGGATGCCCTGGTGCTCGCTGCTCAGCTATGTTGGGTCTTGCAATTTTCCCGAGGCTTTGGTTATATCGTGCTGTGCTGTGTAGTGCCACATGACCAAATACTACCTCAGCTCATATTCAAGACTACTGGATGTTATGAATGCAATGTTTACTGCACTTGGTAATTTTGCTCATAATGCTTTATCACAAAACATAAAGGAGTGTAGTATTTCCTTACCTCCGTTCCTCATCACGGAAGGATTGTGAGTGTGTCTTTGGGAGGGATTATGTTAGAATGTTTGATTTGAAAAGCTGCCATTTGAGCTCTTTTTCATGGCGCCTCCTAGGCAGTCAGCCGTGTCGAGGTGAAGCTGAATATCTCCTTCCCAGCCATCAGCTGTCAGAAGCTCACTGAAGTGGGTGATGAACGTAGACTTTATACTTTCTATGAGAAGCACATGGCCACAGAAGTAGTTGCTGGTGCTCTGGATGAGGAGTGGAGAGGTTCTATGTGGTAGAACCAGTGGTGGGAATAACAAACAAGGTTTTCCCATGAAGCAAGGTGTCTTGAGCCGTGGCAGAGTGTGCCTGCTGTTGAGTAAGGGGCATTCTTGTTATAGAGCAAGAACTGGAGAGAGGAAGCACAAGTCTGTTCTGGGATGCACTGTAGATGCCAATCTGAGTGCTCTCAGATTATTATAAAGAGACAGAGACACAGAGAGAGAGAGAGAAAGAGAAAGATGATCCTGGAAGGACAGATAACTACTGAGCCTTGGTGATTGGGGCGCAAAAGAGTTCACAGAATCTGACAGCTTTTCAGTCTCTCTAAAGAAGATGGTGTTTAGTGTGGTCGTTTGAATGCAATTGGCCCCCATAATCTCATAAGGAGTGGTACTGTTAGGAGGTGTGGCTTTGTTGGAGTGAGTGTGGCCTTGTTGAAGGAAGTGTGTCACCGTGTGAGAGGACTTTGAGGTTTCCTATGCTCAGGACACCGCCCACTGTCTCAGTCTATATCCTGTTGCCATCTGATCAAGATGAAACCAGCACCATGTCTACCTGCGTGCCGCCATGTTTCCTGCCATAATGATAATGGACTGAACCTCTGAAATGTAAGCAAGCCACCCCAGTTAGATGTTTTCCTTATACGAGCTGCTGTGGTCATGGTGTCTCTTCATAGCAATAGAAACCCTAAGTCAGAAAGCTATAAACAAAGAAGATCAGAAGCCCAGGACCAAAGCACCCAAGATTCAGCATCTTGTCACTTCAGGTGACCTGCAACACAAACACCAACATGTTGCTCTGAAGAAACAACACACTAAGAAAAATGAGGAGGAGGCTGCAGAACATGCTAAAGGGAAACAACCAGACATTGAAAAGGCAGAGAGAGGTGGGGGTGGGGAGAGAGGTTGCTGTTTGAATTACTGACTTGAGTTTCACTCCCATGTGGGCACCTACACACACTCACACACACACAAGCACACACATGCACACACACGTGCATGCACGTGCACACAGTTTTGGCATGGGATTAGAACAGAATTTCCAACAATTTCTAAAATGGCCCTAAACCAGCTTTGGCCATTTGTACTATGTATTTATTCAAGGCAGCATCCTCAGCACCGCACTGATGATTATAAAATCACAATATCAGTCAACTGAAAAATGTTGAAGATGTTCTATAACCTCCAGGATCGGATACTGAGCCAAGGTTTAATTCCTTGTGCAAAATCAAAGGAGCACACTTCTTAGTATGCAAGTTTGCTTATTTTTAATAACTAATATGTGTAAAAGTTGTTTTAAATCACCGTGATTTATTGTCAGTAAATGATTTGTGCACATATATGATGTACTTGTGAGCCCTGGGTTGTGTAAATATTTCTCCAACAGCAAATGATTACACGCGGAAAGGTCTGAGAAGCGTTGGCTAACTCGGTACACTTTGATTTCCCTTCCTCTAACACCTCCAAGTGCCTTGGCTTATTCGAAGAGTGGGCTGTGCATCATCTGGCATCCAGCCGGCTGTTGCCCTGCATGGCTGTCCTCATATGCTTGATATCCCTTCTGCCTGTGAAACTCTCCCCTGCCCATGGTGCAGCTGAGGACAGGCCCAGGGCCAAGCCAACCCTCTTTCCCAGCACTTTGCATCTGGAACAAGTGTAATTGTGAGGGCAGCATCCCAAAGGCCGCCAAGGGCATGTTGCGCCCCCCACCCCCACCCCCCGGTTGGCTATGATGCTCGGCTACCTAGCCACCAGCAACAGTGTCCTTTTGGTGTGTGGGGCAGGTGCCCGCCCCTCCTGTGGGGCAGGTGCCCGCCCCTCCGGTGAGCTCTCTCTATGCTCAATTAGCCGAAGTTGGCCTCTGTTGTTGGCAACCGAACCGCTGACTCACTCCTCCCTGTCAGAGGACTGAAAAGAGGGTTGCGGGAAGTTCTCAACCAACAGTACGAATTCAGAGGGTTTGGGGCAACCAGCCGATGGTTTGAAACGCCCTGTGGGACAAGACCAGAACAGGGCAGTTAGGGGGAGCAAGCTATGACAATGGTATCTAAGCTCTGGGCACCTTACTCCTCTGTCTTTTTCTCTTACAACCTTTTTTTCTGAAGCAAGCCTGAAGTAACTCACTGCTATTACCAAGGCCAAGCTGTTTCTGAGGTCACAAGCCATGGCCTTCCCACCTGTTGTCACTTTGTTACAGGTGTTGCCGAAAGGGACCCAGGGAAGCAAGGTCTTACTGACTGCTTGGCTGGCTTTACCTCCTTAAAGCAAGCTTGGGGCAGATGAACTCTTAATAACCCCTTTTAGATGTCTGAAGAGCGGACTTGGGCTACGGTCTTTGGAAAGTACACCACAAATGGAGAGCTGACTCGGTAGGTAAAGGCACCGGCAGCTGCCGAACAGGATGACCTGAATTCAGTCCGTGGTGGAAGGTGAGAACTGACTCCCACAAGTTGTCCTCTGACCTCCACACATAAACCAAGACCTGCAAACAATCACACACACACACACACACACACACACACACACACACACACACACGACAGTAATTTAAAAATACACCAGACATCAACTGAAAAAGTCATTTAGATGGTCATTTTCCTAAAAAGTATCAGTTTTAAGGTCCTACCATATGTCTAGCATGGAATGGAGTATAAAGGACTTTAAAACTAGGACATGCCAGGGAGGCTGTAGAAGGACCGCAGGAACAGTTAGAGGTAGAATTCCCAAACAAGAGGCTGCTTCAGAAGGTCACGAAGTAAGTGAAATGGGCCCATGACTCTATGGGTTGTCTCTCCCCTTCCTCCTGGCCTCCAGGGCCTGCTCTAATGACTCCCATAATGACCACTAACCTCTGGACACTTGCTACCTGTAAGACAAGCCTCAAAGCAGATCATTGTCCCCTCAGAACAAACAGCCCTTTCAAGTAATTGCCATCAGGTGGGGAAACTGAGTCACACGGGTTAAGCCACTTGACAGAGGCCCCCGGGCTGGTCAGTGGCAAAGCCAGGATGAGCTGAGGCATGTGGCTGTGCCTTAGCATGCATGTCTGATCACTTCCCTCTGTTCCTTTTCTGCTCCAGCAAAGCTGGAGCAGGAGGATGAGGCAGCTAGGGTCTGCCTCCAGCAGGGTTCCAGAAGGCAGCCTCCTTGCAGAGTAGTTCCAGGCACTGTGGGGACTCACGAGTCTGCAGCTTGGTCCAAACTCACCTTGAGGGAATTCATCTGTGGGCGCAAGTCTCACTCGCCCACCAAGCGTGCTTCAACTGTCCCTTAGTGGCTCACCTTGCGGACTTGACTTCCTGTGTGGTCTCCCACTTCCCATTTAGTTCTGTGCTTTATATCTAATACTGCACTTTTGCGACAGTTTTGACCTAGTCTGAAGTCCTGCTGACACGCAGGTTGTCCTGGTAATTCTGTCTGTAGGAAGGTGGGGTTCAACTGATTCAACACACGTATTACACCATTGAGAATAGCTTCCCAGATGAGGTCATTTCAATAGGGCGTGTCAGAGTGATGGAGAAACAGGATCGGAAGTGCCATGGACGAGGCCCTCCAGGTAAGGTAGAGAAAGCATCCTTTTTAGTTCAGTAAAAACCAAACCCTTCCCCCGCCCCCCTTCCTATCTGGTCCTTCACATGCTTCCTCTTTAGACCTAGAGCAGGGAAGTATTTTGAACCCAGCCATTCCCCAGGATTCAACATCCCCACAGCATCTGCCAGACAGGTTTGGAGGACGAGGCCACAGCCCTAGATGACAGAGTTGTCCCTCTGCTTGTCTTATGCTGCCCTGGATTCTGAGGTAGAAGGAGAGTTGGGCTTTGGGTTAGGGGGAGTCTGATGTGTCCTACTTGAGAGTGAAGGTGTGGTGCCTCAGGCTGAGGCGAGCACACCAGGGGTCCAGGGGGCCAGGCCCAGCTGCTGCTACCCTTCTGGAGACATGCAGGGCTCAGTTCCCTCGTCTGAAAATGTGTTGAGGTCCACGTGCTCACAGTTCAGGGTCTGGATGTGACTTGCTCAAAGGCCTTTAGGCATGACTCCAGCCAAGGGGTCATCTCTACAATGAAGGCAGAACTTTTCCATTATAGGTGTATCTTTTATTTTTCTTTGTGTGTTTTTGTTTTTGTTTTTAGAAAGAAATCTATTTTTTTAAGATTTATTTATTTATTATGTATACTGTAGCACTAATTGTTAGAAGGCCTTATTAATAAAAGCAAACCCGGGGCCAGGTATTGGGGTGAATGCTGGAAGATCAGAGAGACAGAGCAGGCCACAGCTAACCTCACCTCGCCAGTTCCCCAGTTCCTCGCCTGTTTCCTCAGACTGGAAGCTTCTGAGTCCTCATCCAAATGGATCTCAGCTGAACTGCTGCTCAAAAGCCTAAAAGCTTACCCAGGCTCTAGTTCCTCATCCTCACACCTTAAATACCTTTCTGCTTCCTTCATCACTTCCTGGGATTAAAGGCTCTTGTTACCATGCCTACCTGTTTCCAGTGAGGCTTTGAACTCACAGAGATCCAGATGGGTCTCTGCCTCTGGAATGCTAGGATTAAAGGTGTGTGTGCCACTATTTTCTGGCCTCTGTATCTAGTGGCTGTTCTGTTCTCTGACTCCAGATAAGTTTATTAAGGTGCACAATATTTTGGG